>NW_026867690.1:731404-1038684 GCF_020745735.1 Hemiscyllium ocellatum
AAATCCTTCTTGCATTTTCATAAATATCCTCCCCTCTGTCCAAAGAGATCTGAACGCCCAAATCTCTTTGCAGACCTCAGAAAGGCACAAAGTCTTGTCTGAGTGGCCACTCTCCAACAAATGATAAAGGGCACTGACAAGATGTTCTTAGCACTAAGTACTCTCTTCTGTGTATCGGATCTGTACGGGTCAGTTAAAAGCGTGGTTCTTTTTTGAATAACATCTCTGATCTGATAAAAAGAAAACGAAAACATCTCTGCTCGGTCGTCTATAGTTACGACTTATTTGATCAAAAGGACATCCTTGTTTCTCCCTCAGATAAATCATCAAAGCAAGATACACCACGAGTTGCACATAGTTTAAGCATGGATCCAGTATCCACATCGGGAACACGGTGCAACCACGTTTGGATAAGAATGAGGTTTGCTGTATGCCTTCGATCCAACACATTGCCCTCAATGTTTAAAAATATTGATACTCATTAGGAAATGTCAATACTTCATAAATGTCCGTTTTGTCTATGAATAGCAGACTAATAGGAGCCTTGGCCTGAGAAGCTTCAATATCTAACCAGATCGACGCCGAGGCCTCACTAACATCTGGTAAAGAAGAGCTTAATTGATAGCTTTTAATATTTGGAAGATCTATTCCCCGCAAACTGTGCGGTCTTTTGTAATTTGGTTAACTTGATAAGGAGTCGCTTATGCTGACAAATCAAAGAGCTAAATATCCATTACGTCTACTAAATGTCTGTCCAGAAACATCAAAGAAAGC
The DNA here is from genome assembly GCF_020745735.1 of Hemiscyllium ocellatum. NCBI lineage: Eukaryota > Metazoa > Chordata > Chondrichthyes > Orectolobiformes > Hemiscylliidae > Hemiscyllium > Hemiscyllium ocellatum. The sequence goes on from NW_026867690.1 coordinate 732,179, forward strand.
ATTCACACGGGGTAAGCAACAAGGGAGGGAATTCATGTTAATAAGAGCTATCCGACCTAGCCAGGATATTGGAAGTGCCTCCCATCTCGAAAGTCTTGTTTAAGTTTGTCAAACAAATGGACGAATTCCACTTAAATATAAATTCAAAGATAGGATTAATGAATATACCTAAATAGGGATATCCCCATACCCCCGGGATCATTTAAAAGAAACCAGGTTCTCCATCGACATCAAGTATTTCCCCAAGATCGCCCAGAGACATGTCCTCCGACTTTGTAACATTCATGGAATTAACGTGACTTCTCTCCCACTTCTGTGGCAGATAGGTTGGATCCCTGCAGATGGCCTTTACCAGTGGCTCAATTACCAACGTAAACAACACGTGGCAAAGTTCTATCTTGGACTGCCTCTTGGAATATTAATTTATAGGATCGCACAACATTGGTGAGAAACGTGGACAGAGGATCGCTTTCAAGGACCCTCACCTACTTGATAAAATCTTTGCCTCGACCAAACCATTCTAACGTATAGAAGACATGCAGCCACTCAACCCAATCAACTGCCTTCTCTGTGTCTAAAGTCACTAATACCTATATATAGTTTGTTCTGGACACGCTCGGACCATATTGAGTAAGCTGGTGTGGTCCAGTTTGACAATGGAAGGATCCCCATTTTCAAGCCATAATGTAAGGGTGTCAGACAGGATTTTGAAGTCAACATTTAAAAATGAGTTGGGCCTCTAAGAAGCACAATCTTTCAGTGTCTTCGTTTTCTTAAGAATAAGAGAGACATGAACCTCTCTTAAGGATGGTGGGAGTCAATCCTGACCGTGTGAGTGACTAACATGGTAAACATCGGCCCTGACAATCTGTTTATAAATTCCTCATAAAATTCACTTGGAAATCCGTCAGGACCGGGCGCCTTTCCGCCCTGAAGCTGCTTTATACTTTCCAGCACTGGCAATGGTGCATTCAGACAAGACACTCATTTGGGGTTACCCCTGGAAGATCCAAGTTCTTGAAGAAAGACTCCATCTAAATTCTCATAATGATCAGTCTGATATAATCGGAGTAAAACCTCGGAAATGCTGCTTTAACCTTTGGATGAGTAAGTTCATAAACTCTCTCTCAGCTAAGGGTTCCAGTAACTTATAATGGTAAGGCTTTGTGCTCTCTTTTTACTCACAAGATAGGCTAAATGTTTGCCCGGCTTATCACCATGCTCAAACAGCCTTTATTTTGCAAAAGTAAGTTCCTTTTTGACTGTCTGTGAGCATAGAATTTACTGCAGACCAATGCGTTGTGATTCTCTGCAGCCTAGCCACGGAGCGTTTATCACAGTGTGGCCTCTTGGTTACCTTTCAACCGTGCCTGGAGCAAGCGTTCCTGCTCCAACTTCTACCGCATCCTAAGAAATAATTATTCCTTTGTCATAAGCCTTAGCAATTTTCCACAGAATGGATGGGTTACTGGTTGAATCTGAATTAATGGTAAGAAAGATCTGAATTCATTACAGAAATACTCAATGAACTTACTATCCTTAAGAATAAAGGGATCCATTCTCCCTTGTCTCGAACCTGCTATATTGCCCTTAACCTTAACCAATAAGTATACTGTTGCATGGTCAGAAATGGCAATATTCCCAATTGTACAAACACACCAAAATCGAAGATTGCTGCAAGATGAGGAAGAGATCAACCCTAGTGTGGCCTTTCTGCAAGTAAAATCGTTATACATGAGAGGATCTGCCTCCAAACATCCTCCAGCCACAGTTTCACACAAAAATTGCTTAGATTGTTAAGAGGGTACTGGGGGCTTTTGGCCATTCTGTCCACAGTCGGTGCAAATGACAATTGAAATCTCCTCCTCCAATAATGTGCTGCGAAGAAAGATTACTTAATTTGGAAAATGTATCTATCAGGAATTTAAGGCTGTGCGTCAGGGGGCAATAAACATTCAAAATTCAGTTATCATCCCCATATATCTTTGAGGATTATGATCTAATACAACATAATGATTTAAATGGAAGATTCTTCCTCACCAGTATGGCTTCACCCCTACTCCATTATCAAAAGACGAGAAATAAACCCCATCAAACCCACCCTGTTGTAAAGTGAAATGTTCCTTGTCATCAAGATGCAACTCCTGCAATAGGACAATATCCACCCTCTCCATTTTAAGGCTAGAAAGTACCCTTTTCCTCTTAACTAGCTACCCTTAATGCTCCAGATACACCATTTAAGCATGACATTAACCATAACACATTGGAACAACATTTGAACTTCAGAGAGGAAGAACTCAAATTACAAACCGCTGAGCATCAATGAAAAAACACTCATTGAGCCTAAAACAACATACTAATTAAAGCTACTAAAACTAACAAGCTCTCAAAACGTTCCACAACTAAATACATACAAAGACAACAAAACAAGATACAAAGTGCCAATGGCACTCAGGAGGGGCATTTACCCGCCGCCCACTGGGACATTTGCACGTCATGATTCTTTACCTTCTGCCCCATTATCAATACTGCATCCAGGGCAATTAATCACAAACATCGGGATTGAACTGCCCTTAGGTAGGCATTCAGTCATCACGATCAGCTTCATAATTAAAGCATCCAGCCTGCTTTATAGTGTCCACAAAGTTTTTGCGTTCTCTGGAGAGTTAATGTATCTACTGAAAGATTAACCAGTCCGTGGATCTATTGGAAGCATACGGAGCACCGCTGGGTTCATTAAGATTAGATTAGATTACTTACAGTGTGGAAACAGGCCTTCGGCCCAACAAGTTGACACCGACCCTTCGAAGCGCAACCCACCCATACACCTACATTTACCCCTTACCTAACACTACAGGCAATTTAGCATGGCCAAGTCACCTGACCCGCACATCTTTGGACTGTGGAGGAAACCGGAGCACCCGAGGAAACCCACGCAGACACGGGAGAACGTGCAAACTCCACACAGTCAGTCGCCTGAGTTTGGAAATGAACCCCCGTCTCAGGCGCTGTGAGGCAGCAGTCTAAACCACTGTGCCACCGTGCTGCCCACAAGGAATACTGAATCTCAAGTTCCCTTAGTCTTCTCTTGATATCATCAAAAGATTTTCTTTTCTGAATCACTGACGCTGAAAAGACCTGGAAGAACATAATCTTGGAGCCCTTGTCGGATCTTTTCCCTGTGTTCTGGAAGCTTCCATAAGTCTTTGAATGCCCTGCAACTACGTAATTGCACAAGGACAGGGTGAGGGCGTTAGTCTGAGTCTGACCTGCGCGCCGTAACCCGATGAACAGTCTAACTCTTCACCCGTCCCTCTTCAGCTTCGAAGTGAATGAATCACGGCAGCCAGTTCTCGAAAAAAATATCACTGGCTGAACACCTTATGTCTCCAGCAGACCGATGATATGAACCTTTTTCATTCTGCCCAGTTCTCGTGGCCGTCACCTTGTTTAGTTAAGGTACGGATATGTTTTCCATAGGCGAGGATCCGCTTCTTAGAGGAATCGATCACAGACTCTGCCCCTGCAGTTTGGCGCTCGACCTCATCTGTTCTCTTTCCAAGTTTTTCACTTTGCTCGTCATGTTTTTGGAGCACGGCTGAGAGCGGTTCTAGTTTCCTGCTGAACTTTTCTTCAATCATGGCTTCACGTAACTTGGTGAACTCGGAGACCAAGGCCTGGTGAGTAACTGGGTCTATCGAATGAGCAGAGGGGTTACAGCTTAGACTCAGGCATGCTGAAAGTTTCTGACGTTGCCCTGCGTGTTGGGACTTACTCGATCCTTTCCCGTGTTTTGTCATTTCCATTTGACAAAACGGGATTAGTAAGGATTCTGTAGCTCATTTCGTGTTGAATGTAAAGTAAATGACTGTGGTGAGGTCGGTTAGATTACCACTGTGATTCAGAGCCCAGCAAAGCAGACCTTTCAGATCTCTGCCATCTTGTCTACCGCTTAAAATTTTATCGATGTTATCATTTCGTTTAATTCCGGATATTCTGGAGCCGTGTCATTCAGTACCACTGTCTACATTTTCCCACATGACACATTGCTGCCCACTCCTCGATAATCCTTGACTCCTTTGTGACTTGTGAACCTGCCTCAAAAATATTCAATATCTGCCTCGACTGGTCTGCAGGGAAGAGTGTTCCGAAGACTCACTACACCCTGAAAAAATGAACATGAACCGCCTCATCGATGTGTGAGATTAGTTTTATTTTTGTATCCTTATCTGAGAAACAATATAATAATATTGGAAGCAGTTCAGAGGTGCTTCCCTTCACTTATTCGGTGGATGAAGGGCTGACAACATGGAGACATTAACAGGTTACCCTTGGTATGAGAGCTGATCTTATTGAAATATACAATGCCTTGAGGTGAATGGATCAACTAGATACCCACTGGGTGCTTGCATAGTCCAAACTTGAAGTCATTGTCATAGAACCCCTGGAGTGTGGAAGCAGGCATTCTGCCCATCGAGTCCACACAAATCCACCGAACAGTATCCTAAACAGACCTGTCCCCCTACCCTATCCATGTAACCCTGCATTTCCCATGAATAACCCACTTAACCTACACATTCCTGGTCACTCTGTGCAATTTAGCATGGCCAATCACTCTAAGTTGCACATCTTTGAATATGAGAGGAAACTGGAGAACTGGAAGAAACCCACACAGACAAGGGAAGAATGTTCAAACTCCACATAGAGGTTCCGCCGAGGTTGGAATTGAGCTCAGCTCCTTGCTGATATAAGGCAGCAGTGCTAACCACAAATCCACCATACTGTTCCATTAGCCCTATTAGTTACCTGCGCTGATGAAAGAAATCTGCCTGACTTGTTCCTGTCACTGAATCAGCCCAGTCTGAAACCTTTATAATCGGTCATATCATCGGTTATAATCGGTTACATTTAAAATGTGTTATGAGCAGTGGAGGAATGGGACTAGAAAAGGAAACTGTTGACACCCTCCAACTTCAGTCAGAACCGGATTGAGGAGAAATTCTCAAAGGTGGATTTCATTAAAGTGGGAATTCTCTTTCTCAGAAGTTTGGGGGATGGTCGAATCATTATATTAAAGCAAGGCTGGCCTCGTCTGATTGTTTATAGCCAGGTGAATCAGGGATAATGATGCATGGAGAGAAAAGTGCAGCTGGAACACAATGATGAGGCAAGACCTTCCCCACTTGTGTCCCTCAGCCCGGTGTTCTGATATTCCATTCAGCCCTTGGGACCTGCTACACAGGGCAGATCGAGACCACTCCAATGGTTTGGTGCAGTTTCAGAAATGTACTTAGAAAATCCAGACTGAGTCAGAAAGTGACCACCAACCTCAATCCTTCTTTCCAGGCTTCCCCTCTCTGTAACTTCTCCTCCATACGTGAGTCATGTTCCAGACCCAGATTCACAGTGAATACAGCCACCATACCCCACCAAGGGTAAACTCTAACAAATCTTCTGCTCTCCCTGAATGCAACATTGTACAATACGATTTCCAGGAAAATAACCCGTTATTTTCCAAAAGCATAACATAGGAATGCAAGAAAAAGAAACAAGAGTCGGCCCCTCAAGCCTGAACGCTCATTTTATAAGAACATTGTTGATCGGCTCCAGGTCTGAACTCCGCTTTCCCACGCAATTCGTTGTATCCCTCCACAACTCTTTTGGAATATGGAATTTCAGACATTCACTAACTTCTGGGAAAAGATTGACACTCTAGTTGGTATCTATCTCCTTGAATTCGAGGCTCAGAGGAAACACCTTCTCAGCATTTACCTTGTCAAGCCCCCTCTGTATCTTGTACATTTCAGTAATATCACCCTTATGCATTTCAACCACAATGAATAATCGCCTCACCATTTTCGATGCACTCAACAAATCAAACCTTTCATGCCAGGAACTCGCCTCATGAACCAACCTAGTTACTTGCAACATCAGCATGCTGACGCTACGTTTCTTGCACAGGAACACTGCAATCCCTTTGTACTGCTCCTTTTTTGGGAGTCCTCTCCATTAAATAACAGCCTGAATCTTGCTTCTCAGTGTCATCCAGAAACTCGGATATATATTGCATTCAGCTCCCGCCGTCAGTCTATCAGTGTAGATTGTTAATAACTGATGCCATTGGCCTGATATTTGTTGTAATCCAGTAGATACATCTTTCTCATGAAGATCCATTAATCCTGACTCTCCGATTTCTATGTGTTAACCCACCGTCATTCCATCAAACTAAAAGCCTCTGTCTTGTGTCAGAACATTTATTTTGTGATACCTTGTGGCAAATCTCTGGAAAGCCTCATGTTGACAAGTTCCCTTTACCAAGGCTGTTTGTCACATTCTCAGGAGTTCCTGATGAAGGTCTCTTGCGCGAAACATTGACTTTCCTGCTCCTTGAATGCTGCCTGACCTGTTGTGCTTTTCCAGCCTGACTCTAATCTTGACATTCTCAGGGATCTCGAAAAAAAAAATGCATGGTTTTACATTACAAAAGTCATTTCCCTTTCACAAAACCATGCCAACTCTGGCTTTAGCTCTTCTAACTGCTCTGCAATTCCTTCCTTACCAACAGGCTCTGGAAGATTCCCAGCAATAATGGTTAGGCAAAATGGTTCATGCTTTCTGTCTCTTTCCTTTCTTGAAGACAGGCGCCGCATTGGAGGGTCTCCAGTTTCGCTGGAACAAACCTGTAATCCAGAGTGTTATGGAATATTTGACACAGTGCCGCTAGTCACTCTGTGACCACTTCTTTTAAAATTAACTGCTGACCTGCTATCCTTATTCTTATCTGTTAGTCTAAAACCTTGCTACTTTTGTTCCAGACAGTTCAAGAAATTCCTTCCTATTACCATTTTGTTTATACCATTTAAATGCTTACAGTACTTTCCCCATGTAGAACGATTTAAAATACTGGTGTAATTTATCGCCTGTTCCCTGTGGCCAGTTCCCTAGTAACACCCTCCATATGGCTTCAATGTACTTTCCTGACTGCACTTCTGCCTCAGCTCACAAACACATTTTTAAGCTTTTCTTTATACAGACGGAAAAGCTCGTGATGCTTGCTTTTAAAATTCTTGCTAATTTATTACGTCATATCTTTTCATACATCTTCCTCGCTTTCTAGATTCATACAGTCATATTGTGCACAAACAGACCATTTGGTCCAATTTGTCCATGCTGGCCAGGTTTTCTAAACTAAACGGGTCTCATTTGCCTGCACTTCGCCCAAATGCCTCTAAACGTTTCCCATTTTTATGTTTGTCCAAATGTCTTTGAAATATTGTAGCTGTACTTGCATCTATGACTATTCCTCTGGCAGCTCATTCCATACTTACATCACCCTCTGTGTAAATAAAGTTGCCCCTTTGTCCCTTTCAAGTTTTCCCTCTTTTACTTTAAAGCTATGCATCTATGTTTGACCTCCCTGATCCTGCAGAAAAGACCTTGGCTATTCACCCCATCCATGCCTCCCATGACATTATAAACTTCGAGAATGTCACCCCTCAACCTCCTACACTCCATCTGATACCAACTTCAAGATAAAATATTTAACAATAAGCACTTCCAATTTGAAAGAATTATAAAGATGACAGGTAAAGAAAACAGCCCAAACTTCATACTGTTAGTTTTACTCTATGTTACAAAACTAAGGTAGCATGAAACTCTTACTAGTGCCAATAAGAGGTCAAGCACCTGAATTCCTTAGTGTGAAGAAGGTGATGATCTGTAGACTGAAAACCTATCTCTTGCTAGATCTACACAATACCACATGGTCAACATTCTCTCTCCTGTTCTTTCGGTGACCTTGTGTGGTTGTGCTTTCTTTATTTTACCCTCAGTTAGAGAGAACCCCTTTTCCCCCATTCGCATCTTAATTTAAACCCATTTTGCATCATCTTCTCGTTCACAACTGCTAATAGCCCGTTATCTTATGCCATGCCTTCGTTTCCAATTCATGCATTCCCCAACTCCGGCAAGGGATTAAAAAGCCCAGTTTCCAACTTTTTTTCAGTTCTGAACAAATAACACGGACGTGCAAGGCTAACTCTGTTTCTCTGTCTCTGCAGATGCTGCCAGACCTGCTGGGTTTCTCCAGAAACGAATAGGCACAGCACAAATGTTCAATTAAAGAAATAGCGAAGGATACTGGAACTAAAAACACAAAAATTACTGGAGAAACTGAGAGCTTCGTAAAAGGGTCACTGGACCCAAAAGATTAACTCTACATTAACGACAAAAGACGCCCGCACACCTGGTTTGTTTCTTCAGGAATTTTTGAACAAGTTCCAATTTGTGAAAGCTTCTTAAACGCCCTGTCCAACACGGAGCGTCGGACCCTGGGAACTGAACGATAATGCAAAGTGCACACATTCATTGGCTCTGAAACTGCATATGGCTGGTATCACTGACACCACAGAGCTCTTCATCATGGTCAGGGAGAAAACCAGAGAGAAACACATTCAATTGAACCGCAGAAGATGACATTAAGATAAAGGAGAAGATTCAGATGAATATGTTAAAGGGTTTGAGTAATGCAACAAATTGGAAACATGACACCCAAGAGAGGCCCTCAGCAGAATGAGAGTTGAAAAATGGAAGTATTACCGCATCAGAAACCAGGTGATGTCACTGAGTTCACAGCTGATGGGTGAATGAGTCTCGATATGAACTGGGGGACAGTCAGTAGAATTGCATTGCAGATATTACAGCTCAAACTGGGCTATCACGTGATGCTGTTGACAACAGCAGCAATAGAAGCAGGATTGTATTCAAACATAATCTTATCATTTTCCCCAGGATATTCCATCAGTCTACAATTACCACCAAGCCAAGTGATGGTTCAGTGATGTGTGTGAGTGAACATGCCAAGGTCAGGACCATGTGTACCTAAAGCTGATGATAAACCTTTAAAGCTACTGCACTTGAATTGTTTCATTCCACACAGCAGAACTAACATCTGATAGAGAGAACGAAATGATCCCAAGACCAACAGATCAGATCTAAGCTCTGCAGTCCTGCCACATCTAGACATAAATGTCGGTGTACTACTACACAACTTATTAGAGGAACGGTCTCCACAAATATCCCCATTTTAAGTAATGGAACAGCCCTGCACATTAATGAAAAAGACAAGCATGTAGAATCTGCACCGTCCTTAGCCAGAGGCGTTGAATCAATGATCCACGTCACACTCGTCATGATGCCCACAGAATCACAGATGCCAGTCTTCAACGAACTCGATTCGCTGCACTTGACATGAAGAAACAGTTGGACACGTAGATATGACAAAGGCAATGGGCCCTGACCCCATTCCCGCAATGGTACTGAAGACTTGTGCTGCACAACATGCCGTGTCCCTGGGGCAGCTTTTCCATTCCAGCTCCAACTCTGACAACTCCCCGGCAATGTGGAAAATTACTCAATTATGTCCCGTCCCCTAATAGATTAATAATTACATTCTGACCATTTAACATTCCCTCATTGCCTTTACGATAATCGCATTGGTGGGAGTTCATTTTGACAGAGCTGTCAAGCCGTACAGAAATAACTCGCTCAGTGTGATTTCCGATATGTTCCTTTGTGGACATGGTGCGGTGTGGGAATGTCACTGGATTACTAATCCAATGCAGGATAATGCTCTGGGCAGCTGGTGGAGGTCAAAAAATTATTAAAATATCATGATCTAGAAACTGGTGATGGCAACAGTGACATTGCATCCAATGTTGATTGCAAACATCCATTTTCTTTTCCCAACGTACTTTCAGGAAGTGAATTTCCCGGCTTTCCTGGTCTGGGCTAAAAATAACTCCAGACACAGAGCCTTCAATGGTCCCTGAAACGGCCAAGCAAGGCACTCAATTGTACCTCACTTCTCCAAGGTCTCAAAGGATAAAACCAGACAGAATACCCAGCACCATCCTCGATATCAGAAAAGGGAACGTGAATCACAGTCCTGTTGACACTGCAGAGTCCTCCTTCCTAACATCTGAGAGCTTGTGACAACATTTCCAGAGCTTTCCCACAGGCTGCACGGAAACATCGGGAAAGGAGTAGGACATTCAACACATTGAGCCTTCCCCATTCTAGTTCATTGAGAAAATCTCCTCAATGCAGTTTTCCCGACACAGTGTTCAGATCCATTAATATGTTTAACCATTGTGAAATATAAAATAAGAACTGTTGCAGTCCCTTCAGTCCATTGTTGCTATTAATTCCTAAATATCCAATATCACATGCTGTATAATAGATTCCAACAGTTTCCAACTTGCAGATGCCAAGTTAATTGTTCGGCAGTTCTCCAAACTATGTCTTCTTCCCTTCATAGATGCTTGGATTCCTTCCATTAATCTATAGTGCTTGGACCACATTTGCTAACTTCCATTTATCCACAATGACTTCTAGCTTCTGCAGAATGCACAGGAAAATGAAACACAGTCATCAACAGTGCAATTAATATTTCCATTGCCGATTTATGTCTGACATTTTAATATGAAGTACATCAGGTTTGTCAGACTTAGCAATGCTCAATCCAGTTACAATCTCTAATACCACCTTGTTACTGATATAAGTTGACTGTGAGTCTTCAGTTGCACAAGCCCGACATGATCACTGGGTATGACTTGGTGATTTTGTGGATCTTCCTCCATGAAGACTGATGCAAAGTAGCTGTTTATTTTCTTGGCCATTTCCCTGTTTTTCACAGTAAACTCTCCTCTCCCGATTACCAATTTCCATATTTGACCTTGCCATTACTTTATTTCCTTTGAAAAACAAATTGTAGATTTATGCAGTGTTTTTGTTCTTGTGTGTTAGCATTCATGTTCTGTTTTTGATTTCCTTATCAATTTCATGGCCCTTGTTTCTACATCATGAATTTCTGAGAATTCTCAGGTATCCACAATGACTGAAATTCTTCCGAAGCCACTTCCTATGACTAATACGTTTTCTAATTTGTTATGTTAAACATCAATGTGTCACTTTCCCATTCTTTGGTGTTTATAACTGAAATAAATAGACGCATTATTCAGACTTTGCCTTATTTCTATAAATCTCCTGGTCCTGACCAGATATATTCAGGAACACTGCAGGAGGTCAGAGAAGGAATTGTGGGAGCCCTGGCTGATATGGTTGCATCATCACTGGCCAACAGGTGAGGTCCCTGTTGCCAAGACTGATGCAAAGTAGCTGTTTATTTTCTTGGCCATTTCCCTGTTTTTCACAGTAAACTCTCCTCTCCCGATTACCAATTTCCATATTTGACCTTGCTTTTACTTTATTTCCTTTGAAAAACAAATTGTAGATTTATGCAGTGTTTTTGTTCTTGTGTGTTAGCATTCATGTTCTGTTTTTGATTTCCTTATCAGTTTGGGGCTGTTCTCATTGGAGAAGAGAAGGTTTAGGGGAGATCTGATAGAAGTGTATAAGATGATTAGGGTTTAGATAGGGTAGATACTAAGAACCTTTTACCGCTAATGGAGTCAGGTGTTACTAGGGGACATAGCTTTAAATTAAGGGGTGGTAGGTATAGGACAGATGTTAGGGGTAGATTCTTCACACAGCGGGTTGTGAGTTCATGGAATGCCCTGCCCGTATCAGTGGTGAACTCTCCTTCTTTATGGTCATTTAAGCGGGCATTGGATAGCATTTGGAAGTTATTGGGCTAGTATAGGTTAGGTAGGATTCGGTCGGCGCAACATCGAAGGCCGAAGGCCTGTACTGCGCTGTATCCTTCTATGTTCTATGTTCTATGTCCCGGAGGACTGGAGGGTTGCGAATGCTGTGCCCTTACTCATGAAGGGATACAAAGAAACACTTGCGAACTATGGACCACTAAACCTAAAATCTGTAGGAGGTAACTTACTTGAAAAGGTTCTGAGAGATAAGACATACGTGCATTAGGAAAGACAGGGTGTGATTCGGAGCAAGATTAGAGTGGTGTTAGAAAAGCACAGCAGAGCAAGCAGCATCCGAGGAACAGGAAAATCAACGGTTCGGGCAAAAGTCTATCATCAAAGTCAGCATGGCTTTGTGCATCAGACACCATAGCTCACAAATTTGTTCGAATTCTTTGGCGAAGTGACCAGCAACGTTGAGGAGGTCAGGGTGGTATGCGTAGTCTATATGGATTCAAGTAAGGCCATCAAAAAGCTTCCACATTGTGCGCTGCTCTGGAAGGTTAGATCGCATGAAATTGAGGAGGACCTGCCAGATTGGATACAAAATTGGCTTGATGGCACGAAGCAAAGAGTAATAGTGGAAGGATGCTTGTCAGACTGGAGGCCTGGGACTAATGGAATGCATCGGGGCGATGCTGGCACCACTATATATTACATGTATCTATAATTTAGATGAGAATGTACGTGCATGACTTGTAAGTTTGAAAGTGTCAATAAAATAGGCGGTTACATGGAGAATGACAAAGGTTATCAGAAACTTCAGAACTTACAGCAGTACCTTGATCAGCTGAGGAAGTGGGCCGAGAAATGGTAAATGGATTCAGATCAGTGCATTTTAGAAACTCAAATCAATATCGGAGTTTTATGGTGAATGGCTGGATCTTAAGGAATGTAGTGGAACAGAGCGACCTTGGAATTCAGGTGCATGGTTCTCTGAAAGTTGATAGAGAGGTAGGCAGGGCAATGAAGAACACTTTTGGCACATTGGCATTCATCAGTCAGGGCACTAAGAAGCGAATTTGGGGAGCTGTGTTGCAGAACACGGGGCACTGATGAGGCCATACTTATAGCGTTATGATCAGTTTTGTTAACTTTGCTATAGGAATGATGTTATTAAACTGGAATGAGTGCAGAAGAAATTTACAATGATGTTGCCAAGGACTCAAGGCTCTGAGTTATCGGGAGAGATTGGAAAAGCTAGGACCTTTTACTTTTGCGTGTATGAGACTGGGGAGAGGATCTTATTGAAGGGTATAAGATCATAACAGGCATGGATAGAGTGAATGCACCCAGCCTTTACTTCCCGGGATTGAACAATCACGGACTAGAGCGCATCAATTCAGAGGGGTAAGAATACAAGGGAACCTGAGGAGCAACTTTTTTACACACAGGGTGATACGCATATGGACTGAGCTACCAGCAGAAGTAGTTAAGGTCCACAACATTCACAATATTTAGAATGCATTTTGACAAATACAGGATAGGAAAGGATGAGAAGGATGCGGGGCGATGGCTGGGAACTGGGGTTAGTGTGAATTGACATTTTGGTCGGAATGGATCAGTTTGAGCTGAAAGGCCTATAGGACTCTATGACTCTAACAACCATTGCTTATCTCCCACAGAATGTTATTTTGTATTTTCCCAATTCACTGGAACAAACCTGACCCTCTCGGCTCCATGCTTCCATCAATTTGACCAAAATGTACAAACATTCTATATTGTATGCAGACACATATTTTATATGTGTAAAATACAACATATTAATGTCACTACTCCTCCAAAGCTGCATCCGAACAAGGACATTGATTAGTCCTCCTGACCACACAACACCAAATCCGAAAAAAATAACTTTATCTCTAGTTTGCTTCAATACATACTCTTCAACCCACCTGATATACATTTAGAGAATTTATTTTTCACAGCATGAGCAGTAACTTAGTCAACGCTGTTAAAATGCAACTTGAGACCATCCAGTAAGACTGCAGTATCCATGATATTTCCATGTCTAATTTTCAGAGCATATGACGCTCAGAATTTCTGCAACAGTTTTAGTTTCGATATAGAATACACCAATGTTTGCTTCTCCTTGTTATTTGTAAACTCCACTTATACTGAATCTGAGGGACATTGTCTGTGGCGTTATTGGTGATAGACCTGGACAAGACACCCCAGAAGGGTCATCTTGATGCTGTGATACAGGACAAGCGTCAATAACCTTCTCCGCTCTGTCAGGATAAGGGTCACCATATTCTATCTGCTCCTTCACACTCCCTGTATACCTGTTATAGCACTAACCCCCGAACAAGGCTCGCACTCTATTTCCAAATAAGGCTCAGGCATTTCCAAACTCAGGATTGAGTTCAGCAAATTTCTTCCTCACTTTCTCTGTCACCTACGCAATACCCCGACACTAATAATACTAAATTGATTTACAACTGTCGACTAACTCATTCCAGACACCTCACCAATCCCCCCAGCCCCACATCCACCAGCACTAACAGCAGAGTCACCCATTTCCACTTTCCCTCCCTCTCTCTCTTTCTCCTGTTCCAGGAGAAACTGTCTGGAATGGGATAGAAAGAGCCAAGCCGGGTGGTGCTGTGCCTGATATCTGTTCCCTCACACTCCTTTCTCCCGCCATGTGGGGAGGAACCTGGCATGAGCCGGACAGAAACAAGTTGGCTCATGTGGAGCTTCTGAAACATCCATTTCACGTCAACTGAGTAAAGAGCAACATTCAGTTCTCACTTTAAACCCACTGTCAGTTCCAACATCAGTCCATTCACTCTCAAACAAAAACAGATACCTCACTGCACAGAGATGCACAGCCGTATTGGTAACACCCCAACATATTAAAATGCACAACACATATAAGGAGAAAGGCATACACACACATTGCAATACACAGAGACATAGACAGTTGCACACAAATAGACACAAACACAGATAAAAACACGGAGGCTGATACATACGTACACAGATGCAGCCACACAAATACACAGAAAAACACATCACACAACAACACACACACACACACACACACACACACACACACCCTAGTGTCATTAGGACTCAAATCGGCACGTTTTTGGTTTATCAAGGGAACAAGAATAATGAGTTTGGGGTACATACAAGAAATTATTGAATGGCATATCAGACTCGATGGGCCGAATGGCCTCATTCTGCTCCTTTTTTATGCTCACGTGGTGTTATGCTGTCAAGTATTCACTTTCTGAGATTGCAGCAGAGGCTGGGTTTGATACATATTTGACTGGAAAGAGTCAGTGGGAATGTGGGACAGGTTTGGACGGCAGAATGGTTTATGGTTATTCATAATTATTATATCCTTAAGCATGAAAAGAGGTGGTGATTTGATGTGAGGTTAGCACAGTTTTAATGTAATGGGTCCGACAATGAAATAAAGATGACCCTTTGCATTTAGTGCCGTGCGGTCTGTGGTATCCTCATCCTCAGGGAATATGGATGACTCTGTTATTGAGGATATTCTAGGCTGAGCTCGAATGATCTTTGCTGGACACAAGAGTCAATGTTTATCGGGAATAGACAGGAGAGGGATGATCAGAGAAAATCGGACCAGCCATGAGAATTCTGGATGTGTTGTTATCTCAATCCACCCGCCAGGCTGTTACAGAGATACACTGCCGCCCCGAACCCATGTGTTGTTCCCTTAATCCACCACTCGATGCTGTTACAGGGTAGGGGACCACCCCAATCCGTCAGAAAGGATCGTTACAATGAGACAGGAGGAGACCATTCTGCCCCTCTAAGAAATTATACAGGAATATAGAATTAAGTAATTCATATCGTTGAGTACATTACACAGCCCAGGACGAGGCCATTCAAGCCTCCTGAACGGCTACGCGGGAACAGGAAATATGTCACTAGCAGGAAATAGAGAGTAGAGAGAAATGTTTACTTTCAGCCTGCAAAGCTCTAACTGATGGAATGCCTCAGAGATCACTGTGGGGTTATCATTGACCAAAAATCTGCATCAAAGATCTCGAGGAAGGGGAGGGAATGGCTTGGAGCTCAATTAGCTCGTACACCAAGATGGTAATTCATTGTGTCGTCAAATTGAGATACTGAGTCTGCAATATGATTATAGACAGGGAAGGTTAGTGCGCAAACTTTCTGTAGAAATCACATAAGGTAAATTGTGTATTTTGGCATGAAGGATAAAATAATGGTAATCAATTTAAATGGAGAGAGATTGCAGTACTCTCTGACACAGGCGGTTTCCATGTTCCTGGGACATGAATCATGTGAAGTCAGTCTGCAGATGCAGAATGTATTTGAAAGGTTCGTGGAATGATGCTGTTTTTGACAAAAGGTATCAGGTTGAATCGCAGGAATGTTTTACTGTATCTGTACAAGGCATTGCTGAGACCACACCTGATGCACTGTGTGCAGTTTTGATTCTCTAACACTAACATAAAAGGATATAATTATTTTCGACATTTTCAAAGAGGCTTCCCTTTTCTCATTCCTGGCCTATGGTTATGGGGGATAATCAGTTCCGATCTTAGCCTAGAAATAGTATTGAAACACCATGACTTTCAGAAAAGTGCATCAGCTGGATGCATATTATCTCTTATCGGGGAGACTAAAGTTAGAGAATAAATTTGAAGAAAAAGATGCATTGATATCAATACGCATACTACGAAGACAACTACCAATATTTACAAATTACACAGACACGTATAAGCATATCATCAAATTATAAAGTGAGGACTTTTTTGAGATTGAATGGAATTGTGTTCAACAAGAGCAATGACGCACCTGCATATAATCCATAATCAGGTTTACCAGAGAATGCTCCAGGAGAGCACACATGGCCCAGTTTGGTGTTCAGTTGACAGTATTGTATGTTTCAACACAGAGAGCGAGAAAATTGCTCCCTGCCTGAGAAGCAACAGCCGATTGATTCCTTTCTCTTACTTTGATCCACCAGATAGCAAAGTGTCAGTCTGTAAAGTTTTTTTCTAGAAAATGACCTACTCTGAGACCGATATCATTGGCCACATCACTAAACTGGTTACATTTAAGATCGGTGTAACCAGTGGAGGAGTGGGACAGAAAAGGAAACAGTGACCCTCCAACATTGACTGGACCACATATGAGAAATTTTCAAAGGGCTGTCCAAGTGGAAATTCCCTCCCCAGAAGTTTGTGGTGCCTGGATGTTTACATTTATTCAAAGTTGTATTTGTTGACATTTGACAGAAAAGTGAATGTAGAAAATGTAGACAGAAAAGTGCTGGGGAGACCACAACCACATGACCCATAATCTTTGTGCATGATGGAGCGGTGACAAAGTGTCTAATGGCACACTCCTGCTGCTCAGTCCTATGTTCTTATGTTCCATTTAACCACTCACAGCTCCTGCAAGGAGCAGTTGGAGGCCACTTGCTCTAAATATGTGATCCACAGTAACACAGCATCTCATTCAATCACTCAAGACTGTCACACACACACGGTTTAGTGTGGGTTGGAAAATGTTATTTGGAAATCCAGGCTGGGTTCGAAAGACGCCTCTGGTCTCTTTGCAGAGTGTCTCCTCTCTGCAACTTGTGCTTTATTTGTTGGTCATAATACAGGCCCAGATTCACTGTGAATACAAACCACATCTCACCCAGAGATGACTCACAAAATACTTTGCTCTGTCTGATTGCAACGTTCAATAACAGAACGTTCAGGAAAATTACAACCATTAACTTTGTAATTACAGAATATGAGGACATAAGGAACCGGATCAGCAAATTCGGATGATCAAGCCATTGTCTACCATCATGGCTGATCTACTATTGGCATTAACTCCTTTTTAATGCCCAATTCATCACGTCCCTTAGCTGTCTGACAGGTCAAAAATCCATCCAAGTCCTCCTTAAATACTTTCAGTGATGTAGCTCCCATAACTCGCTAGCACAGATAATTCCTGACATTGATTATCCGTTGTGAGAGGAAAACATTCCTTACACATACATCGTCACCTCATTGATATGAACGAGAGGTGGACACACGGGCTCAGCAAACAGTGAATGGCTTTGATACCAAGTCAGTATTTGACTGAGGATGACATCAGGGCCACCCACTTATTTGAGTTGAATGGAAATCAGGTGTAACCTCCCACTTGTCTGGGTCTTTCAGAGCACAAAAAGAGATGCTTGTGGTCGGTGGCCAATAATCCTGTCAGTCCCGGGATATCTCTGCAGGAGATCCTCAGGTTAGCCTCCTCAGCACAAACATCTTCAACTGCTACATCAATGTCTTTCCCCATCATAAGATCTGAAGTAGGTATGATGACTGAAGATCACACAATATTCAGACACTGTGTGCCCCATCAGCTCCTGAACCATTCTGTGTCCATGTACAGCAAGACCCGGACAGCATTCCGGTTTGTGCTGTTAAAGTGTCGGTAACATTCATGTAATAGCGCTGCCAGACATTGCACATTTCCACAGTTAACAGAGGAGCTCAATCAGCATCCCAGGCTGGTTGCACACTGATATGTGGAAGCCATTGAGCCCGTGGAAACTACTGAACAGGAAGAGGGACAGCCCATTCTACCCATCTGCCTATTCCACAGGAAGAGAAGGGGTCTGGTCTGCACATCGAGCTGTTAAACAGGAGCAGGCAGAGCCCAATCAGACCGTTAAACCTGTTCCATGAGAGCAGGAGGAGGCTATTTAGCCCCACGAGATAGTTACACAGAAACAGGAGGGCGTCATTGGTACTCTAACATGACAAATAAATGAAACCGAGACTGCATTGATAGGGTGCTCCATGGTGTTAATCATGGTTCCATTGTTTGTAGAACGTGTGTTACCTTAACATTGTTTGCGGGCATGGAGGAGGGAAACCAAATATTTTGTGTAAAGTCTCAAGGAGGCATCTTCTATCTCCGAGAAGTCACTCCCATGTGCTGTATGTAGGTCAGAAGCTGCTGGAAAGAGTTAACTCTTTTATAATGAAGGTACTGTTGCTTCTGTCGGGATTATGGATAGCATGACGTTGATTGCAGGATCACGCAACAATTGAACTGCATTAACGTTGGAGGAGTTTTTTTTCAAAAGCCTGAAACTCTCTCTCTCTCTCTCTCTCTCTGAATTGAAATAGGTAGTGGGGGTAGTTGGGTGGAACGTTCTCAGTGACTCTTAAACTATCGAGAATCATGTAATCCGAGTGAAAAAAAAAGCCATGGAAATTATCACCATTGTTGTGGTTCTGCTCGCCGAGCTGGAAGTTTTTGCTGCAAACGTTTCGTTCCCTGGCTAGGGAACATCATCAGTGCGTTGGACGCCTCGTGTGAAGCGCTGCTTTGATGTTTCTTCCGGTATTTATATTGGTTTGTTCTTGCCGCTTCCGGTGTCAGTTTCAGCTGCAGTGATTTGTATCTGGGGTCCAGGTCGATGTGTCTGTTGATGGATGTTCTTGCCGTTTCCAGGTGTCAGTTTCAGCTGTAGTGGTTTGTATATGGTGTCCAGGTCAATGTGTCTATTGATGGAGTTTGGGGATGAATGCCATGCTTCTAGGAATTCTCTGGCTGTTCTCTGTCTGGCTTGTCCTATGATAGTGGTGTTTTCCCAGTCAAATTCATGTTGCTGGTTGTCTGAGTGTATGGCTACTAGAGATAGCTGGTCGTGTCGTTTGGTGGCTAGCTGATGTTCGTGGATGCGGATTGTTAGCTGTCTTCCTGTTTGTCCTATATAGTGTTTTGTGCAGTCCTTGCATGGTATTTTGTAAACTACGTTAGTTT
The DNA here is from genome assembly GCF_020745735.1 of Hemiscyllium ocellatum. NCBI lineage: Eukaryota > Metazoa > Chordata > Chondrichthyes > Orectolobiformes > Hemiscylliidae > Hemiscyllium > Hemiscyllium ocellatum. The sequence continues at coordinate 751,624 of NW_026867690.1, forward strand.
GGCTCATGCTGGGTATTGGGTCCTTTGTTCTAGTGAGTTGTTGTCTGAGCGTGGATGTTGGCTTGTGTGCTGTTATGAGTCCTAAGGGTCGCAGTAGTCTGGCTGTCAGTTCTGAGACACTCCTGACGTATGGTAGAGTGGCTAGTCCTTTTGGTTGTGGCATGTCCTCGTTCCGTGGTCTATCTCTTAGGCATCTGGTGATAAAGTTGCGTGGGTATCCGTTTTTGGCGAATATCGACCTGGACCCCAGATAATAATCACTGCAGCTGAAACTGACACCCGGAAGCGGCAAGAACAAACCAATATAAATACCGGAAGAAACATCAAAGCAGCGCTTCACACGAGGCTCCCACCGCACTGATGATGTTCCCTAGCCAGGGAACGAAATGTTTGAAGCAAAAACTTCCAGCTCGGCGAGCAGAACCACAACAACGGATACCCGAGCTACAAATCTTCAATCAGATTTTAAATTATCACCATAGCAGTGTCTGTTTATAACATCATAAGTGATTGTACATCCCCCTTAATGTTCAATGCAATCACCTTATTCTCTCACTGAGCTTCACTCTCTGTTCATGTTGCCATCATCCCAGGGATTAGTCTGGTGAGACTTGAGAGAAAGTCTATCCACAGTAACCCAAATACTGCCTCAACACACTCAGGGATGATCACAATAATTCTTTTCTCTCACTTCAATATCGCCGTTTTCTTCCTGTGTTATGAAATACCATTATTTCTCTATGCACTACGACTGACATGGAATTTATAAGTTCCTTATGTCTGTACGTCAGCATCAATAAAGCCAGCATCAGAGTTGCCTATGGAGATGTGCATCACAATCGGGGAGAACTTCAATGAGATCGAATACACCTAAAAGATGTAATGATCGCCTACCTGAATAGAAATGAGATGTACAAATACGGGAAACAGGTAGAGGAAGGGATCTGTCTTGACTTTTGTTCTTCTCTCACAGGATGTATGCAGCCCTGTTCAGGGCAGCATGTTACGCCAATCTTAAACTGAGTGGCTGGTTCAGTTGTTTCACAGGAGAGTAAAGAGTAAAACACATTGCTGGGGGTTTGTAGTGTTACAACACAGGATATATTCTCCTTCTTAATTAAAACCAGCAACAGAGAAAAGATTTATCCAATGCAGTAATGTGTGATAATTCTAGAGTCTAAGAACTATTTAAAGTAAAAATTAACAACCATATTTCTTGAAGTATTACAGAGAATAATAATCGAACGAATATTAACAACTTCTTCCTCTAACGTATCTTTGACCTTCCCACTCCACAATACGAGTCCGATAAGACTCCTTATTAAGATTTACAAAATAAAACTTCTTATCTCAAAACCAGGAAGCTTTCGGTTATTCTCCATTTTCCTGTCTTCTTTTCTTCTGGGGGATTCAGCTTCACTAGTTACTAATCAATGAATATACTTTTAAGGGAGCTATTTTTCAGGCAGTCTTTGCATGCTGGTAGCTTGGCAGCTCTGCTCTCAACTGTTCAATTTTCCACGGTCTTGTACCTCCAAACAATTGGATTGTGTCATTGGCTTTTAAGATTACCAATATATTGCATTCAAACTTGATTGGAGGTGGGTCATTTGGGGTATAATTTAAAGTGTTTGGCTGAATTTGTTTTTGTCTCAAGACAATGAGCTAATCGAGTTGTTCGACCAAATGTTAAGGTATATCTACTTTTCAGAAGACTTGGTGCTGTCATGTAGTTTAAAGGTGCAGTACACCCACATGTTAATCAATGAGGTCACACGTAAACCTGACTAGGGAAGGTTGACACATTGACTTACCTAAAGGACTTCAGGCAAGCAGATGGGTTTTTCTCACAAATAATAATGTTTGCTTTTAAATTCCACCACTTTCCTTCATGAGATACCAACAGACTATTATTCTGTGGCTCTAGATTATGAGTCAATGGCTTGACCACCATAAACTGTCTTCCTGTACATGCAGAGAACACGTCAAACATCCTCAAGAGCAATTATTTAGTGATGGACATGTGATTAGAAAGCAGTTGAAACTGTTGCATCCAGATTGAACATAGGCAAAACTCATGGTTCTTTCAGAAGTTGCACTGACTCTGCAGACGAGATTGAGATTTCATGGTGGTGGTTTTGGACAGGATTGGTGAGTGGAGAGGACGTGGAGATGTAAATCTGTGAAGGACAAAATGGATTATGTAGTTTGAGAACATTCTGTGTCCTTCTCGCATATCAGTGAGTAATTTATAAATAGTAGTTTGATAGTTATATTTTATAAGGAAAGGATTTTTTTGTTTGGAACTGAAGACATTGACTTGCCCTTTCCAAAATTTATATATCATGAGCAGAAATTCAGTTCAACCCGGTTTAATAGATAAATATAATGACTTACCAGGAACACCAACTATTGCAAGGATGGGATAGTAACCACCTTGAATAATCCAAAGGATATCCTGGATCCGTGATGCTAATGATATCCAAGGCCGAGAAAGCCAGTAAAGACCCCAGGATAAACTCCTGTCCATTGTTGGGACATTCCAGTCTAATGTTCTCTGATTCGGATCCATTGTTGGAACATTCCAGTCTAATGTTCTCTGATTCTGATCCACTGTTGGAACATTCCAGTCTAATGTTCTCAGATTCTGATCTCTCCTCCCTCTCTCTCTCGAGCTGCTGATCCCTGTTAGTGCTGTCAGTGATGCTCCTACTCACACTGTGGGATAGCACATTGAACAGAGCCCATTTATCTTTCAATGACGGAAACTCTTCACGCCATAATTAGGATCCACGGAGATTGTTATTAATCACAGTCACTGAACAAATAGCTCCAGCTAACCCCTTTAATCCCATTGAATTAAATATTGATTTTATTAAAATTCAAAAGAACATTTAAAGTTTAGACATTTGGCATGGGATATGTGTGTGGGGGTGAACAGGAAGAAATATTTGAGATGGTAGATTGAATGTATGTAATCATTCAATTTGCCTTAGGTATGGCAGTAATGCCAAAGGATTGTCAGAACATAAACAAGTTTCTCCGTTTATAAATCGAAACATACAGTCTGTAACTACTGATCAGTGATGTGATTATAATGTCAGTAAAACATCTAGAGAACTTTTCTAGTCCATAATCTGCCAGAAAATTGCCTATGACAACATGATTATAACAGACAAATGGCATGGATAAATTAACAGAGAATATGATGTGACACACAATTCAGATGGTTATTCAAGGATCAGAGACGGCAGGTGAGGGTTATGCTGTTAATGTTATCGATGCCAATCAACTGCATTGAAGTAAATTTCACTGGATTTTAATTGCAGTGTGATTATGATATTGGGGCATGGCTGCTGAGACTGGATAGAGGGAACATGATATTTCCCAGCTATCTGTATTGGAATTTTATTCTTTATAAATCATATGGTGATCAAATTCCAGGATACATCTCCAATGAGGAATGAGGAGAACCATGCAACCAGAAGACATTGGAACAGAACTTTGGCCATTAGGCCCATTGAGCCTGCTCCGCCATTCCATGATGGCTGTTAAGCTTCTCTACCCCATTCTCCCACTTTCTACCTGTAACCCTTGATCCCATTTATAGTCAAGAACCTATCTGTCTCACTCCTAAATATACTCAATGACCTGGACTCGACAGCCCTCTGTGGCAGTGAATTCCTTCGTTTCACCGCCCTCTGGCTGAAGAAGTTTCTCCTTATCATTTTGTGAAAAGGTCTTCTCTTTACACTGTCCCCTCAGGTACTAGTTTCTCCTACCATTGGATATATCTTCCCAAAATCCCCTCTTTCCAAAGTCATTTAGTATTCCGTAAATTTCAGTTGACCTCCTAACATTCTTCTGAACTCTACCAAATACAGACCCAGAGCTCTCAAATATTTTTTATATGTTAAGCTTTTATTTCCTGGCACCATGCGCGGGAATCTTTTCCGAAAACGCTCCAGGACCAGTGAATCCTTCCTGAGATATGGGACCCAAAACTGCGCACAATAATCCGAATGTGGCATGACCAAAGCCTTGTAGAGCCTTAGGAGTACATCCCTGCTTTTATATCCAAGCGCTCTTGAAAGAAATACCATCATTGCATTTGCCTTCTTAACTACTGACAACCTGCAAGTTTACCTTTCAAGACTTCTGGACAGGAACCCCCTAGTCTTTTTGCACTTCAGATTTCTGAATTGGCTTGCTCTTTAGAAAATACTCCATGTCTCTATTCATTCTGGCAAAATGCGTTCCCACACTGTCCCACGTTGTACTCCATCTCCCACTTGTTTGCTCACTCTCCAAACCTGTGAAAGTCCTTCAGCAGGTGAAAGTGAGGACCGCAGATGCTGGAGTTCAGAGTCAAAAAGTGTTGTCATAGAAAAGCACAGCCCGTCTAGCAGCATCAGAGGAGCAGGAGATTCGACGTTTCAGGCATAAAGCCTTCATCAGGAATGTGGAGTGGGCAGAAGTGGGCAGAGAAAGAAATGGGAGCGGCTGGCGCTGGGAAGAAGGTAGCTTGGAAGGTGACAGCTCAATGAAGGTAGGTGGTGACAGTGATAGGTCAGAATGAAAGGAGGAGTGGATATATGGGAAGGAAGATGGACAAGTAGGACAGATCAAGAAGGCGGGTCCTCAGTTGGAGGGTTTGATCTCGAATAAGGTGGAGGGAGGGGAGATGAAGAAACTGGTGAAATTGTCCTTGATACTCTGTGTTTGCAGGGTCACAAGGCAGAAGATGATGCGTTCTTCCTTCAGACGTCAGGTGTCAAGAATCTGGCAGTGAAGGAGTCCAAAAACTTGTAAGACCTTGGCAGAGTGGGAGGGGGAGTTGAAGTATTCTGCCACAGGGCAGTGGGGTTGTTGGATTTGGGTGTCCGAGAGTGTTCCCTGAACCGTTTTGCAAGTTGACGTCCTGTCTCGCCAATGTAGTGGAGACCAGGAGAAATGGACAGACTAGATGAGGTGTCTGGATGCACAGGATGTTCTCTGCCTGATGTGGAAGGATCCATTGGGATCATGGGTGAACGTGGGGTCGGAGGTGTTGGCACAGCTTTCATACATTTTGCAATGGCAAGGGAAGGTGCGGGGATGGGAAGTTGGAATGTTGGGGCTGCGTGGACCTAACGAGAGAGAGATTGTGAGGGAATGGTCTCAGCAGTTTGATGATAGGAATGGGAGGAAGTATATGTCTGGTGGTGTGTTCTGACTGTTGGTGGCAGAAATGGCGGAGGATGATACGTTGTATCCTGTGGTTGGTGGGATGGAAGGCGAGCACCAGAGAGGTTCTAACTTGTTGCAGTTGGAAGGGTGCAGTTCAAGGGCAGAGGTGTGCGAAGTTGAGGAAATGTGCGAGAGCACCTTCCTGCAGCCGAACCTCCTCTTCAATGCTACCTGTCCCTTTATCTATTTTTGCACTGTTTGAAAGCTTAGCCAGAATGCAGTCAGTTCCTTCATCTCGATAATGAATGCAAAAAGTGAAAAGTTGTGGTCCCACCACTGATTCTTGTGAAACACCACTTGTCACTGGCTGCAATCCTGAGAAGAACCCTTTGATCCCCACTCTCTGCTTTCTGTTAGACAGCCAAACTTCTATCCATGCTAGCACCTTACCTCTAAAACCTTGGACCCATATCTTTCGCAACAGCCACATGCATGGCACCTTGTCAAGGATTCTTGAGGTGCAAATGGATAATATCCATCGTTTCTCTTTGATCCAATCTGCTCATTACTCCCTCACATTATCCTAGCCGGTTTGTCAGGCATGACCTCCCCTTGATGAAACATGCTGACTCTGTCCTATTTTACCAAAGACCTCAGAAATCCCATTCTTCACGATGGATTCCATGATGTTACCCAAATACAAGGTTAGGCTAATCAGTGTACAGTTTTACATCTTCTGCCTAACACCCTTATTAAACGGGGTGTCATGTTAGCAAGTATACAGACACTTGGCCTTTTCGAGGTTTTAGTCATTCCTGAAAGATTACCACTTCCACTTGCACGAACTCTTCAACTATCTCGCTTACAAGTTTGTGGTGTAGTCCAACTGGTCCAGGTGAGTTATCCACATTCAGACCATTCCGTTTTCGAACATGTTCTTCTTGGTGATGGCCACCGTATTCAGGACTGCCCTCTCACTCTCTTCAGTTCTGGGAAATGTCTCGTGTCTTCCACCCTGAAGACTGATGCAAATTTCCTCAGCTATTTCTTTGTTTCCCACTACTGTCTCTCCAGCATCATTTTCCAGTGGTCCATATTCACTTTTACTCTCTTTTGCACTTTATATTTCTAAAGAATCTCTTACAGTTTCCTTTGTATTAGTGGTTAAGTTAGCCCCATATTTAACCTTCTCCCTCCTTATTTATTTATTTTTGCCTTCTGTTGGCCCCAATTCTCCAGCTTCCTCTGCCATTCATCGCTCTTTTGCTTACATGCAATCCCTGACTTCCCTTGTCAGCCCTGGTTGCCTCATCCTCCCTGTACCATGCCTCTATTACTTAACATGAATCTCTGCAGTGTCTCCTGTATTAACCTTGGAATCTGCTGCCATTGCTGTTCTCCTGTCTTTCCTGCTAGACCCCTGTCCCGGTCAATTCTACCCAGCCTCTCCCTTCTGCCTCTCCAGTTGCCTTTATTCAGCTGAAATACTGTTAACTCTGATTCTTTCTTCTCTCTCATATTGCAGAATAAATTCGACCATATTCTGATCACTGCTTCTGAAGTTTTCCTTCATCTTAAACTCCCTTATCTAGCCTGTTTCATTAAATCCAGTGTCATCTCTTCCCGAGTGGGCTCCACCACATGATACTCCAAAAAGCCATCCTGTAGACATTTTATCAAATTCCTTTTCTTGCGATTCACTACCAACCTGGTTTCTAATTCCACTTGCATATTGAAATCCCCTATGATCAGTATAACTTTGCCTTTCCTACAGATCTTTACTATCTCCTGGTGTATCTTGTCCCCCAGCTCCTGACTACTCTTTGGAGGCCTGTGCAAGTCTCCAACTGTGATTCTCTTTCCTTTGTGGTTCCTCAATTCTACCCACGCAAATTCTACACCATCTGACCTTTTTTATTTCTTACTATTGATTTAATTTCATTTCTTATTAAAAATGGAAATCCACTCCCTCTGACATCTACCTTTTTGATAGAATATATGTCCTTGAATATCCTGACCCCTTGCAGCCACTTCTCTGTGATGCCCATCACGTCATACCTACCAATTTCAATCTGTACCACAAGCTCATTTACTCTATTCTTTATACTGCTTGCATTCAGATATAACCCCTTCAATCCTGTATTAACGGTTCCTCTTCTCATTGTCATTTGTTTGTCCAGTTTGCTTGAAGTTTGATTGCTTACACTTTCCATACACTGTCCTATTTGCATCTGTGCTGGAGATTTTAATAATCTGTCCTGAGCTCTGTACTCTTACCTGCGCTATGCAAATTAAACCCTATAACTGCACCCCCACCCCGCACTCATACGCACTCCTAATCAGTTTACAGATCTGTCTACAGCCTTAGTTAGGAATCACCCCGACTCTGGCCGCAGCACGGTTCAGATGAAAACTGTCCCATCGGAACAGGTCCTTTCTTCCTCAGTAATAAAATGTGTTTATTCAACACAAAATACGGGGATTTATAGTGACTTGTATCTGCCATTTCCGGTTGTCATTTCCAGCTGTCTGCTGCAGTGGCCGGTAAATTGTGTACAGGTCGATGTGCTTACTGATTGAATATGTGGATGAATGCCATGCTTATAGGAATTCCCTGGCTGTTCTCTGTTTGGCTTGTCCTATAATAGTAGTGTTGTCCCAGTAGAACTCCTGTTGCTTGTCAGCTAAGTGTGTGGCTACTAAGGATAGCTGGTCATGTCGTTTCCTGGCTAGTTGGTGTTCATGGATGCGGATCTTCTGTCTTCCTGTTTGTCCTATGTAGTGTTTTGTGCAGTCCAAGCATGGGATTTTGTACACTACGTTGGTTTTGCTCATGCTGGGTATCGGGTCCTTCGTCCTGGTGAGTTGTTGTCTGAGAGTGGCTGTTGGTTCACGTGCTGTTATGAGTCCTAGTGGTCGCAGTAGTCTGGCTGTCAGGTCAGAAGTATTCTTGATGCATGATAGTCCTTTAGGTTGTGGCATGTCCACTTTCCGTTGTCTTTCCCTTAGGCATCTGTTGGTGAAATTGCGGAGGTATCCGTTTCTGGCGAATACATTGTATAGGTGTTCTTCTTCCTCTTTTTGAAGTTCTGGTGTACTGCAGTGTGTTGTGGCCTTTTTGAACAGTGTCTTGATGCAACTTCTTTTGTGTGTGTCGGGGTGGTTGCTTTCGTCGTTTAGGACTTGGTCTGTGTGTGTGTGTTACATTCCTGTATATCTTTGTAGTGAATTCTCCGTTCGGTGTTCTCCGCACCATCACGAGTAGGAATGGGAGTTGGTTGTCCTTTTCTTTCTGCCTCGTGAATCGGATTACTGTGAGTGTGGCGTTGATGATCTGGTGTGTTTTTAATGATTACAAAGGTGTCATCCACATATCTGACCCAGAGTTTGGATTGACATTGTGGTAAGTCTGTTTGTTCTAATTTTTGCATTACCGCTTCTGCTATGATTCCAGAGGTGGATGAGCCCATGAGTGTGACGCTGATTTGTTCATATATATGGTTGTTGAATGTGAAGTGTGTTGTGAGGCACAGATCCAGTAGTTTGAGTATGCCGTCTTTGTTGATAGGTTCCCCGTCTTGTTGTATGTTGCGAATGTCCAGCAGGTTGGCTATTGTTTCCCTGGCTCGGGTTTTGTCGATTGCAATGAACAGTGCCGTAACGTCGAATGAGACCATAGTTTCTTCCTTGTCTATGTGTATATCTCTGCTAATGTTCAAGAATTGTTGTGTTGACTGTATAGAGTGTCTGGATCCGCCGATCAGGTGTTTCAGTTTCAGCTGTAGTTCTTTAGCCAGTTTGTGTGATGGTGTCCCTGATAGTGATTCTATGGGTCTGAGTGTGATGTCTGGTTTGTGCACTTTAGGTAGTCCATAGAATCTGGCAGTGTTGTTGCTTTCAGATTTCATCCTCTGTAGGTAAAGCCTGGTTATCTGTCCGTTTTATTTCCTCAGTGTGTTGTTTATCCTATTGGTGAGCTGTGGGGTGGGGTAGAACTCCCGCTTTTGGTGTGTGTTGGTATCTGCAAGTAGCTGTTGCGCTTTTTGATGTACTTGCTTTGTCCAGGATGACAGTCATTCTGCCTTTATCTGCTGGTAGTATGATTATGTTCTTATCGTTTCGTAGAGCTTTCACTGCTTCCATCGCCTTGTTGTTGAGGTTATGTGTTTGTATTTTCCTTGTTATCAATGGTACGATACTTTGTCTCACTGTTTGTTGTGTCTCTTCAGTCAGTCCATTGTTTCTGATTGTGCATTCTTGTGCTGCTAGGAAGTCTGCTGTCTTGGTGTCCCTGTGGTTGTAGTTGAGTCCCTTGGCCAGTATTGTTCTTTCGGTCTCTGTGAGCTGTCTGTGGGAGAGATTTCTAACCCAGGAGTGCTTTGTGGTGTCCTCTCTGTTGTGTGTTAGTTTGGCCATGTGTTTTCTCTTTTAGTGCCTTTTTTTTGCGATGTCTGGTTCTGTCCTGTCCGATGGTGACGCCCTGTTCTATGGCCCGGGTCCATTCCTGATTGGTGGTTTTTAAAACTAACGATTTTTGGCGCTCAATTTCTTGTCTGTAATTGTGTAGTCTGTTGTGTGCGTCCAAGAATACATACCGGATTATCAACGCCACACTCACACGAATCCGATTCACGAGACAGGAAAAAAAGGACAACCAACTCCCATTCCTAGACGTGATGGTACAGAGAACACCGAACGGAGAATTCACTACAAAGGTACACAGGAAAGTAACAAACACACAGACCAAGTCCTAAACGACGAAACCAACCACCCAAACACACACAAAAGAAGTTGCATCAAGACACTGTTCAAAAAGGCCACAAAACACTACAGTATATCAGAACTGCAAAAAGAGGAAGAAGAACATCTATACAATGTATTCACCATAAACGGATACCCCTGCAATTTCACCAACAGATGCCTAAGGGAAAGACAACGGAATGAGGACATGCCACAATCCAAAGGACTAGTCACACTACCATACATCAACAATATTTCTGAACTGACAGCCTGACAACTGCGACCACTAGGACTCATAACAGCACACAACCCAACAGCCACTCTCAGACAACTCACCAGGACGAAGGAACGATACCCAGCATGAGCAAAACCAATGTAGTGTACAACCTTCCATGCAAGGACTGCACTAAACACTACATAGGACAAACAGGAAGACAAGTACCGGTCTGCATCCATGAACATCAACTAGCCAGGAAACGACATGACCAGCTATCCTTAGTAGCCACACACTCAGATGAAAAGGAACATGAGTTCAATTGGGACAACACTACTATTATAGGACAAGCCAAACAGAGAACGGCCAGGGAATTCATAGAGGCATGGCATTCATCCACAGATTCAATCAATAAGCACATCGACATGGACCCAATATCCTGACCACTGCAGCAGACAGCTGGAACTGACAACCGGAAGCGGCAGATACAAGTCGCTATAAATGCCGGAGGAACATCACAGAAGCGCTTAATAGGAGGCTCGCAAGCACTGAGGATGTCACCTAGGCAGGAGACGAAACGTCTGCAACAAAAGTTCCCAGCTCAGCGAACAGAACTACAACACGAAGACAATACAGCAGGCGGGTGAGCCTGGTAGCTCTGGTTGAGGGGAAGCATTGCTGAGGGCAGGGTAAGGCAAGGCAATAATTCTGTGAGCATTCAAGTCAGTTCAAAGTGAGTGCGCACAAACACCGAGTGAGCAGCCCAGAGGGACAGCCTATGAGCTTGGTGTGTGCCCCTGAGCACAGTGTCCTTGCAGCAGTATTGAGGGTTTAGAAACACTGAGTGAGCAGACCAGAGGGACAGTCTATGAACTTGGTGTGTGTCCCTGAGCACAGTGTCCTTCCAGCAGTATTGAGGGTGTAGAAACACGGAGTGAGAAGCCCAGAGGAATAGTCCATGAGCTGGGTGTGTGTCCCTGAGCACGGTGTCCTTGCAGCAGCATTGCACTAAGAGTTTTCAGTGCACCCTGAGCTGCAGCATTGAATTACAAAAGTGTTCTGTCAATGGGTTGGAGATGTGCTGTGATGGCATGATGAGGCTGGCATGTGACAGGTGTCAGCATAGGTGGATGTGGAGTACATGCAGCTTCTGTCTGTGCAGTGTTCCCCCAAGACGCGAGTGCCCAAGATAGAAGGCTGCAGGAGCGAGGGGCGTGATGTAGTCACCAGTTCCCAGCTCTGACTTTCACGTCCCATTCTCCAAATTGAGTTTCCCTGCTATGGGAGGGAGGGTATGAAGCTGCAAGTTGATGAGGAGAGAGTCTCTGAATGTGGCCGTTGATCATCAGTCAACATTCAGTCAACATCTTGCAACTCTTGCACTCAAATCTTGTTTTAAAGAACAGTCCAGCACAGGAACAGACCCTTCATCCCAGCAAGCCCGCACTGACACATGATGCCGTTCTAAAGTTAATACGAAAGTTTTTGCTCAGACACCCTCTACGTCATTCTGTTCCCAGCTCACTCATATTTGTGCCAAGATCCCTCTTAAACCTTGCTCTATTGGCTCCTTCTTCTATATCAGTGCATTCCAGGCACTTGCACGTTCTGTCTAGAAAAGCAAAAAAAATCTTGCCGATCATATCTCGTGAACTTTCTCCCTTTTACCTAAAACCTACGGTCATGAGTATTTCGACTTTGGAAAAAAAAGCTTCTAACTGTCTGTCTATTTATACCTCTGATAATTTTGTAAATATCTATCAGGTAGCCCCATAGCCAATGATGCCCAGGTGCATACAACCCATGTTTGTTCAATTTCTCCTTCTGGCTAATACCCTCCAAACAAGGCAACATCCTGGTAAAACATTTCCATACCCTCTCTAACACTTCCACGTCATTCTGCCGATGTGGCAACCAGTCATGTACACAATATTCTAAATGTGCCCGAACTATGTTTCTCTACAGCTGCAATATGACCTGCTAATATTCACACTGCATGCTCTGATGCATGTCTACAAGTTTGCCATCAGTCTTCTTGGTCACCCTATCCACCCGTGTTGCCACGTTCGGATGTCGATGCAGCCAGTAGTTTTTCCATCCACTTTATACTTATCTCCTATATTAGACCTTCTAAAACGCATCACGTCGCAACTGTCCAGATAAAGTTACATCTGCGTTTTCTCTGTCCAAGTCTGCAGCTGACCTACATCCTGCTGTATTCTCTGGCAATCATCCTCACAATCTGCAACTCTGCCAATCTATTTACAGATCTCCAGTCACAAAAACACTGTACCACCACTACTCTGTCTTCTATGACCAAGCAGGTCTCTATCCATCTTAGTAACTGACCGCTGATCCCATTTCACTTCATCTTCTGTATGAGCCTGCCATAAGGAACCATATCAAAGGCCTTCCTAAGGTCCAAACGGCCAACGCCCAACCTCATGCCCTCATCAATCAATTTTGTCTCCTCCTCAAAACAATCAATCAAGTTTGTGAGACAGGATATTCCCCACACAACTGTGTTTCCTGTTGCTATTAAGTCCATATTAGAATGCTGTTGAGCTGTACACATTCAGACAAGTGATTATTCCATCATATTCCTGACTTGAACCTTGGAGGTTAGATTAGATTCCCTACGGTGTGGAAACAGGTCCTTCAGCCCAAAAAGTCCACACCAACCCTCAGAAGAGTAACCCAACCAGACCCATTGCCCTGCCCTGTACTTAACCTTGACTAATTCACCGAAGACTATGGGCAATTTAGTGTGGCAAATTCACCAGACCTGCGCATCTTTGGACTGTGGGAGGAAACCAGAGCACCCGGAGGAAACTAACTCAGACATGGGGGCAAGGTACAAACTCCACACAGATAGACACCCAAGGCCGGAATTGAACCTAGGACCTTGGTGCTGTGAGGCAGCAGTGCTAAGCACTGAGCTCTTAATGGTTACTTAACTTTGGGAGGTATGCCAGGCCGTGATGATTACTGTAATGTGGTAGGTATGTCGGGCTATGATGGTTACTGTACAGTGAGGTACGTCGGGCCATGATGGTTACTTTACAGTGGGAGGTATGTCGGGCTTTGGTGGTTACTGTACTGTGGGAGGTATTTCAGGCCGTGTTAGTTACTGTACAGTGGGAGGTATGTCGGGCCGTGATGGTTACTGTACAGTGGGAGGTGTGTCGGGGTGTGATGGTTACTCTACAGTGGGAGGTATGTTGGGCCGTGACAGTTACTGTGCAGTGGGGGCTATGTGGTGCCTGATAGTTACCGTACATTAGGATGTATGACGGGCCGTGATGGTTACTGTACAGTGGGAGGTATGTCGGGCCGTGATAGTTACTGTACAGTGGGAGGTATGTTGGGCCGTGATGGTTACTGTACCGTGGGAGGTATGCCACGCCGTGATGGTTACAGTACAGTGGGAGGTATGTTGGGCCGTGATAGTTACTGTACAGTGGGGGCTATGTCAGGCCGTGATGGTTACTGTACTGTGGGAGGTATTTCAGGCCGTGAAAGTTACTGTACAGTGGGAGGTATGTTGGGCCGTGATGGTTACTGTACAGTGGGAGGTATGTCGGGCCGTGACGGTTACTGTACTGTGGGAGGTATGTCAGGCCGTGATGGTTACTGTACAGTGGGAGGTATGTCGGGCCGTGATGGTTACTGTACAGTGGGAGGTATGTCACACCGTGATGGTTACTGTGCAGTGGGGGCTATGTAGGGCCGCGATAATTACTGTACAGTGGGAGGTGTGTCGGACCGTGATGGTTACTGTACTGTGGGAGGTATGTCAGGCCGTGACAGTTACTGTACAGTGGGTGGTATGTTGGGCCGTGATGGTTACTATAGAGTGGAAGGTATGTCGGGCCATGATGGTTACTGTACAGTGGGAGGTATGTCGGGCCATAATGGTTACTGTACAGAAGGAGGTATGTCGGGATGTGATGGTTAATGTACAGTGGGAGGTGCGTCGGTCCAGGAAGTTGCAGACTCCATGAGTTGTACAGAATATGATTCTGCTGCTGCCGATGGGCCATTGTACCTCACGGATGCATCGTCATTAGTTGCTTAATCTGTTTAAAGTCTGTACCATTCAGTACATGTCATGGTGAGGAAGGTCTGGAAAATGTGAAGTTAGCCCTTGCTCGCCATAAGGATTGTGCAGTGACCATTCTTACCGATATACCCCGATGGAGGGGTATATCTGCAGCAGGCTGATTGGTGATGATGTGGTCAATTATATGGTTCCCTGTAATTGGCTCCCCATACCTGCCACACAGCAGTCTAGCCAGCGCAGGATCCAGCATCAATTAAGATTAAATTAGATTCCCCACAGGATGGGAACAGGCCCTTCGACCCAATCAGTCCACACCAACCCTCCAAAGAGCAACCCACTACCATGGCCAATTCGCCAGAGCTGCACATCTTTGGACTGTGGGAGGAAACCCACGCAGACACAGAGAGAATGGGCCAACTCCACAAAGACAGTTGCCTAAGGCTGGAATCAAAGCTGGGTCCTTGGTGCTGTGAGGCAGTAGTGCTAACCACGCCAAACTATATTGACTATATGCCAAGGAACTGCCCTCTTCTGCCTGGCTGTGTCGTTTCTGTGGGACAGAACCTACCAGAGAGGATGGTGATGTTGCCTGGGAAATAGTCCTGTTCACATAATCTTGCTTTCCAGACAATATCTGATTGCTGCTTGATTAGTCTGTGGGAAATATACAACAGGTCACTTTTACATTCTGTATAAAGAAGAGTTAATATCACTTTGTTTCTACATATTTAAAAAATAAACCAAATCATTGCTTTTCACTTGGAAGCAATTGAAGTGAACAAGAATTGAATTACCAGAGCGCACACCTAACTATTACAGTTCAGTGACTGTAGTAAACAGCCGATTCATGTTCAGATCAGTGAACACACCATCTTGCAGGCAGAAAAGCTGTTGGAAATGAAATTGAGAAAAAACCTACATTCAGACACAGATTTATGGCTCTCACCACGACCTCCAAAATACTGGCCATCTCCAAAATCTGTCCAGGGAGCTTCCAAACTGGAGCTGGGCAGTTACTCACGCAATCCCTTACAATAAACTGGTTAGCGACATACCTGAACAACAGGGAGATGGGTTTGGCGCAGACTGATCAATGAACTGCGTGGGTTTCCTCCGGGTGCTCCGGTTTCCTCCCACAGTCCAAAGATGTGCGGGTCAGGTGAATTGGCCAAGCTAAATTGCCCGTAGTGTTAGGTAAGGAGTAAATGTAGGGGTATGGGTGGGTTGCGCTTCGGCGGGTCGGTGTGGACTTGTTGGGCCGAAGGGCCTGTTTCCACACTGTAAGTCTAATCTAATCTAATCTAAACTAGCACATGGCGCTGGTCCAAATGCACTTCAATATTTGTAACAATGACCTGTAAACAACCATGTCTTGCAAGTTTAGCCCTTCTGATATGCCACCTAAACTCTGTAATTCTGTGCCTTGGACCTAATCCTGAATGAATGTGTTATAACGGTCACAGGTTCCTGCAGCACATGACATCTTACATTGAATCCCTCATAAACCACATCCAGCGTATGTTATCTCCACAATGTCAGCATCCAAACAGAATTGTGCAGCTCCATTGATGGCCGGCATCATCCCAGCCCAACATTCTTGTATGTGACTTGAACTGGAAATCTCTGTGTAACTACTTGCAGCATTGTTCTAACCATTAACAACAAAGCCTTTTTACTGAAGGTCCGACATTCTTTCGTAATACCAATTTTTAGATTGTCCAATAAGCACAACCCATCACCACCACCACCTTTATTCAGTTCATTTTTATATAAATATGATGACAACAGTGCAGAACTCACAGTTTGGAGCATTGAAATGATGGGTCTCATTTCCACACCCAATACCAAGTTATCATTAAGGAGACGGACTTTGAAAATAGAACACAGAACATAGAACATAAAACAGTACAACACAGAACAGACCATTCAGCCCACGTCGTTGTGCCGACCATTGATCCTCATGTATGCATCCTCATATTTCTGTGACCATATGCATGTCCAGCAGTCTCTTAAATGCCACCAATGACCTTGCTTCCACAACTGCTGCTGGCAACGCATTCCATGCTCTCACAACTCTCTGCGTAAATATCCCGCCTCTGACATCCCCTCTATACTTTCCTCCAACGTGCTTAAAACTATGAACCCTCGTGTTACCCATTTCTGCCCTTCAACTCTATCTATATCGGTCATTATCTTGTATATCTCAATTAGATCCCCTCTCCTCTTTCTTTTCTCCAATGAAAAAAGTCCAAGCTCAATCAACTTCTCTTCATAAGGTAAGCCCTCCAGTGCAGGCAGCATCCTGGTAAACCTCCTCTGAACCCTCTCCAAAGCATCCACATCTTTCATATAATAGGGTGACCAGAACTGGACGCAGTATTCCAAGTGCAGTCTAACCAAAGTTTTATAGAGCTGCAACAAGATGTCACGACTCTTAAACTCAATCCCCCTGTTAATGAAAGCCAATACACCATATGCTAACAACCATTTCCACTTGGGTAGCCATTTTAAGGGATCTATGCATCTGAACACCAAGATCCGTCTGTTCCTCCACACCACCAAGAATCCTATCCTTAATCCTGTACTCAGCTTTCAAATTCGACCTTCCAAAATGCATCACCTCGCATTTATCCAGGTTGAACTCCATCTGCCACCTCTCAGCCCATCTGTGCATCCTGTCAGTGTCCCGCTGCAGCCTACAACATTTCTCTTCCGTCAATGACACCTCAAAACTTTGTGTCATCTGCAAACTTGCTGACCAATCCTTCAATTTTATTAATGAGCTCATCCAACTCATTAATAAAAATTATAAACAGTAGAGGCCCAAGGACAGAGCCCTGTGGAACACCACACACCAGTGACTTCCAGGCAGAATATTTTCCTTCTACTATCACTCGCTGTCTTCTGTAGAGCAGCCAATTCTGCATCCAGGCAGCTAAGTTCCCCGGTGTTCCATTCCTCCTGACCTGCTGAGTGGGCCTACTATGGGGAACCTTATCAAATGCCTTGCTGAAATCCATATACAACACATCCACAGCTCTACCCTCATCATGACCTGCCCCTCACAAAGCCGTGTTGTCTGCATTTAATCAAGGCATGCTCTTCCAGATGGTCATAAATCCTATCTCTCTCAGAATCCTTTCTAACACCTTGCAGACGACAGATGTGAGACTTACTGGACAGTAATTGCCGGGGATTCCCCTATTTCCTTTCTTGAAATGAGGAATTACATTTGCTTCTCTACAGTCCGCAGGTACAACTCCAGTGGAGAGCGAGGATGCAAAGGTCTTCGCAAGCAGCGAAGCAATCACATTTGTCATTTACCAAAGCAGCCGAGGGCAAATCTGATCCGGGCCTGGCGACTTGTCAATATTAATGTTGCTCTTCGGAGTGTCTGTGTGGATTTGTTGGGTGGACGGGCCAGTTTCCACACTGTAAGCTAAAATGTGCTTTAAAAAGCAGTTTGTCCGTCATCATTTTGACCCACAAAGCCTCATTTGAAGACCCTTCCTTTCAGCAGTAACTGACTTGTTAATTAATAATGCAACAGCACAACCTCTTTAACACCATGCCCTGTCCAGCCGACAGTTCCAGTACAACAGAGTATTGAGTTGTTAGCCCTGACCTCCCTCAAACAGGTCTCTGTGATGGTAAAAATATTACAACTCCACATGTCAACTCATTCTCTTATCACATCTGTCAGCCTGTCTGATAATACTCCAAGCATTAACGTAAGCTGGAATATAATACGTGGAAAACCCTGTACCTCGGAGTTCTTCAGTCGTTTCCTGTTTGTTATCAAGCTGCTCAAACCATGAACCACAACTCTAACTCTGGCACTGAATGAATGTCTGTGGAAATGTAATTTCATTTTTTTAATAAAATGTGTTCATCAAGTGCAACTTTCCAGAACTGAGCAGCCAGCTCCACATACAATGAGTTTCTGATGGTTAACTCCCTGCTAGTGTGCGGAGGGGACAGCCCTCAGTCATGGAGAAAGTGAGGACTGCAGTTGATGGAGATCAGAGTCAAAAAGTGTGGTGCAGGAAAAGCACAGCAGGTCAGGCAGGACCCGAGGGGCAGTAGAGTCTTTGTTTCGGTCATAAACTCTTCATCAGAAAGGCATTGATGCATTCCTTTATTTTTTTCATTCCATGATTCGCAGAATGTTATGAACTGTACTTACTCAGGAAGGCAGCACTGTATGTTGCACTGAAATGGAAAGCAGTCAATCAGTTGGTTGGACAGGGTGTAGAAAAGTTGAAGGGAAGTATATACTGATTGAATGAATTACAAATATAAGGAGAGATAAATCCCCTGGGACAGATGGGGTATACCCTTGGTTACTCCAGGAAGTGACGGGAGAGATTGGCGTGCCTTTGGCGATGATCTTTGCGTCCTCACTGTCCACTGGAGCAGTGCCAGCCAGACGATTGGATGCTAACAAATGTCATTCCCTTGTTCAGGAAAGGGAATAAGGATAACTCTGGGAATGACCGAACAGTTAGTCTTACATCAGTAGTGGGCAAAGTATTGCAGGCATTTCTGAGGGAGTGTATTTACAATTATTTAGAAAATGATAGTTTGATGAGAGATAGTCATCATGGCTTTGTGAGGAGCAGGTCATCTCTCAGAAACCTTATTGAATCCTTTGAAGATATAAACAAAACACGTGAATGAAGGTAGACTAGTAGATGTGGTGAACAAGAATTTTCGCAAGGCATTCCCCATTGTAGGGTCATTCAGAAGGTACGGAAGCATTGGGCGCAGAGAAATTTGGCTCTCTGGATATGGGCGTGGCTGGCTCATAGAAGACCGAAGATGGTAGTTGATAGAAAGTATTCAGCCTGGATCTCAGTGACCAGTGGTGGTGTTCCACAGCGATCGGCTCTGGGACCTGTGCTCTTTGTGATTGTTATGAATGACTTTGGTGAGGAAGTGGACAAGTAAGTTAGTAAGTTTGCCGATGACACGGAGGTTGGTGGGGTTGTGGATAGTATGGAGGCCTATTGTAGGTTGCATCAGGATATTGACAGGATGCAGAGCTGGGCTGATAAGTGGCAGGTAGAGTTCAACGTGATAAAGTGTGAAGCAATTTATTTTGGAAGATTGAATTTATATAAAGAATACAGGGTTAAAGGCGTTAGACCAAGACTTTCAGTTTTGATGTAAGTGTTGCATTCACCTGAGTGTCAGCACAATATGTGTGGTTATCTAGACCAGACAAAATCCACCAAGTTCAGTTATTAAAACGATTTTTTGCTTGCCGTTTGCTCGTGGTTTCTTCAGATGCATTCTGCTGGGTAACCTATGAATTAGTATCTGACCATCCACAGCCATGTATAATTTTATTTTTAACTTTTGAACGTGAAGGTACATTTGTTGGATATAGTTTCAGAGGGTTTACAGTGAGACACAAAATGTTGCAATAGACTGTCAATTGTAAACGTTTTCACCCAGTGTCTGGTCCAGGGTGCAGATGTACGGAGTCTGGGTAACGTGCCAGTTGTCATCACCATAAGTAACTTTTGCGATGTGATTCTGATACTCCGTGTACATACATCTGCTCCCTGGGCCAGGCTGTGACTGAGGGTGAATTTGTAAGGCATGGTTCCTGGTCAGTCATTGGTATCTAATTTAGATAGAATTTGTACCTACACTGAGAGCAGTGATAGCCTGTTGGCTAGTTTTCTCCTGCTCAAGGTGGATTCCAAATGGTTCTCTGTGAGGGAATATTTATATGACTGCCCTGACACAGGTTGGAAACTCTCTTCACAGATTCAGGACCAGGCCAATGGCTCTCTGAGTGCTACATGCAATTGTGAGATCCAGTAGCACTGTACCTCAATTCACCTTTTTGGAATCCACTTTTAATATCGTTCATGATGCAAAGTGATTGGTTTACTGACCTGGACAATAGTCAGGAGATTGCCATGCTTGTGAATTGGGCAATAATAAGGTATGAGCTACAATTATTCAACTGAACAATAACTGAATTAAAATATAAACATCGAACGACCTTTTATGATACAAAAGTAAAGAATGCACATTTTGTTTTGTATCAATAAAGAACATGTCATCTGACTGTGCAGGTGATTACAATTACACATTGAATCTCAGTTTTCAAATGCATACATTGTCGCTCTATCATTTGTAAAGTGGGTGACCTCTGACTGATTGAATATTCAGAGTGAGCAAATGATTGAACAATTAAATAGAATTCTTACTCTTACACATTTAAATGTAATCAATCAATTTAATTTCTCGCCTGAAATGTGTGAGCTTCAGTTATTTGCCAAATATTATATTAGTTTTAAAATAATGATAGAAAAGGATAGACTAGATCCAGAAGTTGAAGTTCTAAATTGGAGAAAGGACAATTTTGACGGTATTAGGTAAGAACTTTCAAAAGCTGATGGTGGCAAATGTTCGCAGGTAAGCAGACGGCTAGAAAATGGGAAGTCTTCAGAAATTAGATAGCCGGAGTCCAGAAACAGTATATTCCTATTAGGGTGAAAGGAAAGGCTGGTAGGTATACAGAGTGCAGAATGACTAAAGAAATTGAGGGTCTGGTTAAGAATAAGAAGGAAGGTTATGACAGGTACAGGCAGGATAGATCGAGTGAATCCTTAGAAGAGTATAAAGGCAAAAGGAGTATATTAAAGAGGGAAATCAGGAAGGCAAAACGGGAACGTGAGATAGCTTTGGAAAATAGATTAAGGAGAATCCAAAAGGATTTTACAAATACATTGAGAACAAAAGGGTGAACATGAAGAGAATAGAGCCCTTTGTGTGGAGCCACGGGAGATGGGAGAGTTACTAAGCGAGTATTTTGTACCACTGTTTACTCAGGAAAAGGACATGGGAGATATAGATATCCGGAGAAATAGATGGTGACATCTTGGAAAATGTCCATATAACAGAGGAAGATGTGCTGGATGTCTTGAAATGCATAAAGGTGGAAAAAATCCACAGGACCTGATAGATCAGGTGAAACTTGAAAGGGTTCAGAAAAGATTTGCAAGGATGTTGCCAAGGTTGGAGGGTTTGAGCTATAGCTGGAGGTTGAACAAGCTAGGGCTGTTTTCACTAGAACGTTGGAGACTGAGGGGTGACTTTATAGAGGTTTATAACATCATGAGGGGCATGGATAGGGTAAATAAACAAGGTCTTTTCTCTGGCGTGGTGAAGTCCAGAACTAGAGGGCATAGCTTTCAGTTGGGAAGGAAAAAATATAAAAGATATGTAAGGGGCATTTTTTTTCACTCAAATGGTTGGACGTGCGTGGAATGAACTGCCAGAGGAAGTGGTGGCGGTTAGTACAATTGCAACATTTAGATGGCGTCTGGATGGGTATATGAATAGAAAGTGTTTAGAGGGATATGAGCTGAGTGCTGGCAGGTAGGAATAGATTGGGTTGGGATATCTGGTCGGCATGGACAAGTTGGACCGAAGGTTTTTTTTCCCCATGCTATACATCTCTTTGACCCTGTGACTGTAATTTGACATGCACTATCAAATAACTACACCATTTATATTATCAAATTGTAGCAGACAATAAGTTGAAAACTTGCTATTTTTAAAATGAATGATAAAGAATACTCCAACACAGGGACAGACCCTTCGGCCCTCCTAGCCTGCGCTGATCCAGATCCTCCTATTATCTAAACCTGCCACCTATTTTCTAAGAGTCTGTATCCCTCTGCTCCCTGCCTATTCATGTTTCTGTCGAAATACATCTTAGATAACGCTATCGTTCCTGCCCCTACCAACTTCGCTGGCCACATGTTCCAGGCTGCTACCGCCCTATGTGTAAAGAACTTCCAACATACATCTGCCCTAAACCTTTCCCCTCTCACTTTAAACTCATGACCCCGAGTAATTGAGGTCCACAATCTGGGGAAAAAGCTTCTTGCTATCCACCCTGTGTATATCTGTCTTGATTTTGTAGACCTCAACCTTTGTCTTGGTAATGAAAGTAGTCATAATTAACTCAATACTTCTTCATAACATGCAACGTCCATCCCAGGCAACATCCTGGTGAACCTACTCTGTACCCTACTCAAAGCATCCACATCCTTTTGTTGATGCGGTGACCAGAACTATATGCAGTATTCCAAATGCGGCCTAACCAAAGTCCTATGCAACTGTACTCAACACCTGAACCAATGAAGGAAAGCATGCCATTTGCCACCTTGTCCACTTTACTGACCTGTGTTGGCATCTTCACAAAACAATGGACCCGAACACCCAGATCTCACTGTATGTCAATTTTCCCCAGGAAATTTCCGTTTATTGTAAAGTTCACTCGTGAACTGGATCTTCCAAAATGCATCACCTCGCATTTGCAGAGATTGAACTCCACCTGCCATTTCTGTGCCCATCTCTCCAATCTATCTATATTCTGCTGTATTCTCTGATAGTCCCCTTCACAATCTGCTACTCCAACAATCTTGGCAAACTTGCTAATCAGGCAAAAGATACCTTCTTCCAAATCATTGATATATATCACAAACAACAGTGGTCCCAGCACAGATCACTGTTGCACACCACTGGTCATAGGTCTCCATTTTGAGAAATCCCCTTCCACTATTACTCACAGGCTTCTGTTGCTCAGCCAGTTCTCTATCCATCTCGATAGAACACTCTGGACCCCATGCGACTTCAACATCTCCGTCAGCTGACCATGGGGAACCTAATAAAACGCCTTACTCAAGTCCCCCAGTATCTTCTCCAGCAGCTTCCCTATCAGGCTCACCAGTCTACAATTACCTGGATTACCTCCGCTATCCTTCTTAAACAAGGGGACAATATTAGCAATTGTCCATTCCTCTGTGATCTCACCCATGTTCAGTTATCCTGCAAAGACATATGTTAAAGCTCCAGTTATTTCCACACTCATATCCCTCAATAACCTGTGGTTGATCTCATCCGGACTTGGGAGCTTGAGTACCTTAATACCTTTCAGAGTATTCAAAACTTCCTCCCTCTTTATGTCTACTTGACCCAGAGTACTCAGAGATCTATCCCTAACCTCAACATCCGTCACATCCCTCTCCTTGGTGAATACAGATGCAAAGTACTCGCTAAGAATCTTACCCATTTTGTCTGACTTCATGCTTAACTTTCTTCCTTTGTCCTTGTGTGGGCCAATCATTTCTCTAGGTTCCCTCTTGATCCTTATAAATGAAAAGAAGTCTTTGGGATTTTCCTCAAGTCTGTTTGCTAACGATATCTCATGACCACTTTTAGCGTTCTTAAATCCTCGATATTTACTGTAAAATGTAGCTAGTGAAAAGAAAATAAACATTTGTTTGTGCGAGTGGGAACTCAGACCTTTTCAAAGTATTTTGTGCCAAAAAATATTTGAAAGCCGTCTCAGTGCAAATAAAAAGCAAGAGAAGAAACCTCTTGGGAAGAGTAATTTTCAGCCACTGTCCCCCCAAAGTACTTCTGAGGTAGAAAACAGTGAGGGTTTTTAACAATGGCACAACAGTAACTATGGGTGGTCTGAACATGCAAATAGTCTCAATTAATCAACTGGACAGTGATATTCTTGAATAAAGATTTATAGAGTGTATGAGAGATTATTTCTGAGAGTAGGACGTCATGGAAACAACCAGACAATGGGGCGGCACGGTGGCTCAGTGGTTAGCAGAACACCGGGGTCCCAGGTTCGATTCCAGCCTCGGGGGACTGTCTGCGTGTAGATTGCATATTCCCCTCCGTGTCTGCGTGGGTTTCTCTCCCC
This sequence comes from Hemiscyllium ocellatum, assembly GCF_020745735.1. Lineage (NCBI taxonomy): Eukaryota > Metazoa > Chordata > Chondrichthyes > Orectolobiformes > Hemiscylliidae > Hemiscyllium > Hemiscyllium ocellatum. Next base: position 775,561 of record NW_026867690.1, read on the forward strand.
TCCCCCCTCAACAGTCCAAAGACGTGCAGGTCAGTTGAAGTGGCCATGCTAAATTTCTCATATTGTTAGATACATTACTCAGAGGGAAATGGGTCTGGGTGCTCTACTCTTCAGAGACTCGGTGTGGGCCTGTTTCCATACTGTAGAGCATCTAATCTAATTTTGATTTGATATTATGTAACAAGGAAGGATTTGTGGATGAGCTTTGCCTTGGAAAGAGTGACCACAACATGCTGGAGTTTCACATTCAGATTGAAATAGTAATGACAGAGTCGTACATGAGAGATTCAGTGTTAGTCAATGATAATTATACTGGCCTAAGGAAGGAATTGCCTGTGGTGATCTTGGGGGTGGGGGGGGGGGTGGGGTGGGGGTGAAGAGAGAAAAAAACAATCAAAGGCAGGACAACTGAAGAAATTTGGCAAACAATTAGGGAGATGCTAAAGACCGCAGAGGAATTCATTACGAACAAAAATCATCCATATCTCGATAAGGAAATAAAAGATAACATGAAGGAAAATCCCAGTGCACATCATACTGCACACGTTAGTCACAGTGTGGAGGATTGGGCAAGTCAGTGGCCTGGTGGTGTTATCACTAAATTCTTACGTGTTAAACCCAGATAATGTTCGAGTGACCTGGATTCAAGTCCTGCCACAGCAAGTGGCGGAGCTTAAATTCAAATCTGGAATTAAGAGACTGATGGTGGTTATGAATCGATTGCCAAGCAAAACTCACCTGGTTCCTCATGTCCTTTAGGGAATGAAACTGCCATTCTACCATAGATTCACCACTCTCAGTCTGGAGACTTTTCTCCTTATCTCCTTTCTGAAGATTTCCTCTTGACTCTCAGGCTATGTCCTTTCTCTCCTAACAGTGGAAGCATCTTCCCAACATCCAGTCTGACCAGACAACCAGTATTCTGTATGCTTCAATTAGATCCACTTTCATCCTTATAAACACCAGCGAGTATAGACCCAGGGACCTCATATGTTAAGCTTTTAATTCGGAGGACAATTCGTATGAAGCCCCTCTGAACATACTCCGGGGCGGTACATCCTTCCTGAGTTATGGGGCCGAAAACGGTTCACAATACACCAAATGTGGTCTGACCAGAGTCTGATAGACCGTCAGAAATCCATCGCTGGTGTAATATTCAAGTCTTCTCAAAATAAATGCCATCACTGTATTTGCCTTTCTGACCAGATTAACCACCTGAAATAATAATCTTACGATGGACAATAATAAATTTACCATGGAGTTATAAAAATGAACAATGATTAAAGCATGCTGGGAAGTAGAAACCCACCTTGACCAAACTCTCTGTGCTCATGCACATGCTGCAGAATCCAGACAGGCTGCAGCTCCCCACAAATAGTTGCAAAGAAACCTGAAGCAACAGAAGTTGGACCTGAATGGGATGGTGGAATGTCGCACTTGGGCGAAAAATGTGACAACACCTGGTTGAGTCTGATTGATCAGAGTAAATGAACCTGATCATTTCATTGGCAGATCCTCCACACCCTCCCAAAAGGTGTGAAGACTCGGAAGGATAAGAATCACCGTAAAGCCCCTCATAGAGTGGTAACTCGAGAATAACCACTGAAAGAGAAGACGCCTCCAAGACCATCAGAAGAACAAGACGACTTCACCACGTGGAATCCGGTCAACGTCTAGTGGGGTGGTATGTGATCATCCAAAGTTAAGTTAAACCATAAGATAATTTGTACTGTTTTGCATTACGTTATAGTGCGTTTTATTGTTCTAATATTAATTGTGTTCAATAAACAAATATTATTGTTTATAACAGTTGACTCAATTCTTTTGATGAATGTAAGATTTCAAACACATTGTGCGGCAGACACACCTCCTTCCTAACTACTGACTCAACTTGCACGATTACCTTGAGACAATCCTGGACTGGAACTCGCAACACTCTTTGTACTTCAGACTTCTGAATTTTCTCCCCAAATATAAAATAGTCCATGCCTCTCTTCTTCCAACTAAAGTGCATCACCGCGCACTTTCTCAGGTTGTATTCCATCTGCCACTTGTTTGGCCACTCTCCTACCCTCTTTAAATCTTTCTGCAGCCTCCCTGCCTCCTCAATGATACCTGTCCCACTACCTACCTTTGCATCATCTAAAAGTCTCGCCGGAGTGCCCTCAGTTCCTTCATCTAGATTGTTCATGTACAAAGTAAAAAGTTTTGGTTCCCTCGCGGAACACCAGTTGTCATCGGCTGCTATCCAGAGAAGGAGCCTTTTATTCCCACTCTCTACCTTCTGCCAGACAGTCCAGCTTCTGTACACACTAGTACCTTTTCTCTGACACCATGGGGCCTTATCTTACTCAGCATCCTCCTGTGAAGCACCTTGTCAACGTCCTTCTTGAAGTGCAGATAACATCCATTAGCTCTCCTTGGTCTAACCTTCTTGTTACATCCTCAAACAATTTTAACAGATTCATGAGCATGACCTCCCCTTGACGAAACCATACTGACTTCGCCCTACTTTACCATGCACCGGCAATTATTCACAAAACTCATCCTTCACAATGGATTCGAGGAACTTACCCACGATTGGGGTTAGGCTTATCAGTTTATAATTTTCAGCCTTTGACCTTATTCCCCTTTGAAACAGGATGTCAGCGAGATCCAAGATGGCGGCGACCAAGTAAGTATGAGTCTGCAGAGCTCTGCACAAGATTCAGGCAAAGTGGGATATCCACCCTCACCTCACCTGTTAAATTATTTAAAATAGTTTTTGCCCAGCAGCCTTGGCCATTCTACATCAAACTTGATAATTTGACGCTTTTTAGAATGACCAAAGGTAAAAGTTCTCGCTGTTTACAACAGGCAAGGATCCCTGCCCACCCCACCTCCTCCCACCTCGCAGCAAGGTAGACGTCTGCGGCCGCCGCGGAGGAATCACCTGCAGAGGCGAGCCTGATCTCGGAGCTTGTTACACTCCGAGAAAAGATTGATGAGTCCATTGAAGAGACTCAGTCCAGGTGGGAGTTAATCTCGGTCATGCTGCAGAAACATGACGGAGAGATAGAGAAACTCAGGCAGCGTGTCTGAGATGCAGAGCAATGGACCACGGCCTCCGAGAACAGTGCTGAGTTATCCATGGGTCAGCTCTGGGCTCTGGAACATTGAGTGCCGACCTTAGAGGAACATATTGACAACCTCGAAATTCGAGGTCATCGGAAAATATTCGGTTACTGGGCCTTCCCGAATGGGAGGAGGAAGCCCAGCGTTTTGCTTTCCTGAAGCAATGGCTCCCACAGCTGCTGAAACTGGGGTCGGAGCTGGGCCGGGTGCGGGTTGAATGGGACCACCGGGTTGCTGTGCGCCGGCCCGGGTCGGACCAGCGCAGCCCGGCCAGTCCTGGTTCAACTTCAACATTAGAGGGCAAAACAGATACTGCTCGAGGGGGGAGGTTGGTTAGCTCCCACCCTTTTAACCTCTGTCTTATGAGGTATTGGAATTTATTTACTCTACTTTGTCATGCCTGGGACGAGGGCATAGATCTGGCTGGGAAATGTTATAGCGGGATTATTAGAAGCTAGTCGTACCCTTTGTGAACAAGGGGGAAAGTCTCCTTTTAAATATGTTTTATGCCATTTGTTTTTAGGAGTAGTTCTCAGTTGTTTTAATTTCGCTGCTGAAAGAGTGTTTTCACGTGTGAAGCGTTTTTGGGTTTTCGTCAATATCTTTTGGGTGGGGTTATTCTTCCTGCGGGGTCTCGGGCTTGCTTGGACGATCATGGCTAGCCATTCGTTTAGGTGATGCACCGGAAATGTCAAGGAGAGCTACACACCAATCAAAAGAAAAAAGAATTATCAAGTCTTAAAAAAGAAAGGTTGGATGCAGCCTTTCCACAGGAGACGCATTTACTTGATAAGGAGCATTCGAGGCTGAAATAGGATGGATTTGGCCAGGTGTTCTTTTCATCTTTAACCTCAAAAAGTAGGGGAGTAGCCATTCTTATTCAGACGAATTTTCCCTTCCAAATGCTAAGCCAATAAAAGATGAGTCTGGATGTTATAGAATGATTAAAACCTTAATATATGGAGAAGAATATGGATTTGGAATCTCTATTGCCCCCCCGCCGGGGCACCCTTCTAAATTTGTGATGGAAACGTTCTCCAAGTTGATGGCTCTCGGGGTGCACCACACAATTATAGGGGGAGATTGTAATTGTATCATCAACCCAGGGGTGGACAGAATACCTAAGATCTCTGTGGGCGTATCTTTGATATCTAGGCATTTGGCGGATCTGAGTAGGGAGTTAGGGCTAGTAGATGTTTGGGGGTGTCTTCACCCTGAGGGTGAAGACTTCAAATATGGTGAACCAAAAGACGGAATTATTTTATAGAACATTGCACACCTTTATGAACTACATTGACACAGATATATCACCCATATTGTTCAGGGCCTTTGCTTAGCTGTGGGGATGGTTCTGGCTGGATCAGGGGCTCCTGGGTGGAGGAATCCTGTATCAATACGGGTTCTGTTATGACTTAATATAATTTTCAAAACATATGTATCTAATTATTTATTTACTTGTTAATTTTCTTTTCTCCTTTTGTTTAGTTTTAGTAATGTAGGATATCCTATTTTATTTTTTTGCTAATTTGGAGAATAGATTAGTAGTTTGTTTTTAAATTCTATATTGGGGTTGTTATTATATTGTAAAGCAGAATACACTAGTTTGTACTATTTTTGTAATTTTGTAAAAAAATTCAAAAATCTTCTTTTCATTAAAAACAAACAGGGTGTGGCGTTCGCAATTTTCTCGTCTTCTGATACTCTCTCTGATTCCAATGATTTGTGAAATATCACCATTAATGTCTCCATCCAGCTTATTTACAAATTTAGTTTTTCGAGAAACTTCTCCTAATCAGGTCTGCCTCCGCACTGTCTTGAATTTTTCAGATATCATTCATGTCTTCTGCCGTGAAATCTGACGTGAAATAATTATTCAGTTTCTCATCCATTATTTGTTCCACACTACTATCATTCCAGCGTCATTTTCCAGTGCCCGAATATACACTTTTGCTTCCCGTTTTTGCCCTTAATATATCTAAAGAGACTCCTTCAGTCATCCTTTCTATCACTGGATAGCTTAACTTCATATTTAATCATCCCCTCCTTATTTCTGATTTTGTTGCCCTCTGTTTCTCTTTGTAAGCTTCCCAATCCTTTGGTTTTCCACTGCCATTTGCTATGATATCTGCTTTCTCTTTTTCTTTTACCCTAGCAATGCATTCCCCAGTCATCTGTGGATGCCCCATCCTCCCTGTACAATGCATCTACTACCTCGGGACGAATCTCTGCTGTGACTCCTAAATTGCTTCGAGAAACACCGGCCATTACAGTTCCACTGTCTTTCCATGTCTTTGTCGGTGCCTTTGTACAGCTGTAATATTAACTCCGATTCTACTTTCTACCTCTCAAATTGAAGTTTAGGTTCAATCATATTAGGATCACTGACTCCAAAAGGTTCCTTCACCTTCAGCTTCCTTCTCAATTCTGCCTCATTGCTAAACTCTAAATCCGGTATTGTCCATTCCCTTGTTGCCTTCACCATAAGCTGCTCCAAAAGCCATCTCGAAGACATTTCACGAATTCCTTTCTTTGCAAACCACCACCAGTCTGATTTTCCAAATCCACCAGCATATTGAAATCCTCCCAATCACTCGAACTTTGCCTTTCCTATATATATTTTCTATCTCCTGGTCTATCATGTGCCCCATCCCCTGACTATGATTCAAAGGCCAGTACATTACTCCAACCATGGTTTTACACCTTTGTCGTTCCTCTGTTCTACCCACACATATTCCACGCCATCTGACACTACTTTGAGTAATGGGAACTGAGTGATGTGACTGAAAAACACTTTAGCTTTGTCTCAAATTTGTAGTTTAGACATGGAATAAAAATATTTCATTTTAAATTACTTTGAAATGTCGCCACAGTACGTTTCTTTGACCAAATAGTCTGTCTGTATTAGGGAAGAATACAAACTGTTTTAACTGTTAGAGAAGGAAGATAGGAAGAGGACACGACTAGATAAAGAGATATAGGTTGGAACAAGTGAACAGGCAAGTAATGGTGTATGGAACATAGTAGGAAAAATGTGTCTGTGCTGAAAGATATTGGTGGGTTGAACAGAAACGTAATGTATTATTTCAGTGGAGAAATTGGCTTTTGGCACTGAGGAACCGGGCACCTGGGTTACAAAATAAAAACTTTACGGGTTCATCAAATTTTTAGGGAGGTAAGATAAATGTTGAAACTTTCTGAAACAGGATGCATTTAAAAGTACGGGCGATTTTCTACAGATCTACAAGGTAGTGGTGTAACCACATCTAGAGAGCGATGACCACAATGATATGTTGTGGTTCTGCTCGCCGAGCTGGAAGTTTTTGCTGCAAACGTTTCGTTCCCTGGCTAGGGAACATCATCAGTGCTGTTGGAGCCTCGTGTGAAGCGCTGCTTTGATGTTTCTTCCGGTATTTATATTGGTTTGTTCTTGCCGCTTCCGGGTGTCAGTTTCAGCTGCAGTGATTTGTATGTGGGGTCCAGGTCGATGTGTCTGTTGATGGATGTTCTTGCCGCTTCCGGGTGTCAGTTGCAGCTGTAGTGGTTTGTATATTGGGTCCAGGTCAATGTGTCTGTTGATGGAGTTTGTGGATGAATGCCATGCTTCTAGGAATTCTCTGGCTGTTCTCTGTCTGGCTTGTCCTATGATAGTGGTGTTTTCCCAGTCAAATTCATGTTGCTGGTTGTCTGAGTGTAGGGCTACTAGAGATAGCTGGTCGTGTCGTTTTGTGGCTAGCTGATGTTCATGGATGCAGATTGTTAGCTGTCTTCCTGTTTGTCCTATATAGTGTTTTGTGCAGTCCTTGCATGGTATTTTGTAAACTACGTTAGTTTGGCTCATGCTGGGTATTGGGTCCTTTGTTCTAGTGAGTTGTTGTCTGAGCGTGGATGTTGGCTTGTGTGCTGTTATGAGTCCTATGGGTCGCAGTAGTCTGGCTGTCAGTTCTGAGACACTCCTGACGTATGGTAGAGTGGCTAGTCCTTTTGGTTGTGGCATGTCCTCGTTCCTCGGTCTATCTCTTAGGCATCTGGTGATAAAGTTGCGGGGGTACCCGTTTTTGGCGAATACCTTGTATAGATGTTCCTCTTCCTCTTTTCGCAGTTCTGGTGTACTGCAGTGTGTTGTGGCCCTTTTGAATAGTGTCCTGATGCAGCTTCGTTTGTGTGTGTTGGGGTGGTTACTTTCATACTTTAGGACTTGGTCTGTGTGTGTTGGTTTCCTGTGTACCCTTGTGCTGAATTCTCCGTTGGGTGTTCTCTCTACTAACACGTCTAGGAATGGGAGTTGGCTATCCTTTTCCTCTTCTCGTGTGAATCGGATTCCTGCGAGTGTGGCGTTGATGATTCGGTGTGTTTTTTCTATATCTGTGTTTTTGATGATTACAAAGGTGTCATCAACATATCTGATCCAGAGTTTGGGTTGGATTTGTGGTATGGCTGTATGTTCTAACCTTTGCATAACTGCCTCTGCTATGAGTCCCGAGATTGGTGATCCCATGGGTGTTCCGTTGATTTGTTCGTACATCTGATTGTTGAATGTAAAGTGTGTGGTGAGGCACAGGTCCAGTAGTTTAAGTATGCCGTCCTTGTTGATAGGTTCGGCCTCCTGTGTTCTGTTATGTATGCCCAGTAGGTTGGCTATTGTTTCTCTGGCTAGGGTTTTGTCAATTGAAGTGAACAGTGCCGTCACGTCGAATGATATCATGGTTTCTTGTTTGTCTATGTGTGTATTCCTGATGACGTCCAAGAATTCCTGTGTTGATTGTATGGAGTGTTTGGATCCGCTGACTAGGTGTTTCAGTTTTTGTTGTAGTTCTTTGGCCAGTTTGTATGCTGGTGTCCCTGGTAGTGATATTATGGGTCTGAGTGGGACGTCTGGTTTGTGTACTTTGGGTAGTCCATAGAATCTTGGAGTGTTGTTGCTTTCAGGTTTCATTCTTTGCTCGTCCGCTTTGGTAATCTGTCCGTTTTTTTGTAGATTCCTTAGTGTGTTGTTTATTCTATTGGTGAGTTGTGGTGTGGGGTCGGAATCCTTCATTTGGTAGGTGTTAGTGTCTGCGAGTAGTTGTTGTGCTTTATTGATGTAGTCTGATTTATCTAGGATGACCGTCATTCTGCCTTTATCTGCCAGTAGTATGATTATGTTTTTGTCATTTTTCAGTGCTTTCAGTGCTTCCCTCTCCTTGGTGTTGAGGTTATGTGTTTTTCATCAGTAAAACAGGCAGACAGCTAACAATCCGCATCCATGAACATCAGCTAGCCACAAAACGACACGACCAGCTATCTCTAGTAGCCATACACTCAGACAACCAGTAACATGAATTTGACTGGGAAAACGCCACTATCATAGGACAAGCCAGACAGAGAACAGCCAGAGAATTCCTAGAAGCATGGCATTCATCCACAAACTCCATCAACAGACACATTGACATGGACCCAATATACAAACCACTACAGCTGCAACTGACACCCGGAAGCGGCAAGAACATCCATCAACGGACACATCGACCTGGACCCCACATACAAATCACTGCAGCTGAAACTGACACCCGGAAGCGGCAAGAACAAACCAATATAAATACCGGAAGAAACATCAAAGCTGCGCTTCACACGAGGCTCCAACAGCACTGATGATGTTCCCTAGCCAGGGAACGAAACGTTTGCAGCAAAAACTTCCAGCTCGGCGAGCAGAACCACAACAACGGATACCCGAGCTACAAATCTTCAATCAGATTTTAACCACAATGATATGAAATGCAATCCATAGAAGATTCACTCAGCTGACTCCTGTGATTATTTGTGGAGGAAATCTTGAATTGACTGGACCTGGATATTCTGTGCTTTAGGCGAACAACATGTGACCTTGTTTGACCCCAGAATATTCCAAGTTGTCTTTAAAGATGAATTCGAAACAATATTTCAGCTTGTGTGAGAGATTCCTATGAGTGGATGGATTATAAAACGGAAGAATATCTCTGTTAAGAAGATGGTGATTTGGTGTAATCATCTCATTGTGTTGTGTCTTTGTGGAATTCTCTTCCCAAATAGCAATGGAGAACAAGTTATTGAATATTCCTAAGGCAGAGGCAGGCAGATTCTTGACTAAGAATGACGCACTAACTTGGTAAGAGCAAAGAAGGAATGTGTGATTGAGGTCATAATCAAATCATCCACGACCTTATCGCATGTCGGAGCTGTTTTTATTCCTAACTCGATGCTAGTTTCTACATTTCTGTTGTCTTTAGATACTGAAAAAAATTATGACACGATTGTCATGAACATGAAAACTTTTCCTTTCAGATTATTGGGCACAGCTTTCCATATGTGACTTTTAAACTGAACTCAAAAGCACTCAGGAAAGAATCATAATGTTGTCAAGAGGTCAAGAGCATAGTACAAAGGGAAAGCCACGCTTGAAACTGCTTTAGAATCAGATTATGTCGAATGAATGACTTTAATACAGCAGATTCCTTTCAGTTGTTCTTGTGAGGTGTGTTTCATTACCAAGGCCAGCATTCTGTTGCCTGTGTTTAATTTCTATTCAGAACATGGTGATAAACCCCAGTGGTTCTTGTGATGCAGGAACACTAACAGGAATGTTACAGAGAAAGAAACGGGGATCTTAACAATTTGATAGTGAAGGGAGAATGATATAGCTTCAAATCCTGTGTGCCCTTGGAGATTGTATTCCTCACTATTTGATGCCCACAACCTATGGAAATAGTGAGACTTCATTCTCTGTTTCCAACAATTGAAGTAATACACCCATATAGCATAGAAACAGGCCTATCAGCCCAATACATCTATGACAGCCAGAAAACACCAAACTAAAGAATTTATAGTTTCGGGTCAGTGTCTGTGACCTGAGTTTTTGTTCTTTCAGTACATGCACGATATGGTTTCATAGAAATAGATCACATAACTTCAACGACAGCGATGAACTCATCGGATCAATAAGATGTCCTCATTGTTTAATAATTGTTGAAAAATCGAATTGTCTTTTTAGTTCATTTTGGGATTTTAATGGAGATAGACCAGAATTAATTGCCCTTGAGACGTTCCAGTCCAGTTGGGGTTAGTCCATCCACGTGGCTATTGAGAGGGAGTGCCAGGTGCGCATCTCATGTGTTGGTTTAACAGTGAGTAAATATTACTGCTGGTGGATGGAGTGTTACACAAGCCGCCATACTGTGATGAGAAGCTCGCTTGAAAACGAACTCTTTGTCAATATGTCATAAGGAATTTAGTAAACTTCAGAGAAATAGCAATCTTACACGAGAAGTCTAGATAATAATGAAGCGAAGCCTGTTTCTATGTTATGGGTGTCCTTAAAATAATGGGGTCAAATAACTGAAATAATGCTGATGCCATCATTGGACAATTCTTGCACTGAGCATGTGAATTAACATGGATGTTTTCAGAGACATCTGGACTGTCCTAGTTGGAGTAAGTACTGATACCACATGGGATGTTGCTGGTTTGTAATCTCGCCGCTTACTGAGCACAGTTCGATGGAACAAACTAACAAGTCTCTTTGGTTGCTGCTTCAGAATACATCAGAGCTTTCACCACAAGAAATCATGTAATAAAGACAAGGCCCATCGAGTCTGCACCATCCAATGCTGATACAAGTGCTTTATAAAGTTTGTGAGCTTTCCTTCCTTATCCACCATCTCAGGCAATGCATTCTAGACACAAACCATCGTCCAGATTCAAAACAGATTCAACAAATCCTTTGTTAGTGTCTTGCCTTTCAATTTAAACGTGTTCTCCTTTATTTTTAACCCTTTGGCGAAGGGGATCAGCTGCTGACTATTCACTCTGCTCGTTCCTCTCATGCTCTAGTACACCTCTAACAGGTTCAGTGGCCTCCCACAATGCACACAGGTTCAGTAGATGGACCATGCTAAATTATCCGCCATGTGCTGCTGGATGTGATAGGAATTGGAGACGCAGGGACAGGGTAGGGTGCGGGTTAGCCATGGGAAATGCAGGAATGGTGTATGAGGTGGTTCTGGGTGTATGCTCTGCAGAGGGTCAGTGTGGATTCGGCCAATGTCCCATAAAATAACAAAAAATAAAGATTAAATCAAACAAAGTGAAATACTGAGATGCTGAAACAACAACAAAAAAAAACAGAGTGCTGGGGAAACGAAGCAAGTTTGGTAGCTTTGTCGAGAGAAAATCACAGTTATCATTTTGAGTCCACTCACCTTGCATCAGATGTGGAAGCAGCTGGGAAATACTGTAATGTGTGTTGGAGGATTGCGTTGAATATGTGCAGAAATAGGGACGTAGAAAAAAATAAACAACGGGACTGTGGATAATCAGCTTGTATGGAAATAAATTGTGAAAACATTTTCATTTATTGTTCACCTTTTCCTATATTTTTGAGTATCATGCCCATGTTGGTATATATCCAAGCCATTGTTTCAAGTAAGTTCTGTCCCATCTATCTCTCCATCCTCAGTGTGGTCATTTTCTTTTCTTCATTAATGGGACATGGGTGTTGGTGACTGGGCCAGCACTTATTACTCTTTCCCCGAGTTGCCTTTGAGAAGGTGCTGGGGAACTGCCTTTCTGAACCACTGCACTTCGACGTGCTGTAGACTGGCAGTGCTTCAGTCGATCTGGTTACACTTCTTTGAGACCTTGTAGAGTTATAACTGGCTGGCTGACTTGGCCAGTTCAAAGGGCATTTGAGAGTCTACCACTACTGAAGGTCTGGAATCACATGTAGGCCAGACCAGTGAAGATAGCAAATTTCCTTCCCTGAAGGACACTATTGAGCCAGATGTTCTTAGTTTTTACAACCATCAATATTTCATTCGAATTTTCATTCCAAATATTTTATTGAATTGAACTCCCACCATCTGCTGTGGCGGGATTGAAGTCCGGATTTGTGTCATTACCATTGGGGAATATTTGTGGAAATCTCAGAATTTATAGTGTGGAGAAAATACCGCTAGACCATCACCTTCCCAGCATCTCCACCATCAGTGGCGGTGTTGCTGTTATCGTGACTGAGGTAAAGAAAATTGTGCAGTTACAGTGTCAACTATTTCCATGGAGACCAGAACTGTTCATATTTCAGGGACGGCACAGAAATGTAACAGTTTATCAGCCAGGAATAGAAACAGAGGAGATGGAGGCATTTTATGCATTGAATGGGTGTGTCATATATGTTAGTATTGACTTGCACCTGACATTAGAAAGTCAGTATAGGTTCTCTGGATGGTTTTCTTGGATTTGTGTTGTCAGCTGCTGCATTCATTCAGGGAGACCAGAGAACCTGGTTTTCCTATTCTGTGCAAGGTACGGGGATAGATCTTATAGTGTTTCTGGGTCTTCGGAGACTGCGTAGGGTGGAGCAGGGCACTGCACTATCCTTTCTGAGATTTGCACAAATATTTCCCAATGGTATACCTTTCCCAGGTTCAAAAAGTGAAGCCAGTTCATTTCAACAATGAGGAGGTCACAGAGCTGTGCAGTCTCACACCAGGGAGTGGACTGCACTCAGAATTCTCATCAACAATTTTGATTCAGGAACTTGCCAGGCAGGAATGGGGACCTTATCCATTATGCCAGAGTTCCATCCTCTCACGCATTTACGAGGTGACAGAGGTCATCTCTGTCCAGTGAGATGAACACATTGATTCTGTCAAACAAAAGAAGCAAAAGAAAATCTTTTGGAAATATTAGAGAACAGGGTGACTGCAAAAGTGGGAACTTCAGAAAATGTAAAATTAGTAAAACTGAAGTACTGGAAAAAACTTACTGAGTTGAATGTTGGTAAGCTGCTGGACCAGATGAGTGATGAATTTAGAGGGATATAGAGATAGGCTTGTAGAATTGAGCTTGCTGGATAACTCTTTTCGGAGCTGGTGCAGACACGATGGATCAATAGCATCCCTTTTTCCTGCCTTTTCCTTAATTATATGAGGGAGGTCACAGTTCCATTTTCTTCAGGTACCCTGATACCATCATCTGTCAAATACTGCCTTGTTATCAAGGCCAGTCATTCTTTCTTGGTGTTCATATATTTCGTTGATGTCAAAAGGTCGCGCTGAATGTGTGTGGTGTGTTTCCTTCTCACAGAGGGGAGTGACCGTCGGCACGAGAGGATTTTGTGATCACTATCTGGATCCAGTATGGGGGAATTATTCACTTTATATCTAGGTCTACACGATGGCCAATAAATGGAACCAAGAAACTTCTGTAAAGAGAGAGGAAGGGACTGTTTTACACACTTTTCGGAAGAGCTTTTTCCAATCCACACCAAATCATTCTGACTGTATTCAGGGGCTGAATGGTCACCTCGGTTTCTGTGCACCAGGTAGTAGGAGCAAGTGGTTTCCAACTGCTCTTGAGTAGCAGATTGAGGGGCTGAATAGAATGGGGCAAAATAGATCTGAGAAACAGGTGTGGGTCCCTGCCCCACCAGGAATTAAGATTGTAACTGATCAGATTGCGGTCCCAGTGCCACATTCCCAACTGCAGATCATTATCTTTGAGTCACTTTCCCGTCAAATATTTAACTAAAACATCTTTGGTTAAATGTAAAAATGGTACCACAAACCTGTGGGGCAGAGAATTCCCACTCAAATAGCCTTTTGAGAAATCTTCCTTATCCCAGTTCCTACCAAGGTTAGAGAGTCATTGTTTCTGTTTCTAGACCCATTCCTCCAGAGGTCACGACAAATTATCAATGCAACGAACTGTGTGATATTGCAAAAGATATGTGCCTCAGACTGGGTCATGTTCAGCGTTAGGAACAAGTCAGGTAAGTTTCCTCAATTTTTAAAAAAAATCTAATCTAAAGCCAAAGCGTCTTTACTCGAATTACATAAATGGATACATAAATGAGATACAATTTGGACATTGACAATATGTTAATCAACATGTATTTTCTATAAATCTGAGACATAGAAACATGCGCGCACACACACGCACACACACACACACAAACACACACACACACATACACACACACACACGTCTGAAGGCAGAACAGGAAAAAACTGAAACTCAACAGAACGTTTTCCAATACACACCAAATCATGTCTGACTGCATTCAGGGGCTGAATGGTCACCTCGGTTTCTGTGCACCAGGTCGTAGGAGCAAAAGTTCCGAAGAGCTTTGTCCAAATAACAGTTAATTTGATGAGAAAAGCAAAACTGAAAATGTTTCAATTGTTATTCTGCCCCTGAAGTTATTCTATCTCACAGAAGCTGCTAACGCTGGAATTTCTCCTGGAACAATTTGATTTGGCTGAAATCCCTTTGCTGTAGTCAGTGGAGAGATCCCAATGAAGCCTCAGCAGGAACCCTCAAAGAGTGCTAAAGATGGCTGATTGGTTTTCAGCTCTCATATGTCGCTGTGGAGAAGTACACGTAGAGATGGAGCTATGGCTGTTTGCTTCTCCGACAGGTTATATTTTCTCCCTCTCTGACCGGAAACATGCATTAATGTGACCCGAACACCAACCTGGTTTATATCTGGTCTGGTTAAGCAGTCCCCTGATTGCATGATTCCATCCCTGTTATCTGCTCCATTTTGAAATCATTTGTAGTTTATAATTTGAAGGCATGTTTATATGTGTTTGCATAACTTTTGTACAATAAATTTATGTCTTCATAGTACCTGTATTAAAATGAGTATGTTGTTTTCTAAAACTGAATCCTTAGTTTTATTCTCTCATCCATTAGCTACGTCCCAATAAACTCTCCTCACGGGTTATATGGTTCAATATGAACATGTCTCATTCTCATGCGTGAAGTGTTCTGACCTTTTAGAGGCTATGAGGGGCATGGAGGCGGGGAACAGCCAAGGTTATTTCCCAAGGCCGGAGGAGTCCAAACCAGAGGGTACTGATTTAAGGAGGGAAAAGCAAGATTATAAAGATACTTGAAGGTTAACATTTTTATGCAGTGGGTAATGTGCGTATGGAATGAGCTGGTAGCGTTATTGGTGGAGGCTGGTGCAATAACAACATTTAAGAGACAATGAATGGTGTATGAATAAGAAGGGTTTATAGCACTATGGGTCCAATGTTGGCAAATGGTACTCCATCAGATTAGAACATCTAGTCGGTGCAGATGAGCTGGACTGAAGGGTCTGTTTCCGTGCTGTATGACACTATGATTCCATCTGACCTTCATTCTCGCAAAGAGTAAAGTGAAACATCAGTAAAATGCTTCTAAAACAATTGCATATTTTTCTTTCAGTATAGTGTTTCATTACTACACACAATATATCCGATATAGTCTCAGCATTGTCTTGTACACATGCAGTAAAACATCCCGATGATTATACCCGGTAGCCTTTGCATGAAACAGCATCATTCGCTGCACTTTCCTAATCACTTGCTGAATCTGCTGACGAGCTTTATGTGGCTCATGTACCAGGCCGTCCAAATTCCTCTGTACCAATGAGCTCATCGATGTTTCTCCATTTAAGTAGGTTACTGTTATTTTATCTTTTTAACACAACACTGACTTCCCTTAACCCACATTATACTGTTTTCTGCCAAATATTTGCTCACTAACGTCCCCTGTCTGTATCCCATTGCAGAGTCTCCATGTCCAGTTAAATGATTATCTTGGTGAATGAGCTAATTGAGCTCCAAGCCAATCATTCCTCTCATCCAAGTCATTGTTATAGATTGTAAATAGTTGATAATCTCACTCTGATCCCCGAGACACTCCACCAAGTTACAACTTTACAACCTGAAAATAATCATCTATACTGAATGTTTATTCCCAGATAGTTAACCAGGTTTCCCCTGTTGCTGGGCAGAAGGCAGGAAAGGTTGGATGGCCTCATCCTACATTGTATAATGTACTTAGCGGGCTGCATGACTTCAATCTATTCCTGCATAACTCCTTTGAGGGTAGAATGGTCTCTACCTCTCTCATTATCTTGATGCTGTCTGGCTGAATGAGATCTTTCTTTACCCCTGTAATATCATGGAGTGCTTGAGAGAACAACATATGGGTTAGGAGCAACAGCTGGCCATTCAGCCACTCGCACCTGCTGCACAATTCAGAATATGCATTGTTGACGTGATTGTAACTGAACATCACTTTCCTGTCTGTTCCTAATAAACATGGCTATCTTGTTCATCAATGATCTATGGAACTCAACCTTGAGTGTTTTCAGTAAACCAGTCTTCACTGCTCCTTGGGAACGAAAACACCACAGATCAAACAACCGAAAGAGAAACAAACATCCCTGTCTCAGTCAGAAATGGGAATGCCCTTATTCTAAAAATGTGTTCCCCTCAAATCAATCACCACTCTTTTGATATATAAGGAGTCAACAATCAGAAACAGGTATCAACCACCCAGCCCCTCAAACCTGTCCACATTCTCATTAACTCTCCTAAATCAAATATTTAGCCAATTCAGTCTCCACTGGCCTCGTGGAAAGACAATCCCATGCACCACAAGATCAAATGAGCAATGAACCCTGCAGCAGGATGAGACCATTCAGCCCATCTTGTCTGCCATGGCATTTGATCACGGCTAGAATATTTTGAATCCCATTCTCCTGCCTTCTCCGACTGACCATTGATAATTTATTAATAAAAAAAGTATATCTCTCTGTATTAAGGACAGTGTGTGCCTGTATGTGGGGCAATGTTCGTGTGTTTGTGTGTAAAAGTCTATATCTACGTGCATATCTCTGTGTGCATGTGTTATGTGTGTTAGTATCAGTATCTCAGTTTGTGTGTACGTCTGTCTGAATCGCTGTGCAATGTTGTTTTTGAAGTAGATAGATTGAAATTGGAATCAAATTCTCTCTCCTCCACTCTCTCTGTCTGTCCCTGTTGTTCATAGATTTCATAGAATGTCTACAATGTGGAAACAGACCCTTTGACCCAACGAATCCACACTGACCCTTCGAAGAGTAACACACCCAGACCCAATTCCAAACCATCCTATGTTTAGCCCTGATTACTGCCCCTAACCGACATCCATGAGCACTATGGACAATTTATCTTGGCCAATTCACCTAATATCCACATCGTTGGACTGTGGGTGGAAACCAGAGGACCCGGTGGAAACCCAGGCAAACATGGTGAGAATGTGAAACTCCACACAGACTGTCGTCCGAGGGTGGAATCGAGCCTGGGTGCCTGGCACCATGAGGCACCAGTGCAAACCACTGAATTTTATGATTAGATTCTTACAATAACTCCCCCTGCTGGCCTCCCCGCACCACTGCATCTCTCTCTCTCTCCCTCTCTCTCTCTCTCTCTCGCCCCTCTCTTTCTCGAACCCCCCTCTCTCTCTCTCTCTCGCCGGCCTCTCTCTCTCGCACCCCTCTTTCTCTCTCACTCCCTCTCTCTCTGTCTCTCGTCCCCTCTCTCTCACCATCCTCTCTCTCTCTCTCGCCCCCTCTCTCTCTCGCCCCTCTCTCTCTCTCTCTCGCCCCCTCTCTGTCTCGCCCCTCTCTCTCTCTCTCGCCCCCTCTCTGTCTCGCCCCTCTCTCTCTCTCTCGCCCCCCTCTCTCTCTCTCTCGCCCCCTCTCTCTCTCTCTATCTCTCTCTCTCTCGCCCCCTCTCTCTCTCTCTCTCGCCCCCTCTCTTTCTCTCACCACCCTCTCTCTCTCTCTCGGCCCCCTCTTTCTCGACCCCCTCTCTCTCTATCGCCCCCATCTCTCTCTCTTGCCGGCCTCTCTCTCTCTTTCTCTCGCACCCCTCTTTCTCCCCCACTCCCTCTCTCTCTGTCTCTCGTCCCCTCTCTCTCGCCACCCTCTCTCTCTCTCGCCACCCTCTCTCTCTCTTGCCACCCTCTCTCTCTCTCTTGCCCCTCTCTTTCTCGACTCCGTCTCTCTCTATCGCCCCCCTCTCTCTCTCGCCGGCCTCTCTCTCTCTTTCTCTCGCACCCCTCTTTCTCCCCCACTCCCTCTCTCTCTGTCTCTCGTCCCCTCTCTCTCGCCACCCTCTCTCTCTCTCGCCCCCCCCTCTCTCTATCGCTACACTTTCTCTCTCGTCCCCTCTCTCTCGCCACCCTCTCTCTCTCTCTCGCCCCTCTCTTTCTCGACCCCCTCTCTCTCTCGCCCCCTCTCTCTTTCTCTCTCTCGCTACACTCTCTCTCTCTCGCCCCCCAGTCTCTCTCTCGCTCTCCTCTCTGTTCCCCTCACTCAATCCCCGTATCTCTGTACCTCTCTCTCTGTCCCCCCTCTCTCTGTCCCCCCTCTCTCTGTCCCCCCCCTCTGTCCCCCCCTCTCTGTCCCCCTCTCTCTGTCCCCCCCCTCTGTCCCCCCTCTCTGTCCCCCCCTCTCTCTGTCCCCCCTCTCTCTGTCCCCCCTCTCTCTGTCCCCTTCTCTCTCTGTCCCCTTCTCTCTCTGTCCCCTCTCTCTCTGTCCCCTCTCTCTCTGTCCCCCCCTCTCTCTGTCCCCTCTCTCTCTGTCCCCCCTCTCTCTTTCCCCCTCTCTCTTTCCCCCCTCTCTCTTTCCCCCCCTCTCTCTTTCCCCCCCTCTCTCTGTCCCCCCGCTCTCTCTGTCCCCCCGCTCTCTGTCCCCCCGCTCTCTGTCCCCCCGCTCTCTGTTCCCCCTCTCTCTGTCACCCCCTCTTTGTCCCCCCTCTTTCCCCCCCGTCCCCCCCTCTCTCTGTCCCCCAAACTCTCTCTCACCTCACTCACTCTCTCACCCTCTCTCTCTCTCTCCCTCGCCCCCTCTCTCTCTCACACCCCTCTCTCTCTCACACCCCACTCTCTCTCACACCCCACTCTCTCTCTCGCCCCCTCTCTCCCTCGCCCCCTCTCTCCCTCGCCCCCTCTCTCTCTTGCACCCCCCTCTCTCTCACACCCCCCTCTCTCTCACACCCCCTCTCTCTCTCGCCCCCTCTCTCTCACACGCCCCCTCTCTCTCACCCCCTCTCTCTCACACGCCCCCTCTCTCACACGCCCCCTCTCTTTCTCGCCCCCTCTCTCGCCCCCTCTCTCGTCGCCCCCTCTCTCTCACACTCCCCCTCTCTCTCGCCACCCTCTCTCGCCACCACCTCTCTCTCACCCCCCTCTCTCTCTCTGCCCCACTCTCTCTCTCAACCCCTCTCTCTCTCTCTTGCCTGCCTCTCTCCCTCTCTCACCCTCTCTCTCTCTCTCTCTCGCCCCCTCTCTCTCACTCTCCCCCCTCTCTCTCTCTCTCTCTCTCTCTCTCTCTCTCGCCTGCCTCTCTCCCTCTCTCCCCCCCTCTCCCTCTCTCACCCCCCTCTCTCTCTCGCCCCCTCTCTCTCACTCTCGCCTCCTCTCTCTCACTCGGCTCTCTCCCTCTCTCTCTCTCTCTCTCGCCTGCCTCTCTCCCTCTCTCACCCTCTCTCTCTCTCGCCCCCTCTCTCTCTCACTCGGCTCTCTCTCTCTCTCGCCTGCCTCTATCCCTCTCACGCCACCCCTCTCTCTATCGCCCTCCCCTCTCTCTATCGCGCCCCTCTCTCTCTATCGCGCCCCTCTCTCTCTCTCTCTCTCTCTCTCTCTCTCGCTCCCCTCTCTCTCTCTCTCTCTCTCGATCCCCTCTCTCGCCATCACCTCTCTCTCACCCCCTCACGCTCTCTCTCTCTCTCTCTCTCGCCCCCTCTCTCTCTCGCCCCTTTCTCTCTCTCGCCCCCTCTCTCTCTCACTCTCTCTCGCCCCCTCTCTCTCTCTCTCTCTCTCTCTCCCTCTCTCTCTCTCTCTCTCTCGCCCCTCTCTTTCTCGAACCCCCCTCTCTCTCTCTCTCGCCGGCCTCTCTCTCTCGCACCCCTCTTTCTCTCTCACTCCCTCTCTCTCTGTCTCTCGTCCCCTCTCTCTCACCATCCTCTCTCTCTCTCGCCCCCACTCTCTCTCTCTCTCGCCCCCTCTCTCTCTCGCCCCCTCTCTCTCTCGCCCATCTCTCTCTCTCTCTCGCCCCCTCTCTGTCTCGCCCCTCTCTCTCTCTCGCCCCCTCTCTCTCTCTATCTCTCTCTCTCGCCCCCTCTCTCTCTCTCTCTCTCGCCCCCTCTCTTTCTCTCGCCACCCTCTCTCTCTCTCTCGCCCCCTCTCTCTCTCGCCCATCTCTCTCTCTCTCTCGCCCCCTCTCTGTCTCGCCCCTCTCTCTCTCTCTCGCCCCCTCTCTCTCTCTATCTCTCTCTCTCGCCCCCTCTCTCTCTCTCTCTCTCGCCCCCTCTCTTTCTCTCGCCACCCTCTCTCTCTCTCTCGGCCCCCTCTTTCTCGACCCCCTCTCTCTCTATCGCCCCCCTCTCTCTCTCTCGCCGGCCTCTCTCTCTCTTTCTCTCGCACCCCTCTTTCTCCCCCACTCCCTCTCTCTCTGTCTCTCGTCCCCTCTCTCTCGCCACCCTCTCTCTCTCTCGCCCCCTCTCTCTCTATCGCTACACTTTCTTTCTCGTCCCCTCTCTCTCGCCACCCTCTCTCTCTCTCGCCACCCTCTCTCTCTCTCTCGCCCCTCTCTTTCTCGACCCCCTCTCTCTCTCTCGCCCCCTCTCTCTCGCCCCCTCTCTCTCGCCCCCTCTCTCTCTCTCTCGTCCCCTCTCTCTCGCCACCCTCTCTCTCTCTTGCCACCCTCTCTCTCTTGCCACCCTCTCTCTCTCTCTCGCCCCTCTCTTTCTCGACCCCCCCTCTCTCTATCGCCCCCCTCTCTCTCTCGCGTCCCCTCTCTCTCGCGTCCCTTCTCTCTCTCGCCCCCCTCACTCGTCCCCTCTCTCTCTCGCCCCCTCTCTCTCTCTCGCCCCCTCTCTCTCTCTCGCCCCCTCTCTCTCTCTCGCCACCTCTCTCTCTCTCCTCCCCAGTCTCTCTCTCGCTCTCCTCTCTCTCCCCCCGCTCTTCTCTCTGTTCCCCTCACTCAATCCCCGTATCTCTGTACCTCTCTCTCTGTCCCCCTTCTCTCTTTCCCCTCTCTCTGTCCCCCCTCTCTCTGTCGCCACTCACTTTGTCCCCCCTCTCTCTGTCCCGCCTCTCTCTGTCCCGCCTCTCTCTTTCCCTTCTCTTTCTGTTCCTCTCTTTCTGTCCCCCTCTCTTTATCCCCCTCTCTCTCTCCCCACTCTCTCTTTCCCCCACTCTCTGTCCCCCCCGCTCTCTATTCCCCTCCCTCTGTCCCCAAACTCTCTGTTCCCCTCTCTCTCTCTCGCCTCATTCTCTCTCTCGCCCCCCTCTCTCTCTCTCGCCCCCTCTCTCTCTGTCTCTCGCCCCCTCTCTCTCTTGCACCCCTCTCTCTCTTGCACCCCTCTCTCTCTTGCACCCCTCTCTCTCTCACACCCCCCGTCTCTCTCTCGCCCCCCTCTCTGTCTCACTCTCGCCCCCTCTCTCTCTTGCACCCCTCTCTCTCTCACACCCCCGTCTCTCTCTCACTCCCCTCTCTGTCTCACTCTCGCCCCCTCTCTCTCTCGCCCCCTCTCTCTCTCTCGCCCCCTCTCTCTCTCTCGCCCCCTCTCTCGCCACCACCTCTCTCTCACACCCCCCTCTCTCTCACACCCCCCTCTCTCTCACACCCCCCTCTCTCTCTCGGCCCCCTCTCTCTCTCTCGGCCCCCTCTCTCTCTCTCGGCCCCTCTCTCTCTCTCCCGCCCCTCTCTCTCTCCCGCCCCTCTCTCTCTCTCGCCATCTCTCTCTCGCCCGCCCTCTCTCTCTCACACCCCCCTCTCTCTCTCACACCCCCCTCTCTCTCTCACACCCCCCTCTCTCTCTCTCGCCCCCTCTCTCTCTCTCGACCCCCTCTCTCTCTCTCTCGACCCCCTCTCTCTCTCGCTCGACCCCTCTCTCTATCGCCCCCTCGCCTCTCTCTCTCTCTCTGTCTCTCTCTCGCCTGCCTCTCGCACTCTCTCGCCCCCATCTCTCTCGCGCCCCCCTCTCTCTCTCACCCCTCTCTCTCTCTCTCTCTCGCCTACCTCTCTCCCTCTCTCGCCCCCCCTCTCTCACCCTCCTCTCTCTCTCTCTCTCGTCCCCCCTCTCTCTCGCCCCCTTTCTCACTCGCCCCCCTCACTTGCACCCTCTCTCTCTCGCCCCCTCTCTCGCCATCATCTCTCTCTCTCTCGCACCCCCCTCTCTCTCTCTCCCCCTCTCTCTCTCGACCCCCTCTCTCGCCCCTATCTCCCTCTCTCTCTCTCGCCCCCTCTCCCTCTCTCTCGCCCCCTCTCCCTCTCTCGCTACACTCTCTCTCTCGCCCCCTCTCTCTCTCGTCCCCAGTCTCTCTCTCGCTCTTCTCTCTCTCCGCCCCCTCTCTCCGTCACCCACTCTCTCTCTCACGCTACACTCTCTCTCGCCCCCCCTCTCTCTCTCTCACCCCACTCTCTCTCTGTCTCTCGTCCCCTCTCTCTCTCGCCACCCTCTCTCTCTCTCACCCCACTCTCTCTCTCTCTGTCTCTCGCCCCCTCTCTCTCTCGCCACCCTCTCTCTCTCGCTCTCTCTCTCTCACTCGCCCCCTCTCTCTCACTCGCCCCCTCTCTCTCTCTCGCCCCCTCTCTCTCTCTCGCCCCCTCTCTCTCTCTCGCCCCCTCTCTCTCTCTCGCCCCCTCTCTCTCTCTCGCCCCCTCTCTCTCACTCTCGCTCGCCCCCTCTCTCTCTCGCTCTCCTCTCTCTCTCGTCCCCTCTCTCTCTCGCTCTCCTCTCTCTCCCCCGCTCTCTCGCTCTCCTCTCTCTCCCCCGCTCTCCTCTCTCTCCCCCGCTCATCTCTCTGTTCCCCTCACTCAATCCCCGTATCTCTGTAGCTCTCTCTCTGCCCCCTTCTCTCTTTCCCCTCTCTCTGTCCCCCCTCTCTCTGTCACCACTCACTTTGTCCCCCCTCTCTCTGTCCCTTCTCTTTCTGTCCCCCTCTCTTTATCCCCCTCTCTCTCTCCCCACTCTCTCTTTCCCCCACTCTCTGTCCCCCCGCTCTCTATTCCCCTCCCCTCTGTCCCCAAACTCTCTGTTCCCCTCTCTCTCTCGCCCCTCTCTCACGCCCCCTCTCTCTCTGTATCTCGCCCCCTCTCTCTCTCTCGCCCCCGCTCTCTCTGTATCTCGCCCCCTCTCTCTCTCGCCCCCCTCTCTCTCTCGCCCCCCCTCTCTCTGTATCCCGCCCCCTCTCTCTCTTGCACCCCTCTCTCTCTTGCACCCCCCTCTCTCTCGCACCCCTCTCTCTCTCTCGCACCCCTCTCTCTCTCTCACACCCCTCTCTCTCTCTCGCACCCCTCTCTCTCGCACCCCTCTCTCTCTCGCACCCCTCTCTCGCCTGCCTCTCTGCCTCTCTCCCTCTCTCGCCCCCCTCTCTCTCGTCCCCCCTCTCTCTCGCTCCCTTTCTCACTCGCCCCCTCTCTCTCTCGCCCCCTCTCTCTCTCGCCCCCTCTCTCTCTCGCCCCCTCTCTCTCTCTCTCGCCCCCTCTCTCTCTCGCCCCCTCTCTCGTCACCACCTCTCTCTCGCCTCTCTCTCTCTCGAACCCTTGCGCTCTCTCTCTCTCGCACCCCCCTCTCTCTCACACCCCCCTCTCTCTCTCACTCGCCTCCCGCTCTCTCTCGCCCCCCCTCTCTCTCGTCCCCCCTCTCTCTCGCTCCCTTTCTCACTCGCCCCCCTCTCTCACTTGCACCCTCTCTCTCGCCCCCCCTCTCTCGCCATCACCTCTCTCTCGCCCCCTCGCGCGCTCTCTCTCTCTCTCGCATACCCCTCTCTCTCACACCACCCTCTCTCTCTCACCCCCTCTCTCTCTCGACCCCCTCTCTCGCCCCTCTCTCTCTCGCCTCCCTCTCTCTCTCGCCCCCCTCTCTCTCTGTATCTCGCCCGCTCTCTCTCTTGCACCCCTCTCTCTCTCTCTCGCACCCCTCTCTCTCTCTCGCACCCCTCTCTCTCTCTCGCACCCCTCTCTCTCTCTCTCGCACCCCTCTCTCTCTCTCTCGCACCCCTCTCTCTCTCTCGCCCCCTCTCTCTCTCTCTCGCATCCCTCTCTCTCTCTCTCGCACCCCTCTCTCTCTCTCTCGCACCTCTCTCACTCTCGCCCCCCTCTCTCTCACTCTCGCCCCCCTCTCTCTCTCGCCCCTCTCTCTCTCTCGCCCCCTCTCTCGCTCTCTCGCCCCCTCTCTCTCTCGCCCCCTCTCTCTCTCGCCCCCTCTCTCTCTCTCTCGCCCCCTCTCTCTCTCGCCCCCTCTCTCGTCACCACCTCTCTCTCGCCTCTCTCTCTCTCGAACCCTCGCGCTCTCTCTCTCTCGCACCCCCCTCTCTCTCACACCCCCCTCTCTCTCTCACTCGCCTCCCGCTCTCTCTCGCCACCCTCTCTCTCTCTCGCCCCTCTCTTTCTCGACCCCCTCTCTCTATCGCCCCGTCTCTCTCTCTCTTGCCCCTCTCTCTCTCTGTCTCTCTCTCTGTCTCTCTGTCTCTCTCTGTCTCTGTCTCTCTCTCTGTCTCTCTCTCTCTCGCACCCCTCTCTCTCTCACTCCCCTCTCTCTCGCCTCTCTCTCTCTCTCGACCCCTTCTCTCTATCGCCCCGTCTCTCTCTCTCTCCCGCCACGCGCGCTCTCTCTCTCTGTCTCTCTCTCTCTCTCTGTCTCTGTCTCTCTCTCTCTCTCTCTCACACCCCTCTCTCTCTCACTCCCCTCTCTCTCTGTCTCTCATCCCCTCTCTCTCTAACGCCCGCGTCTCTCTCTCTCACCCCACTCTCTCTCTCTCTCGTGACCCCCTTTCTCTCTCTCGCCCCCTTTCTCTCACTCGCCCCCTCTCTCTCGCCCCCCTCTCTCGCTACACTCTCTCTCGCCCCCTTCTCTCTCTCTCTCTATTGCACCCCTCTTTCTCTCTCGCCCCCTCTCTCTCTCGACCCCCTCTCTCTCTCTCGACCCCCTCTCTCTCTCTCTCGACCCCCTCTCTCTCTCTCTCGACCCCCTCTCTCTCTCTCTCGACCCCCTCTCTCTCTCTCTCGACCCCCTCTCTCTCTATCGCCCCTCTCTCCCTCTCTCTCTCGCCCTCCTATCTTTCTCGTACCCCTCTCTCTCGCTCACCCCCTCTCTCTCTCTGTCTCTCGTCCTCTCTCTCTCGCCCCCTTCTCTCTCTCTTTCGCCCCCCTCTCTCTTTCTCGCTCGACCCCTCTCTCTATCGCCCCCCTCTCTCTCTCTCGCCTGCCTCTCTCCCTCTCTCGCCCCCCCACACCCATCTCTCTCTCTCGTCCCCCCCCTCTCTATCAACCCCTCTCTCTCTGTCTCTCGTCCCCTCTCTCTCTCGCCCCCTTCTCTGCCTCTCTCTCTCGCCCCTCTCTATCTCTCTCTCGCCCCTCTCTCTCTCTCTCTTCCCTCTCTCTCTCTCTCCCTCTCTCTCTCGCTCGACCCCTCTCTCTCTCTCTCGCTCGACCCCTCTCTCTATCACCCCCTCTCTCACTCGTCCCCCCTCTCCCTGTCCTCTTCTGTCTGTGCGCCGTTCTCTATCCAGCTTTCTCTGTCCCCCTCTCTCTTCCCCATCTCTCAGTCCTCTTCTCTCTGTTCCCCTCTCTCTGCCCACAACTCTGTGACCACCCTCTCTTTATCCCCCTCTCTCTGTTCCTCTCTTTGTCCCCCTTTCTTTGTCCCCCCTCTCTCTGTCCTCACTCGCTCTGTCCCCCTCTCTCGGTCCCCCTCTCTCTGTCACCCGTATCTCTGTCCCGCTGTCTCTGTTCACTTCTCTCTGTCCCCCCTCTCTGTCCCCCCTCACTCTGTCACACCCTTGCTCTGTCCACTCTCCTTGTCCCCCTCTCTCTGTCCCCCTCTCTCTGTCCCCCCTCTCTCTGTCCCCCCTCTCTCTGTCCCCCCTCTCTCTGTCCCCCCTCTCTCTGTCCCCCTTTCTCTGTCCCCTTCTTTCTGTTCACTTCTCTCTGTTTCCCTCACTCTCCCCTTCTCACTCTCCCCTTCTCACTCTCCCCTTCTCACTCTCCGCCCTCTCTCTGTCCGCCCTCTCTCTGTCCGCCCTCTCTCTGTCCGCCCTCTCTCTCTCTCTCTCTCTCCATCTCTCAGTCGTCTTCTCTCTGTTCCCCTCTCTCTGCCCACAACTCTCTGACCCCCCTCTCTTTATCCCCTCTCTCTCTGTTCCTCTCTCTCTGTTCCTCTCTCTCTGTCCCCCTCTCCTTGTTAACCCTCTCTTTGTCCTCCTCTCTCTGTCCTCCGTCTCTCTCTGTCCTCCGTCTCTCTCTGTCCCCACTGGCTCCGTCCCCTGTCTCTCTCTCTACACTTTCTTTCTGTCTGCACCCTCTCTCCATCCCCATCTCTCTGTCCCACTCACTCTGTCCCCCCTCTCTCTAACCCCCGTCCCCACTTCTCTCTGTCCCCCTTCTCTCTGTCCCACTCTCTCTGTCCCCCACTCTCTCTGTCCCCCACTCTCTCTGTCCCCCACTCTCTCTGTCCCCCTTCTCTCTGTCCCCACTCTCTCTGTCCCCCACTCTCTCTGTCCCCACTCTCTCTGTCCCCACTCTCTCTGTCCCCCACTCTCTCTGTCCCCCACTCTCTCTGTCCCCCACTCTCTGCCCACAACTCTCTGTCCCTCCGCTCTCTGTCCCCCCTCTTTTTGTTCCTCCTCTCTCTCTCACTCTCACTCGTTGCCCTCTCTTTGTCACCCTCACTCTGTCACCCACTCTCACTGTCCCCCACCTCTCTGTCCCCCACCATCCCCTCATCTCTCGGTTCCCCCCGCTCTCCGTCCCCATTCGCTCTGCCCTCCGTCTCTCTGTCCCCTTCTCTCTGTTCCCCTTCTCTCTGTATCCCCATCTCTCTGTTCCCCTTCTCTCTGTCCCCCCTTCTCTCTGTCCCCCCTTCTCTCTGCCCCCTCTCTCTGCCCCCCTCTCTCTGCCCCCTCTCTCTGTCCCCCTCTCTCTGCCCTCCTCTCTCTGCCCCCCTCCCCTTCTCTTTGTCCCCCTCTCTTTGTCCCCCCCCTCTGCCCCCCACTCTGTTCCCCCTCCCTCTGTCCCTTCTCTCTCTATCCCCTTCTCTCTGTTCCCCTTCTCTCTGCCCCCCGCCCCCTCTCTCTGCCCCAGTCTCTCTGTCCCCTTCTCTCTGTTCCTCTCTCTCTACCCACAACTCTGTCCCCCTCTCTTTGTCCCCCTCTCTTTGTCCCCCTCTCTTTGTCCCCCTCCCTCTGTCCTCCCTCCCTCTGTCCTCCCTCCCTCTGTCCCCCTCCCTCTGTCCCCCTCCCTCTGTCCCCCTCTCTCTGTCCCCCTTCTCTCTGTCCCCCTTCTCTCTGTCCCCCTTCTCTCTGTCCCACCTCTCTTTATCCCCTTCTTGCTGTTCCCCTTCTCTCGGTCCCCCTCTCTTTATCCCCTTCTCTCTGTTCCCCTTCTCTCTGTTCCCCTTCTCTCTGTTCCCCTTCTCTCTTTATCCCCTTCTCTCTTTATCCACTTCTCTCTTTATCCCCTTCTCTCTTTATCCCCTATTCTCTGTTCCCCTTCTCTCTGTCCCCCTCTCTTTATCCCCTTCTCTCTGTTCCCCTTCTCTCTGTTCCCCTCTCTTTATCCCCCTCTCTTTATCCCCTTCTCTCTGTCCCCCTCTCTTTATCCCCTTCTCTCTGTTCCCCTTCTCTCTGTTCCCCTTCTCTCTGTTCCCCTTCTCTTTATCCCCTTCACTCTGTCCCCCTCTCTTTATCCCCTTCACTCTGTTCCCCTTCTCTCTGTTCCCCTTCTCTCTGTTCCCCTCTCTTTATCCCCTTCTCTCTGTCCCCCTCTCTTTATCCCCTTCTCTCTGTTCCCCTTCTCTCTGTCCCCCTCTCTCTGTTCCCCTTCTCTCTTTATCCCCTTCTCTCTTTATCCCCTTCTCTCTTTATCCCCTTCTCTCTGTTCCTCTTCTCTCTGTTCCCCTTCTCTCTGTCCCCCTCTCTTTATCCCCTTCTCTCTGTTCCCCTTCTCTCTGTCCCCCTCTCTTTTTCCCCTTCTCTCTTTTTCCCCTTCTCTCTTTTTCCCCTTCTCTCTGTTCCCCTTCTATCTGTTCCCCTTCCCTCTGTTCCCCTTCTCTCTTTATCCCCTTCTCTCTTTATCCCCTTCTCTCTTTATCCCCTTCTCTCTGTTCCCCTTCTCTCTGTTCCCCTTCTCTCTTTATCCCCTTCTCTCTGTTCCCTTTCTCTCTTTATCCCCTTCTTTCTGTTCCCCTTCTCTCTGTCACCCTCTCTTTATCCCCTTCTCTCTGTTCCTCTCTCTCTTTATCCCCTTCTCTCTGTTCCCCTTCTCTCTTTATCCCCTTCTTTCTGTTCCCCTTCTTTCTGTTCCCCTTCTCTCTGTTCCCCTTCTCTCTGTTCCCCTTCTCTCTGTTCCCCTTCTCTCTGTCCCCCTCTCTTTTATCCCCTTCTCTCTGTCCCCCTCTCTTTATCCCCTTCTCTCTGTTCCCCCTCTCTCTTTATCCCCTTCTCTCTGTTCATCTTCTCTCTTTATCCCCTTCTCTCTTTATCCCCTTCTCTCTTTATCCCCTTCTCTCTGTTCCCCTTCTCTCTGTTCCCCTTCTCTCTGTCCCCCTCTCTTTATCCCCTTCTCTCTGTCCCCCTCTCTTTATCCCCTTCTCTCTGTTCCCCTTCTCTCTGTTCCCCTTCTCTCTGTCCCCCTTCTCTCTGTCCCCCTTCTCTCTGTCCCCTTCTCTCTGTCCCCCTCTCTTTATCCCCTTCTCTCTGTTCCCCTTCTCTCTGTTCCCCTTCTCTCTGTTCCCCTTCTCTCTGACCCCCTCTCTTTATCCCCTTCTCTCTGTCCCCCTCTCTTTATCCCCTTCTCTCTGTTCCCTTTCTCTCTGTTTCCCTTCTCTCTGTTCCCCTTCTCTCTGTCCCCCTCTCTTTATCCCCTTCTCTCTGTCCCCCTCTCTTTATCCCCTTCTCTCTGTTCCCCTTCTCTCTGTTCCCCTTCTCTCTGTTCCCCTTCTCTCTTTCCCCCTTCTCTCTGTTCCCCTTCTCTCTTTATCCCCTTCTCTCTGTTCCCCTTCTCTCTGTCCCCCTTCTCTCTGTCCCCCTCTCTTTATCCCCTTCTCTCTGTTCCCCTTCTCTCTGTTCCCCTTCTCTCAGTTCCCCTTCTCTCTTTATCCCCTTCTCTCTGTTCCCCTTCTCTCTTTATCCCCTTCTCTCTTTATCCCCTTCTCTCTTTATCCCCTATTCTCTGTTCCCCTTCTCTCTGTCCCCCTCTCTTTATCCCCTTCTCTCTGTTCCCCTTCTCTCTGTTCCCCTTCTCTCTGTTCCCCTCTCTTTATCCCCTTCTCTCTGTCCCCCTCTCTTTATCCCCTTCTCTCTGTCCCCCTCTCTTTATCCCCTTCTCTCTGTTCCCCTTCTCTCTGTTCCCCTTCTCTCTGTCCCCCTCTCTTTATCCCCTTCTCTCTGTCCCCCTCTCTTTATCCCCTTCTCTCTGTTCCCCTTCTCTCTGTTCCCCTTCTCTCTGTTCCCCTTCTCTCTGTCCCCCTCTCTTTATCCCCTTCTCTCTGTCCCCCTCTCTTTATCCCTTCTCTCTGTTCCCTTTCTCTCTGTTCCCCTTCTCTCTGTTCCCCTTCTCTCTGTTCCCCTCTCTTTATCCCCTTCTCTCTGTCCCCCTCTCTTTATCCCCTTCTCTCTGTTCCCCTTCTCTCTTTCCCCCTCTCTCTTTATCCCCTTCTCTCTTTATCCCCTTCTCTCTGTTCCCCTTCTCTCTGTTCCCCTTCTCTCTGTTCCCCTTCTCTCTGTTCCCCTTCTCTCTTTATCCCCTTCTTTCTGTTCCCCTTCTCTCTGTCCCCCTCTCTTTATCCCCTTCTCTCTGTACCCCTTCTCTCTGTTCCCCTTCTCTCTGTCCCCCTCTCTTTTTCCCCTTCTCTCTTTTTCCCCTTCTCTCTGTTCCCCTTCTCTCTGTTCCCCTTCTCTCTGTTCCCCTTCTCTCTTTATCCCCTTCTCTCTGTTCCCCTTCTCTCTTTATCCCCTTCTTTCTGTTCCCCTTCTCTCTGTTCCTCTCTCTCTTTATCCCCTTCTCTCTGTTTCCCCCTCTCTCTGTTTCCCCCTCTCTCTGTCCCCCTTCTCTCTGTTCCCCTTCTCTCTGTTCCCCTTCTCTCTGTTCCCCTTCTCTCTTTATCCCCTTCTCTCTTTATCCCCTTCTTTCTGTTCCCCTTCTCTCTGTTCCCCTTCTCTCTGTCCCCCTCTCTTTTATCCCCTTCTCTCTGTTCCCCCTCTCTCTTTATCCCCTTCTCTCTGTTCCCCTTCTCTCTTTATCCCCTTCTCTCTTTATCCCCTATTCTCTGTTCCCCTTCTCTCTGTTCCCCTTCTCTCTGTCCCCCTCTCTTTATCCCCTTCTCTCTGTCCCCCTCTCTTTATCCCCTTCTCTCTGTTCCCCTTCTCTCTGTCCCCCTCTCTTTATCCCCTTCTCTCTGTCCCCCTCTCTTTATCCCCTTCTCTCTGTTCCCCTTCTCTCTGTTCCCCTTCTCTCTGTCCCCCTCTCTTTATCCCCTTCTCTCTGTCCCCCTCTCTTTATCCCCTTCTCTCTGTTCCCTTTCTCTCTGTTCCCCTTCTCTCTGTCCCCCTCTCGTTATCCCCTTCTCTCTGTCCCCCTCTCTTTATCCCCTTCTCTCTGTACCCCTTCTCTCTGTTCCCCTTCTCTCTGTTCCCCTTCTCTCTGTCCCCCTCTCTTTATCCCCTTCTCTCTGTTCCCCTTCTCTCTGTTCCCCTTCTCTCTTTATCCCCTTCTTTCTGTTCCCTTTCTCTCTGTCCCCCTCTCTTTATCCCCTTCTCTCTGTTCCCCTTCTCTCTGTTCCCCTTCTCTCTGTTCCCCTTCTCTCTGTCCCCCTCTCTTTATCCCCTTCTCTCTGTTCCCCTTCTCTCTGTTCCCCTTCTCTCTTTATCCCCTTCTTTCTGTTCCCTTTCTCTCTGTCCCCCTCTCTTTATCCCCTTCTCTCTGTCCCCCTCTCTTTATCCCCTTCTCTCTGTTCCCCTTCTCTCTGTCCCCCTCTCTTTATCCCCTTCTCTCTGTCCCCCTCTCTTTATCCCCTTCTCTCTGTTCCCCTTCTCTCTGTTCCCCTTCTCTCTGTCCCCCTCTCTTTATCCCCTTCTCTCTGTCCCCCTCTCTTTATCCCCTTCTCTCTGTTCCCTTTCTCTCTGTTCCCCTTCTCTCTGTCCCCCTCTCGTTATCCCCTTCTCTCTGTCCCCCTCTCTTTATCCCCTTCTCTCTGTACCCCTTCTCTCTGTTCCCCTTCTCTCTGTTCCCCTTCTCTCTGTCCCCCTCTCTTTATCCCCTTCTCTCTGTTCCCCTTCTCTCTGTTCCCCTTCTCTCTGTTCCCCTCTCTTTATCCCCTTCTCTCTGTCCCCCTCTCTTTATCCCCTTCTCTCTGTTCCCCTTCTCTCTGTCCCCCTCTCTCTGTTCCCCTTCTCTCTTTATCCCCTTCTCTCTTTATCCCCTTCTCTCTTTATCCCCTTCTCTCTGTTCCTCTTCTCTCTGTTCCCCTTCTCTCTGTCCCCCTCTCTTTATCCCCTTCTCTCTGTTCCCCTTCTCTCTGTCCCCCTCTCTTTTTCCCCTTCTCTCTTTTTCCCCTTCTCTCTTTTTCCCCTTCTCTCTGTTCCCCTTCTATCTGTTCCCCTTCCCTCTGTTCCCCTTCTCTCTTTATCCCCTTCTCTCTTTATCCCCTTCTCTCTTTATCCCCTTCTCTCTGTTCCCCTTCTCTCTGTTCCCCTTCTCTCTTTATCCCCTTCTCTCTGTTCCCTTTCTCTCTTTATCCCCTTCTTTCTGTTCCCCTTCTCTCTGTCACCCTCTCTTTATCCCCTTCTCTCTGTTCCTCTCTCTCTTTATCCCCTTCTCTCTGTTCCCCTTCTCTCTTTATCCCCTTCTTTCTGTTCCCCTTCTTTCTGTTCCCCTTCTCTCTGTTCCCCTTCTCTCTGTTCCCCTTCTCTCTGTTCCCCTTCTCTCTGTCCCCCTCTCTTTTATCCCCTTCTCTCTGTCCCCCTCTCTTTATCCCCTTCTCTCTGTTCCCCCTCTCTCTTTATCCCCTTCTCTCTGTTCATCTTCTCTCTTTATCCCCTTCTCTCTTTATCCCCTTCTCTCTTTATCCCCTTCTCTCTGTTCCCCTTCTCTCTGTTCCCCTTCTCTCTGTCCCCCTCTCTTTATCCCCTTCTCTCTGTCCCCCTCTCTTTATCCCCTTCTCTCTGTTCCCCTTCTCTCTGTTCCCCTTCTCTCTGTCCCCCTTCTCTCTGTCCCCCTTCTCTCTGTCCCCTTCTCTCTGTCCCCCTCTCTTTATCCCCTTCTCTCTGTTCCCCTTCTCTCTGTTCCCCTTCTCTCTGTTCCCCTTCTCTCTGACCCCCTCTCTTTATCCCCTTCTCTCTGTCCCCCTCTCTTTATCCCCTTCTCTCTGTTCCCTTTCTCTCTGTTTCCCTTCTCTCTGTTCCCCTTCTCTCTGTCCCCCTCTCTTTATCCCCTTCTCTCTGTCCCCCTCTCTTTATCCCCTTCTCTCTGTTCCCCTTCTCTCTGTTCCCCTTCTCTCTGTTCCCCTTCTCTCTTTCCCCCTTCTCTCTGTTCCCCTTCTCTCTTTATCCCCTTCTCTCTGTTCCCCTTCTCTCTGTCCCCCTTCTCTCTGTCCCCCTCTCTTTATCCCCTTCTCTCTGTTCCCCTTCTCTCTGTTCCCCTTCTCTCAGTTCCCCTTCTCTCTTTATCCCCTTCTCTCTGTTCCCCTTCTCTCTTTATCCCCTTCTCTCTTTATCCCCTTCTCTCTTTATCCCCTATTCTCTGTTCCCCTTCTCTCTGTCCCCCTCTCTTTATCCCCTTCTCTCTGTTCCCCTTCTCTCTGTTCCCCTTCTCTCTGTTCCCCTCTCTTTATCCCCTTCTCTCTGTCCCCCTCTCTTTATCCCCTTCTCTCTGTCCCCCTCTCTTTATCCCCTTCTCTCTGTTCCCCTTCTCTCTGTTCCCCTTCTCTCTGTCCCCCTCTCTTTATCCCCTTCTCTCTGTCCCCCTCTCTTTATCCCCTTCTCTCTGTTCCCCTTCTCTCTGTTCCCCTTCTCTCTGTTCCCCTTCTCTCTGTCCCCCTCTCTTTATCCCCTTCTCTCTGTCCCCCTCTCTTTATCCCTTCTCTCTGTTCCCTTTCTCTCTGTTCCCCTTCTCTCTGTTCCCCTTCTCTCTGTTCCCCTCTCTTTATCCCCTTCTCTCTGTCCCCCTCTCTTTATCCCCTTCTCTCTGTTCCCCTTCTCTCTTTCCCCCTCTCTCTTTATCCCCTTCTCTCTTTATCCCCTTCTCTCTGTTCCCCTTCTCTCTGTTCCCCTTCTCTCTGTTCCCCTTCTCTCTGTTCCCCTTCTCTCTTTATCCCCTTCTTTCTGTTCCCCTTCTCTCTGTCCCCCTCTCTTTATCCCCTTCTCTCTGTACCCCTTCTCTCTGTTCCCCTTCTCTCTGTCCCCCTCTCTTTTTCCCCTTCTCTCTTTTTCCCCTTCTCTCTGTTCCCCTTCTCTCTGTTCCCCTTCTCTCTGTTCCCCTTCTCTCTTTATCCCCTTCTCTCTGTTCCCCTTCTCTCTTTATCCCCTTCTTTCTGTTCCCCTTCTCTCTGTTCCTCTCTCTCTTTATCCCCTTCTCTCTGTTTCCCCCTCTCTCTGTTTCCCCCTCTCTCTGTCCCCCTTCTCTCTGTTCCCCTTCTCTCTGTTCCCCTTCTCTCTGTTCCCCTTCTCTCTTTATCCCCTTCTCTCTTTATCCCCTTCTTTCTGTTCCCCTTCTCTCTGTTCCCCTTCTCTCTGTCCCCCTCTCTTTTATCCCCTTCTCTCTGTTCCCCCTCTCTCTTTATCCCCTTCTCTCTGTTCCCCTTCTCTCTTTATCCCCTTCTCTCTTTATCCCCTTCTCTCTTTATCCCCTATTCTCTGTTCCCCTTCTCTCTGTTCCCCTTCTCTCTGTCCCCCTCTCTTTATCCCCTTCTCTCTGTCCCCCTCTCTTTATCCCCTTCTCTCTGTCCCCCTCTCTTTATCCCCTTCTCTCTGTTCCCCTTCTCTCTGTCCCCCTCTCTTTATCCCCTTCTCTCTGTCCCCCTCTCTTTATCCCCTTCTCTCTGTTCCCCTTCTCTCTGTTCCCCTTCTCTCTGTCCCCCTCTCTTTATCCCCTTCTCTCTGTTCCCTTTCTCTCTGTTCCCCTTCTCTCTGTCCCCCTCTCGTTATCCCCTTCTCTCTGTCCCCCTCTCTTTATCCCCTTCTCTCTGTACCCCTTCTCTCTGTTCCCCTTCTCTCTGTTCCCCTTCTCTCTGTCCCCCTCTCTTTATCCCCTTCTCTCTGTTCCCCTTCTCTCTGTTCCCCTTCTCTCTTTATCCCCTTCTTTCTGTTCCCTTTCTCTCTGTCCCCCTCTCTTTATCCCCTTCTCTCTGTTCCCCTTCTCTCTGTTCCCCTTCTCTCTGTTCCCCTTCTCTCTGTCCCCCTCTCTTTATCCCCTTCTCTCTGTTCCCCTTCTCTCTGTTCCCCTTCTCTCTTTATCCCCTTCTTTCTGTTCCCTTTCTCTCTGTCCCCCTCTCTTTATCCCCTTCTCTCTGTCCCCCTCTCTTTATCCCCTTCTCTCTGTTCCCCTTCTCTCTGTCCCCCTCTCTTTATCCCCTTCTCTCTGTCCCCCTCTCTTTATCCCCTTCTCTCTGTTCCCCTTCTCTCTGTTCCCCTTCTCTCTGTCCCCCTCTCTTTATCCCCTTCTCTCTGTCCCCCTCTCTTTATCCCCTTCTCTCTGTTCCCTTTCTCTCTGTTCCCCTTCTCTCTGTCCCCCTCTCGTTATCCCCTTCTCTCTGTCCCCCTCTCTTTATCCCCTTCTCTCTGTACCCCTTCTCTCTGTTCCCCTTCTCTCTGTTCCCCTTCTCTCTGTCCCCCTCTCTTTATCCCCTTCTTTCTGTTCCCCTTCTCTCTGTCACCCTCTCTTTATCCCCCTTCTCTCTGTTTCCCGCTCTCTCTGTTCCCCTTCTCTCTTTATCCCCTTCTCTTGGTTCCCCCTCTCTCTGTTCCCCTTCTCTCTTTATCCCCTTCTCTTGGTTCCCCCTCTCTCTGTTCCCCTTCTCTCTGTTCCCCTTCTCTCTGTCCCCCCTCTCTTTATCCCCTTCTCTCTGTTCCTCTCTCTCTGTTCCCCTTCTCTCTGTTCCCCTTCTCTCTTTATCCCCTTCTCTCTTTATCCCCTTCTTTCTGTTCCCCTTCTCTCTGTTCCCCTTCTCTCTGTTCCCCTTCTCTCTGTCCCCCTCTCTTTTATCCCCTTCTCTCTGTTCCCCCTCTCTCTGTTCCCCTTCTCTCTGTTCCCCCCCTCTCCCATCCCCTCTCTCACCCTCTGTCTTCCTCTCGCCCTTCCCTCCCTCATCTCTCTCGCCCTCCCCTCCCTCCCCTCTCTCGCCCTCCACTCTAGCCTCCTCTGTTCTCTCCCCTCTCTCGCCCTCCCCTGTCGCACTCCCCTCTCTCGCCCTCCCCTCCCTCTCTCCCTTGTCTCGCCCTCCCCTCTCTCGCACTTCCCTCTCTCGCCCTCAATTTCCTACCCTCTCTCGTTGTCCTCTCTCTCACCTTCACCCTTCTGTCGCCCTCCCCTCCCTCTCTACCCTCTCTCGGCCCCTCCCTCCCTCTTGCCGGCCCCTCTTACACCCTCCCCACTGTCTTGCCCTCCCCTCTTTCGCCCTCTCCTTCCCTCTCAACCTCACCTCCTTCACTCCCCTGTTTCGCCCTCCCCTTTATCGCCTTACCCCTCTCACACTCCCCTCTCTCACCCTCACCCCTCTCTCGCCCTCCCCTCCCTCGCTTCCCTCTCACACCCTCACCCTCCTTCAAGCCCTCCCCTCCCTCCTTCCCCTCTCTCGCCCTCTCCTCTCTCGCCCTCTCCTCTCTCGCCCTCTCCCTTCCACCCTCCTCTCTCTCCCTCCTTCTCTCGTCCCCTCACCTCTCTCGTCAACCCCTCCCTCTCCTCTCTTGCCCTCTCCTCTCTCGCCCTCTCCCTCCCTCTCGCCTTCACCTCCCTCTCCCCTCACTCGCACTCCTCTCTCTCACCCTCCCCCTCTCTCGCCCTCCCCACTTTCTTGCCCTCCCCCATCTCGCCCTCCCCTCCCTTCCCTCTCCTCACTCGCTCACCCCTCTCTCGCCATCTCCTCTCTCTCGCCCTCCTCTCTCTCGCCCTCCTCCTCTCTCGCACTCCAGTCTCTCGCCCACCCCCCTCTCTCCCCTCCCCTCTCTCACTCTCCCTACGTCTCTTGCTCCTCTCTCTTGCACTCCCCTCCCTCACTCCCCTGTCTCATCCTCCCCCTCTCAACCTCTCCCCTCTCTCTCCCTCCCCTACCACCCTCCCCTCTCTCGCCCTCTCCCTCTCTCTTTTCCTCCCCCTCTCTCGTGCTCCCTCTCTCTCCCATCCCCTCTTTCGGCACTCTTGACATCCCCTCCCCTCCCTCCGTCCCATCTCTCGCCCTCCCCTATCTCACCCTATCTCTCCCCCCGTTCCTTCACTTTCCCTCCACCTTCTCTCACTCTTGACCCCCCTCAATCAGTCTCTCTCTCTCTCTCTCTCTCTCTCTCCCCACCTTCCTCCGTTTCTCTCTGACTGAATCGCTCTCCCTCCTGTCCCTCCCTCCCTCTCTCTCTCTGACATACTCTGTCTCCCTGGTCCTTCCCTCTCCATCTGACCCAGAGACTGGGGATGTTTGAGGGTGAGGCTGCATGTGGGGGTGGGGAAAATGGGGTAGAGATGGAATTGTGGGAGGGAGACTGCGATGGCATGAGAGAGAGAGAGGGGGAGAGGGAAAGTGGAGGCAGGTGGAGAAACCGGGGTTGGCGGGTGTGTGTGAGGGGGGTGGGGGGGGGGGAGATGAGGGAAAGGTTTGGAAAAGAGAGTGTGTGCTGAAAGAGAGAGAGAGAGAGAGAGAGAATTGAGGAGAAAGAGTAGGGGAGAGGTAATGGGGAGGCCAGGCCCAGTGGGGGGAACAGAGGAAGTTAACCCCAGCTCCTGAGCCCAGGGCGCGGTGCCCTCCCCTTCCCTGAGGACCAGGACTTGGGGCTGAGTCTGTCTCTCTCCAGCTCAGCTTCTCCAACACAAAGACACACAACAACATCGGTCCCTCTGCTGCTCGGCACGCTTTCATCAGCATTTTTATTGGTTACAAATGGAAGTGATGGATACAGTCAGTGGGATGGTGCCTTTTCTCACTGGCCCCTGAGTTGTGAGAAACATTGAAATGTTTCCCTGTAACCCCCCCTGTGGGATAAGGAGGGACAAACCAGCGCTCCCCTCAGTCTGTTACCATAGCGACAGGCTGCTCCATCGCTGAACCACTGAACTGAAATGAGAAAATCCCGGATGGTGTGATTAATGAGGGAATTTGATGGATGGATGGATTTGGGTGAAGGGATATTTCAGCACATTCTTCAGCTGCTGCCTGAACTTAGTCTGGGTCACGGCATAAATCGCGGTGTTTGTGCAGCAACTGAGGAGCTGCAGCATGAAGCCCAATTCCCGCACAAAGCCATGGAGATTCACAGACCGATACCCAATCACCCACATCCGTCTCCATATAGAAAACAGCATTAACGTTGACCATAACAGGATGAAATTGGCCGAGATCACAAACAGTAAAATGATGGATTTTTTTCGGTTTCTCATTTCAGTGTCAGACTGAGCGTCCCCATTGGTGTGAGCGCGGAGTCTCCTGCGGGCTCTGCTGGTCACTAAAATGTGTCTGACGGTGAGAACATTGAGCAGCAGAATCAGGAGAAATGGGACACCCGGGGTTAGAATGTGGTGGAGGAACTCGATTGTGACCCAGACACTGGAGGATTGAACAGCGACTGTTACATCACAAAACCAGGGGGCGTTCCCCAGCCGATACCGAGCCGTGAGCATAAAATACCAGAAAATGTTCTTTAAACAGCTCAGCACAGTCACTGCTCCCAGAACCACAGCCGCCGTTTTCTCACTGCAATATTTACTTTTCAGCTTCTGGCAACAAATGGCCACAAACCGATCAAAGGTGAAAGTGACGGTGAACCAGACAGAGCAGTCAGTGGCTGCATAAAGCAGGACGGCGTGGATATTACACACGGGGACGGAGTCCCTCAGGAAATAAAACTGTTCCCGATAAACAATGGGAATGTGTCTCAGGATCAGGTCGAGGATAATGACCAGGAGATCCGCCGCTGCCATGGCCCCCAGGTAACGTCTGACACATGGAGACAATCCACAATCTTTATAAAGCAGGACGTAGATGGTCACTACGTTAACTGTGAGGAAGGAAAACAAACCCATTATCCATCAGCCTGGAGGCAAAGGGACCCGTTTGATCGGGGACCCAGTGAGATTTCCAAATGTGTCCCTGTATTCAGGCATTTATTAAAATAATTGGAGCTGGAATAACAAATGGGAAGGTCGGAATTACTGACAAAAATGTGACATAAACCACAAGAAACCCTCCCTCCCCAAACACACCGAGACACATCCATAAGGACAGATGGTTTCTAGAACATTCCCACATACTCGATCACTCGAGAGCAGACACAGATCACTCCTTCCCAGTTCCTGATACGGAGGGTGGGAACGTTGCTGTCCTGAAGGATTCTCTCCCAGTTTCCTGTAGACAAAGGGAGTTTGGGAATTTCTGTATTTTGGTCTAAATTGTGGTCGATCCTGTGTCGTGAAGAAATGTAAACGCAGGGAAAACGTATTCATCCCTTTAACTGCCTGAGGGGCCTTCGGAACAGTGTCTCCTTCTCCCTGGAACGGGATCTCTTCCCTCGGGATCTTATTGTTTGTTCAATTCACTGACGTCCGGCCGTTCACAAACAAACAACGTCAGGGACAGAACGTTCCGGGGAATGTCAGTTATAGAATGTCAGGGACAGAACATTCCGGGGAATGTCGGTTATAGAATGTCGGGGACAGAACGTTCCGGGGAATGTCAGTTATAGAATGTCAGGGACAGAACATTCCGGGGAATGTCGGTTATAGAATGTCGGGGACAGAACGTTCCGGGGAATGTCAGTTATAGAATGTCAGGGACAGAACATTCCGGGGAATGTCAGTTATAGAATGTCAGGGACAGGACGTTCCGGGGAATGTCAGTTATAGAATGTCGGGGACAGAACGTTCCGGGGAGTGTCAGTTATAGAATGTCGGGGACAAAACGTTCCATGGAGCTCCGTGACCTGTCCATCACCTTTCCCCCCATCCACCCCACCACCATGATGAACCGTGCACAGGCTACAGATCTGTCCAGTACGGGGAGCTGTGCAGAGAACAGCAGGCACTAATGCGTGAACTTGTAACAAATATCCATCCAGCACAGGGAGCTACACTAACCACATCATTGCATTATCTATCAACGGCAACCGTACAGTCTGAACAGCACAGAGACCTGTGCAGTGATCACCTGTGAATGAATCTGAAACCCAGGAGCAGTTACCCTCCCAGCATGTAGGGCTGTGTACACCACCCCAGTGCATTGATGTGTAACCCAGGAGCAGTTACCCTCCCAGCATGTAGAACTGTGTACACCGCCCCAAGCATTGCTCAGTTACACTGTGTTAGATCCCTGCCCAGCGTGGGGAAACTTGCAGCCCATGCTGGAAGTGACAGGACGTACAGCTCCCACCCATTTACAGCTCCATATCTCCTTTGTGCCCTGACAAGGGAGTGCTTTGCGTGTGAACATCCCTGCCAGAGAGAGATGGCGGGGGAATCAGTTTCAATATCACCACATTGGAGGGGTTTAGGGTATAGACAGAGAGGGGGAGACTGAGAGACAGTGTCATGGACGGATGTGTTCCCAGGTTTCGGAATGCTGCAATGTCGACACTTCAATCACATCCTGTAACATGAGCCAGTCTTCCCAGGAAAGATGGGAAAAAGGGAGATTGGTGTGAGGTGAAATGATGGAGAGTTTTGGATGAGCATTTGTAAATGGAAGTAGTTACAACAGAATCTCTGACTCACTGGGCTGATTCTAACAATAATTTGCCTCAGTGTCATTTTCATTGAGTGTGACAGAGGGATTATCTGTACGAAGCCAAGTTAGATTCCTGGTGCTATCTTATTAAACTCAACTCGTTGTCTACCCACACACCCCACCCCCACCATGGTGTCCCTCTCATTCAGTACCAGCCCGATTCTCCCACCCATAATGGCTGGAGGGACTCACAGTCGCCCGGGTGCCCCTGGATATTCTGTGACCCCTGGGACTGGCGCCATCTTTGAAAGGCCAATGGGCACACAGTTGAGCTTTCTCTGTTAGAAGCTGCCCTGCACAGTTTACCCCGAGCATGGCAGATAAGGGGCAATTGCACTACGGTGTATCAACAGGGGCACGGCGGTCCTGGTGGATGGGCTAGTACAGAGAGGGACCATTCTCTTCCCAGAGGGAGCCGCACCACCAGACTCACCGAGCATGGTCTGTGCTCCCCACCCAGCTCAGTGCAGTATCTGCGGTCTGAAGAAATGTCCAGCAATACAGGACAAGCATCAATAACCTTCCCCACTCTGTCAGGTTAAGGGTCACCGTATTCTCTCTGCTCCCTCACACTCACGGTATATCTGTTATAGTACCGACCCCCAAACAAAGCTCCTGTTCAGATACACGCAGCGCGGTCTGTTCCTGCAGCCCCTTTATAATGGCACAGCCTGTTTTAAACAGTCTTTCTTTATCTTTCATACCAAAGTGCATCACCTCACACTGCTCTGCATTGATCCCCGTCTACCAGCGTGTCCTGTTAGAGTTCTACACTGTCCTCCATAGACTTTACAATTCTTGCAGGTTTGGTACCATTTACAAACATTAAGATTGTCATATATCACAGTCCCCATGAAACAACTGAAATCCTACCCCACACACAGGAGTGTGAGCAAGTGAAATACTGATATATTCCCACGGACAGACTCTAAAAATGACATACTGTCAATGGAGCAATAAAAATCCTGACATACAAGACAGAGTAAATGAAATATTGACAAACCACAGAGCAAGAGAAATCCGGATAGGTTTCACTTATCTATATTCACCAGGGTATAACGGGATGAAGGTGAAATTATGTACTGTACCTTTAAGAAAGAGAGAATGCTGCTCTGAACTGGGAGCTTACAAGTACCTGAGATATGAGAGGATGGCAGACCCAGAAACAGTGTATCGCTATAGAGCTGGAGTCGGGTTATAAGCAGTTAAGAGATAGAGAACTTTTAGTTCACTTTCAGTGTTAAAAACTACATTGTTGTTTTTATTTAAACAGCGGAATTTGGGAGTTCTCTGTCACTCATATTTTAACAGTTTACGAGGCGAACTGAGCATTTAATTATGTTTAGTTTAAGTTACCAGATGAGATCTATGCCGTGCCTAACAATTGCTGTGTGTGTATCTGTGTGTCTCTGTGTGGGGCAGGTCTGGCAGTCTCTGTGGTGCTGAAAGTAATGCAATGCCACCCTCTGCTGGTCTCCTCACGCCACTGCACTGGCATTGGCAGAGGGGGAAAACCAACAGGGATTCATTCAGAGAGGGGGAGGGAGAGGACAGCTGCTCACAGCACCATCCAAACAGATGTCTTATCCTTGTACTGATCTAAATATCCTTTAAACGTTGTAACTGTCTCTGTTTTCACCACTTGCTCTGCAAGTTCATTCCACACACAAGCCAGCTTCTGTCTAAAATAATTACCTCTCCTGACTTTTGTAAATCTTTTCTCCTCACACCTTAAAATATCCCTCCGTTTTGAATCACCAACTCTCGGGAAAAGACATCAGCCCTTCAGCTTATCAGTACCCCACACTATTTTATAAACCTCTGTAAAGTTACCCCTCCATCTCATACTCTCCAGTGAAAAATGTCCCAACTTATTCAGCCTACCCCTTGTAGCTCAATCCCTCCATTTCCAGCAACATCCAGGTTAAACTCTTCTGAACCCTCTCCAGCTTAATAATATCAAGGTCAGTAATATCAAAGTGAATACTCAATGTATTTTATAAGGGAAGTGGAGACCAAAACTAGAGGACATAGGCTTAAGTTGAGAGGGGAAACATTTAAAAGTGACCTAAGGGGCAGCTGTTTCACCCAGAGGGTGGTGTGCCTATGGAATGAGTGGACAGGATGACCAGACTGGACGCAGTATTCCAGGAGAGGTCTCACCAATATCCTGTACAATCTCAAAATGACTTCCCAATTCCGATACTCAAAGGTCTGACCAATTAGGAAAGTGTGCTAAACACCTTGTGAGATGCACATTTTTAAGAATACTACCTGACGGCCTTGGTCTCTGACCTACAGCACTGCCAAAGACCCTACGTTTAATTGTACAGGTCCTGCTCTTGTTGGATTTACCAAATCCAATACCTCGCATTAATCCAACCTAAACTCCATCTGCTACGCCTCGGCCAGTGAGTGATATTACCACCTCCTCACCTTCCCTGTTTAATTTTAAAATGCCCATCCCTCTCCAGGAGGCCTGCACACTCCGGCCTTGATTTTCACAAAGACCCTGAGCTTGGTTTGCCTTGTGTGGTTAGAGGGAGGATGGACGGATTGCAGACACAGTCAGTGGGGAGGAGAGGCTGGACAGTAATCAACGGCCTGGTATCATTTCATGGTTTTAGGCAGAGGGCAGACACACGTGAGAGTTGGGTTATACTGATCGGTGTTTTGTGACCAGAAATTATGGTCTTTCTCCGTGTCTGGTGTTCAGTAATAAACATCTACTTGAGACCCTTCATTGGGCAGAGTATATCTGCAGGATTTCATTCCCTAATATTGCAGACTACAGATGATAGCGATTAAAGATGTTCATAGTTAATTTCGATCTTGCACTTGTTTAACAAAACAAAATGTTTTGTGTAGTTCAGTAATGGTAACCTGATTATAATACATCCACACCGAGCTGAAAGCTGCCCCCTAAAATGTGACCCAAAATCTGAGTATAGTAGTGTAGTGGGTAGTGTCCCTGTCTCTGGTCTTGGCTCTGGGTTAGATTTCAATTCCTGAACTTGTGTGGTAGTGTTCCTAGCTCTGGACCAGAAGGTTTGGATTCATGTCCTCCCTGTTGTAGAGGTATGTCTCAGCATGTCATAACAGGCTGATGAACAAACACACAGAAGAATAATGTTACAGCTTTATGGGTATTGCCGAGTGGTGCTCGTGTCCCTACCTCCGGGCACAAAGGTCTAGGTGTAAATCCCACAGCAGTGTCTCCTAATATATCTGAACAAACTGATTAAACTGGTTTTAGAATTGTGACTTGATGGAGAGAGAACAGGTGTCGGTGTTGAATGTCAGCATTTCGGCCCAGGATTATTGAAAGTACAGCCATTCGTGTTGATTGAAGTCACATTTTGCAGCAGTAAAGGTTTATAAAATCAGAACGGTCATGGATAGAGTTTGTAGTCAAGGTTTTTCCCCAGGTTAGGGGAATCCAAAACTAGAGGACATTGGTGAAAAGTGAGAGAGGAAAGATTTTGAAGAGGTCTAAGG
Source organism: Hemiscyllium ocellatum (assembly GCF_020745735.1). Lineage (NCBI taxonomy): Eukaryota > Metazoa > Chordata > Chondrichthyes > Orectolobiformes > Hemiscylliidae > Hemiscyllium > Hemiscyllium ocellatum. Next base: position 818,928 of record NW_026867690.1, read on the forward strand.
GGCATCTTTTCACACAGGGTGGTGTGCGTATGGAATGACCTGCCAGAGGAAGTGGTGGAGGCTGGTACCACTACATCATGTAAAAGGCATCTGGATGCTGACAGACCTGCCGAGCTTTTCCAGCAATTTCTGTATTTGTTAAAACATTCATTTTAACACAGGTATCTGTGTTAGCTGTTTGGATACAGAATTGGCTGGCCAACAGAAGACAGCGAGTGGAAGTGGAAGGAAAATATTCTGCCTGGAAGTCATGGTGAGCGGTTTTACACAGGGCTCTGTCCTTGGGCCTCTACTCTTTGTAATTTTTTTAAAATGACTTGGATGAGGGCATTGAAGAATGAGTCAGCAAGTTTGCAGATGACTCGAAGGTTGGAGGTGTCGTTGACAGTATAGATGGCTGTTGTAGGCTGCAGAGGGACATTGACAGGATGCAGAGATGGGCTGAGAGGTGGCAGATGGAGTTCAACCTGGATAAATGTGAAGTGATGCATTTTGGAAGGACAAATTTGAAAGCTGAGTACAGGGTAAAAAGTGAGGTCTGCAGATGCTGGAGATCAGAGCTGAAAATGTGTTGCTGGTTAAAGAACAGCAGGTTAGGCAGCATCCAAGGAATAGGAAATTCGACGTTTCGGGCCGGAGCCCTTCATCAGGAATGGATGTCATTCCTGATGAAAGGCTTGACCTGAAACGTCGAATTTCCTGTTCCTTGGATGCTGCCTAACCTGCTGTGCTTTAACCAGCAACATAACTTCAAGCTGATTACAGGATAAAAGATAGGATTCTTGGCAGTGTGAAGGAACAGAGAGATATTTGTGTGCAGGTACATAGATCTCTTAAAATGGCCACCCAAGTGGGCAGGGTTGTTAAGAAAGCATTTAGTGTTTTGGCTTTCATTAACAGGGGATTGAGTTTAAGAGCCGTGAGATCTTGTTGCAGCTCCATAAAACTTTGGTTAGAATGCACTTGGAATACTGCGTCCAGTTCTGGTCACCCTGTTGTATGAAAGATGTGGATGCTTTGAAGAGGGTTCAGAGGAGGTTTACCAGGATGCTGCCTGGACTGGAGGGCTTATCTTATGATGAGAAGTTGACTGAGTTCGGACTTTTTTTCATTGGAGAAAAGGAGGAGGAGAGGGGGCCTAATTGAGGTATTCAAGATTATGAGAGGCATAGATAGAGTTGATAGCCAGAGACTATTTCCCAGGATGGAAATGACTAACACGAGGGTTCATAGTTTTAAGCTGGTTGGAGGAAAGTATAGAGGGGATGTCAGAGGTGGGTTCTTTACCCAGAGAGTTGTGAGAGCATGGAACACGTTGCCAGCAGCAGTTGTGGAAGCGAGGTCATTGGGGATATCTAAGAGACTGCTGGATATGCATATGGTCACAGAAATTTGAGGGTGCATTTGAGGGTCATTTGAGGGATCAGTGGTCGGAACAACGTCATGGGCTGAAGGGCCTGTTCTGTGCTGGACTGTTCTATGTTCTATGTTCTATGTTCTATGTATTCTGAATACATTAAACATTTTATTTTTTAATGACGCAGGGACATATAAACATATCTTCAAATCGTCCAAGACCATTTTCTGCTCAGGGTATGGCTCTGTGTATGACAGCAGCAATGATGCACCGACATGGAGCAGGGAATGTGATGGAGACATAGTTTGGACAATGTACAAGGAGACCTCACATGGTCCAGTTTGGGAGAGGATGGCATTATTGTGTGATTCAACTCAGAGAGGGAGAAAATGTCATCTGCCCGAGAAGAAACGGCCTATTGCACTCTCTCTCCTTCATTCTTCCTCATCACAGTAACGTGTATGAGCTAAAACACAACTCTACTGTTATTGTTACCATTCTTATTTTTATAGAATCCCTGCATTGTGGAAACAAGCCCTTCGGACCAACAAGTCCATACTAACCCTCCAAAGAGTAACCTTCCCATGGCCTTACAGTTACCACTGACTAGTGCACCTAAAGTAGAAATCGCTGAACACTATGGATTATTTGACCAATCCACTTGAATTATACAGCTTTGGGCTGTGGGTGGAAACAGGGACACCCATCAGAAGCTCACGCAGACAAGAGGAGAAGATCCAAACTCCACGCAGATAGTCACTCGAGGCTGGAATTGAACTCACGTCCCTAATGCTGTGAGGCAGCAGTGCTAACTTCTGAGCCACTGTGCTAACCTGGAACCTCCTGCCTGCCTAATGCAAAGGGAATTCAGCCAAATCCAACTCTCCCAGGATAAAATCCCATTGCTAGCAGCTGTGTGAGTACAATATCTTCAGAAGCAGAATAACATTGTGGACAATCTCGCAATTTTTCCTTTTGTCATGAGTTCCAATAATATCTGGACAAGGTTCTTTCAACGTAAAATTGCAGAGATTTTGTTTATTTTGTGTGTGTGTGTGTGTGTGTGTGTTTGTGTGTGTGTGTGTGTATGTGAGTGTGTCAGTGTTTTTAGAAAGGGAAATATCGAATCTTTATTTGCAATACCCAAACAGTTTGCCATTCATCATTCCATCGTAGTTGGAGTAACATTGCTCTGGATCATAAACGTGCTATTTGAGCGGATTAAAGAAACTAGCCTGACTTGTTCCTAAAACTGACCCTGACCCAGTCTGCGACCAAAATCATCGGCCATATCACCGACCTGGTTACATTTAACATTTGTTGTGAGCAGTGGAGGAGTGGGACTAGAAAAGGAAACAGTGGCCCAAAAAGCCTGGGAACTATAGACCGGTGAGACTGATGTCGGTGGTGGGTGAGTTGTTGGAGGGGATTCTGAGGGATAGTATTTGCATACATTTGGGAAGGTAAGGGCCGATCGGGGTAGACAACGTGGCTTTCTGCATGGGAAATCATGTCTCATTAATTTGATTGCGTTTTATGAAGAGGTGACAAAGAAAATTGATGAAGGCAGTTTGGTAGACATTGTCTATATGGACCTCAGTAAGGTGTTCATAACATTCCGATTGGTAGGCAGATCAGTAAGGTTCGGTCACATGGGATACAGAAGAAGCTCGTCACAATTGGCTTGAAGGAAGAGGGATATTTTTCAGACTGGAGGTTTGTGAGCAGCAGTGTGCTCTAAGAATCAATACTGAGTTCACAAAACATTTCATCATTTATGTAAAGGATTTAGATGTGGATATTGGAGCCATAGTTAGTAAGTTTACTGATTACATCAGAAAGGTGGTGTAGTAGATTATCTCAGAGTACAACAAGACCACAAATAGATGGGACAAAGGGGCAAAGAATGACGGATGAAGTTTAATTTAGATAAATACGAGGTTAAGCATTTTGGGAAGGTAAATCAGGGCAGAAATTATACACTTAATGGTGAGGGCCTGGTGAGTGTTGTGAAACAAATGGACATAGGTCTGCAGGTACATTGTTCCTCGAACGTGGAGTCGAATGCAGACAGTGCGGTACAGAACACATTTTACAAATTTGTCTTAATCAGTCAGAGCATTGAGTACAGGAGTTGTGTGGCATGTTGCATCTGGGCAGGATGTTGGTGAGGCCACTTTAAGAACAACTCGGTTGTCTGCAGAAAAGATTTACACAGATGTCCCAGGACTGAAGGTTTGAGCTATAGGGATAGGTTGATTAGTTTGAGGTGTTTCCCCCTGGAGTGTCAGAGGCTGAAGGGTGACATTATAGAGCTTTATAAAATCATCAGGGGCATGGATATTCTGAACAGCCACGCTTTGCTCGCCAGGGTAGGAGAGCCCAGAACAGGAGAGCATAGTTTCAAGGGGAGAGGGGGAATGATTTAGAAAGGACCTGAAGATAAATGTTTCACACAGAGAGTGGTGTGTGTACATGAAGTGCTGTCAGAGGAAGTGGTGAAGGCGGTTGCAATCGCACATTTAAAAAAGTATCTGGAAGAGAAAGGATATTGGCCAAATGCTGGCAAATGAGTTTGGATCAGATTTGATATACAATCGGAGTGAACAGATTGGACGAACGGGTCTGTTTCCGTTCTGCATGATTCTCTGATTCTATAAGAGGGATGACAAATAATTCTGAAAGTACCTTTCAAATCCGAATCCTCTTCACTGGAAGTTTATCGTGCCTCTATGTTCACATTGATTGAAAGTTATGTTCGTGAAATATTTGACAGAGAACTGAGTCATGGATAATGGGACATAGACAGGAAAGTGGGGCTGAGACCACAATCTGATTAGCCACAATCTTAGTGCCTGGTGGAGAAGGTTCAAAGTATCTAATGACTCACTCCTGTCCCTCAATCACATGTTCCTGTGTTCCATTCAGGCCATTAAACCTGTTAGGCAGGAGCATTTAGAGGGTACTTACTTCTATAACCTGGTGCACAGAAACAGAGGAGATCATTCGGCCTTTCAAGACTGTCCCACACGGTTTGAGGTGATTTGAGAAATGTAATTGTAAAACCCAGGCTGGGTATGAAAGAGGCCCCTCATCTCTCTTCACAGAACTTCCCCTCTCTGAAACTTGTGCTCTGTTTGTTGGTCATGTTGTAGACCCAAATTCACTATGAATACAGCCCCCATACCTCACCCCACGATGGCTCACAAAATCCTCTTGTCTCCCTGATGGCAACATTCAATAACAGAACATTCATGAAAATAACACCCAATAACTTTCTAAGAACAGAATGTGAGAACATTAGAACAGGGGCAGGTCGTTCACTCCCCAAACCTGCCTTGCCCTTCACTCAGATCATGACTGATCTGCTCTTGGTCTCAAATCCTCTTTCATACCCAATTCTTCATCGCCCTCAACACTCTGTCAGGTCAATATCCATCTACCTCCTCTTCAAATGCTTTCCGTCATCTGGCTCCCGAACACTCTTGAGAAGAGAAGTCCTGACATTCAATCCTACCTGTTTGAAGAAAACACTTGCTGCTCCTATACCATGGCCTATTGATATGACCAAAAGAGGTTAACACAAGGGGTCAGGTAAAAATGACTGGTTCTGATATCAAGGCTTCTGTTGACATCAAGGAGCTTAACAAGTCTGAACTTAATGGGAATCAGAAAAAAGTCTCCAGTGTTTGGAGACGAACATGGCACAAAGGAAGATGTTCATCATCTCAGTCCTGGGTCACCTCTGTGGGAGATCCTCAGGGTAGCTTCCTCTTCACAAACAGCTTCAGCTGCTTCATCAATGTCTCCCCACCCCCACCCTCCCCACCATAAGATCCGAAGTGGGAATGGTCACTGAGGATTCCACAATGTTCAGAATAATTTGATGCCCCCGTCAGCTCCTGAACTGGACTGTGTCCATGTGCAGCAAGACATGGACTCCATTGAGGCTTGTGCTTTTAAAGAGTCCGTAACATTCATATAAAGGACTGTCTGACACTGCACATTGCCACAGTAAAATAAGAGTTCATTCCGCACCTCACACTGGTTTCACAGGAATATGAGGAAGTCGTTCAGCCCATTGACACTATTGGAGAAGAACAGGGACAGCCTATTCAGTGCCTCCAGCCTATTACTCAGGAAGAGAAGGATTCTAGTGTGATGGACCACACCAGAGCCCCTCGCCAATATTTGAAGGCGGTAACCTAGACTCTAATGTTTTCTTATTTTAAAGAAAATGTAAAGTGTCTGTTCCAGATGCAATGTGACTGGTCAAACAACTCGATGTGAAGCATAACACTATTTACTTAAACATGATAGATAAAATAATACCAAAGAAAGAAGAATTTAGAATAACGTAATTATATTGGATGAGTTAACAGAATAATAGATCTAGGAACTATTACGAATGAACTGTTCCAATACTGGAAATCACATGAACACAGCCCTTGACAAAAAGAATGTTCAGACACTGAATGACACAAATATTTCTCCAATTCTGGATTTAAAAACAGCACCAAGAGAAAATCCATAGAGAGTAGCTGCCAGGAGACATTCACTAAAGTTTTCAACTCGGTGGAGACACCAATAATTTCTGATGTAACAGAGAAAACCAAAACCCAGAAATCCTAATCTGTGAGAGCTGACCATACCGATTCCATCTGCATTAAAATAAACCTCAGGCCTCACTAGTTGTTTACTCAAGTGGTCTTAACGAGCCAGCTTGGGAACGGTCATTCAATCTCTCTCGTAAAAGAAACCAGAACAAAATAACCTCTTAAAGCTACAGCATAATCACACTAGTCAGCACATCGAGCTGACAAGCAGGAACCAGGGGTAACCCAATCAGGGCCTTGGCCCTGTCCAATCGGACGAGGAAGAAGCCAGTCAGTCCGTTGAGTCATTGATACAGGAACAGGAGGAGGCCATTCCCACTTCAATGCACTTACACGGGGCAGAATGAGGTAATTGATGCTTATTCCTGATGAATGGCTTGTGCCCGAAACGTCAATTCTCCTGCTGTGCTTTTCCAGCAAACCACTGTCTACTCTGATCTTCCACATCAACAGTCCTCGCTGTCTCTTAACTGATGCTCTAACATGATGAACAAGTGGAGCAGAGGCTGCACAGACAGACTTCTCCACGTGTTCCTCATAGCTCCGTCTATCATGATACACGAGTGGAACTTTAACGCGGTTTTCTAGCGGTGAGGAGGGAAGCCATGCGTCTTGTGTGAAGTCACAAGAAGGCACCTTCCACCTCCAAGAAGCCAGCCTGGTGTTCTCTGTGTAGGGTGGAAGCTGGTGGGAATGGCTGCCTGTTTCAAACGGAAGGTATTATGGTTGGTGTTGGGGATTGTGAGCCAAATGATATTCAGTACAGGTTCACACGCCGACTGCACAATAACGTGGGGAGAGTTAATTTAGGCATATAAACTATTAGGAAGGCCTCGTTAGACTAATGGATGGACTCTCTAAATTCAAATAATGCTGATCTTGTTCATGTTGATCCTGTCCGTCCTGTTCAGTGTAACCTGCATGCCTTACTCTGTCCAAGTCTATTTCCACCCTATGATCTGTCTGGCCATGTTTGCTATGATCTTCCTCCACTGCTCATAAATAAAGTGTTTCCCTGTACTGAGATACACGTGACAATAAATCAAACCAACCAATCCTTGATAAAGTATGGAATTTCTCACCCTGTCAATGTCTCTTTTGGAAGTAAGTCTTTATGATACGAAAGTCGGTGGAGTTGTTGACAGTGAGGAAGGATGTGGCAGGTTACAGCGGGATATAGATAAGCTGCAGAGCTGAGCAGGAAGGTGGCAAATGGAGTTCAAGGTAGGGAAGTGTGAAGTGATTCACTTTGGTAAGAGTAACAAGAAGATGGGGTACTGGGCTAATGGTCGGATACTTGGTAGTGTGGATGAGCAGAGGGATTTTGGTGTCCATGTACACAGATCTCTGAAAGTTGCCACCCAGGTAAATCGTGCTGTGAAGAAGGCATATGGCGTACTGGCTTTTATGGTAGAGGAATTTAATTCCGGAGTCCTGAGGTCATGTTGCAGTTGTATAAGACTCTGGTGCAGCCGCATCTGGAGTATTGTGTGCAGTTTTGGTCGCCATACTATAGGAAGGATGTGGAGGCACTGGAACGGGTGCAGAGGAGGTTTACCAGGATGTTGCCTGGTATATTAGGAAGATCGTATGAGGAAAGGCTGAGGCACTTGGGGCTGTTTTCATTGGAGAAAAGAAGGTTTAGGGGTGACTTGATAGAGGTGTACAAGATGATTAGGGGTTTAGATAGGGTTGACCATGAGAACCGTTTTCCACGTATGGAGTCAGCTATTACGAGGGGGCATAGCTTTAAATTAAGGGGTGGAAGGTATAGGACAGATGTTAGGGGTAGATTCTTTACTCAGCGAGTCGTGAGTTCATGGAATGCCCTGCCAGTAGCAGTGGTGGACTCTCCCTCCTTATAGGCATTTAAACCGGCATTGGATAGGCATATGGAGGATAGTGGGCAAGAGTAAGTTAGGTGGGCTTGAATCGGCGCAACATGGAGGTCCAAATGGCCTGTACTGCGCTGTATTTTTCTATTTTCCATGTTCTATGTTCTAAGTGATCGCTGCCACTCCTCGTGTTTAACGTCACCGTTTCTTCTTCTCTCACAGCTCTGCTGAATAAACACTCAGCTTCATCACTCGATCCTCGTGATACCATCACCCGTTTCTGTGGTAAGGAGATCATTCCTTACAAAGGAGATCAAATCCGTAGAGAGTGTCCCAACCACAGTCTCAGCAAGGCCCTACAACAGCAGGAAGATGGATTTACTTATGTACTTGAATCATCCTTCAATGAAGGACAGCATACCATAGCCTGCACCCATTACTTACACAGGATTTGATTCGGAGCAGTCAGCATAGACTTGTGAGTGGGAGGTCATGTTTCCCAAATTTGTTAGAGTTCGTTGATGAAGTGACCAAGAAGGTTGATGAGGGCCGACCGGTAACCATAGTCTCTATGGATATCAGTAAGGCCTTTCATGGAATGCCCTGCCCGTATCAGTGGTGAACTCTCCTTCTTTATGGTCATTTAAGCGGGCATTGGATAGGCATTTGGAAGTTATTGGGCTAGTATAGGTTAGGTAGGATTCAGTCGGCGCAACATCGAGGGCCAAAGGGCCTGTACTGCGCTGTATCCTTCTATGTTCTATAAGGTTCCACATGGCAGGCTGCTCTGGAGAGTTACATCATGTGGAATGCTGGGGAGCCGGCCAATTGGATGCACAGTTGGCTTGACGGTAGGAAGCAGAGGGTTTAGTGGAAGGACGCTTCTCAGACTGGAGGCTGGGTCCATTGCTGTTTGTTATCTATGATTTGGTTGAGAATGTACAAGGTATGATTAGTAAATTTGCAGATGACACTAAAATAAGTGGGAGCATGATCAGTGTGGAAGTTTATCTGAAATTGCAGCAGGACCTTAATCAGTTGGGCAAGTGGGCCGAGAAATGGCAAATGGAATTTAATATAGATGCGTGATGTCTTGCATTTTGGAAACTCAACTCAAGGTAAGAGTTTCACAGCGAATGGGAGGGCCTTAAGGGGTGTAGTGGACAGAGAGACCTTGGCGTTCAGGCTCACGGTTCTCTGAGAGTGGAGTTACATGTAGACTGACTGACACACTGACCTTCATCAGGCCGGACATTGAGTATGGAAGTTGGGAATTTATGTTGCAGTCACACAGGACTTTGGTAAGGCCGCACTTGGAGGATTCTGTTCAGATTTTGCCAATTTGTTATAGGGAGCATTTTATGAAATTAGAAAGAGTGCAGAATAAATTTCCATGGACGTTGCCAGGACGCAATGGTCTGAGTTGTAGGGAGAGGTGGACAAGCTATCGAGTGTAGGAGATTGAGGGGGGGGGGGCCTTATCGAGCTGGAGAAAATCATGAGGGGCATGGATAGGGTAATGCTCTCAGTCTTTGTCCAAGGTGTAGAGAATCAAGGACGAGATGTGATCATTTTAAGGTTAAAGGGGAAGGAATAAAATGAACCTGAGGGGTCGCTTCTTTACACATAGGCTTGTTCGTGGATGAGCAGCCAGCAGATGTGGTCGAGATGGATACGTTAACAACACTCCAAAAGCATTTGGATAAATATGTGGATGAGAAGGATTAGAAGGATATGGGCCAGCTGCAGGGAAATGGGGTTAGCGTCGATGGACATTTACAAGGTGGAGTCGAACCCCTCTGTTAAGTAAAACCAAGCATCCAGAAAAGCTCGCCTCACCTTGTAATCTGTTAAAATATGAGCGTCACAGATCTCGTACATCCCACTATTTAAACAAACATTCACAAATTAATTTCTTAACTTTAGTAGTGAACACTGAACAACAGCTGTTCACAAATACAAGCCCCTCTTTTCTTAGCTACTTAATATCTGTTTCCAACTCTGTAAAAATATGCTGTTCCAACAACCCACATATTAAACATTACAATCTCAAGACCACACAGTCTCCATCTTCCACGATGTGTTCACTCTTCCAGCTGCTGATCTCCCTGGGTCACATTTTCTTTTACTGCAAGTAGGTTTGTCATGAACTTGTATCTTTGATAGAGAGTGTTTGAGATGGCCAGTTAGCACTCCTGCTCTGCAGCAGTTACTCTGCTGTTGGATGGCAGTAGCTCTCTCTCTATAGTGTTCAAAATGATGAGTTGACTTACTCCACATGATACAATAATTCTCATAATGTGATTGCTTTCCAGCTGTCCAAACAACAGTATTCTAATTCAGTTGGCTTCTGGTATCCTGAGCGTTATTTAAACTACATCATCCCCACCTGCTTCACTCTATGCTGTGTCCTCTTCAGGTGCTGCTTAGTTCACTCACCTACTCGGTCTAATCTCTCCCTCACCTCACAGACGTAATCCAAGTGTGAGATCTCCAACTTCGGTCCAGTCAATTTAGATGTAATTAATTTCAAAGGATTTCACTTCATGTACGAAGATTAACTCAAAGGAAGTAAACGGAGTAGATTTATTTGGGGCATCTTCGATGATAAGCAATTTAATGTGACACCTTTATCCTAATCATTTGGCCAATCCTAACAGTACGCTGTTAACATAGTCTTCAGTGTCTGATGCTAACTTTTCAATACTCCCTGGGATTCAGGATAGGACGCCCTTGATTTGAAGTGCTGTATGCCTAAGCTATCCATGACTTCCTAAAACAGCTGAGGGGTAAAATGAGACCCTTGGTCTGACTGAAAATCACTGCGGAGCCCACAGCACAGTAGTAAAAAAAGCTACCAACTCCTCTACCTCCCTTTTTGCCTTAACACTCCATAATGGAATTGCCTCTGGAAATCTGGTAGACACACCCCTTACGGTCAGCAAATATTGGTTTTCACTTTTACTTTAGTAAGGGGAGCTCCACATAACTCATGTGAAAGGTTCTTCGAATGCAGGAATTGGCAACAAAGGTGCTGTTTTACTATTGCCTGTGACTTACCTACCATTTGGCATATATGACATGTAAAACAAAAAAAATTAACCACGGCCTTGAGCATTTCAGGCCGCTAGAAATGCTTCTGCACTTTAGCCTGAACCGTCCGTACACCGAGGTGACCACCTGCAGTTAGTTTGTGTGCTAACCGTAACATGGTACGCTCCCAGTCAAATGATCTAGTGCATTTTGACCCATTTCTCTTCTGCACTAACCTACTGTTGTTCTCCACGTTCAGGATGTTCCTGCACCGTGACATCACACAGGGTGTCACTTACCTGAACATCAACTCCTTTGTCTTTTTCTTTCGTTTTTCCTTCCTGCTGTAACTTATGACAGTGGGATGTTGTTACTACACAGTCTGCAAAATTCCTGGGTATATTTCTTTTAACTCCACAGTTCCCTAGTTTTCATTTGACTTCTCCACCATAAGCAGTCTCTCCCACCTTGGATCCTATTAAATCGTACACAAGAACAAACTGTATTCCTGGGACTGACACTCTGTTACTCACTCTCACTATTACTTCCCCAATCCTGATTTGGCACTCCAATGTGATGTTTCTGTCCCCAACCTGAATTTCTGTCCCAATTTCACAAATTATCACGCTCTTGAGTAACATGTCAGAATGAGTGAAAATCCTTCCATCTCTTGCTATTAGGGGCTGAGAGAAAGTGAGGGCTGTAAACGATGGAAATCAGAGTTGAAAAGTGTGGGCCTGGAAAAGCACAGCAGATCAGGCAGTATCTGGGAGGCAGGAGAGTTGACGTTTCAGACACAAGTCCTTCATCAGATAAGTGGGGAGTAAGGGAGGGGGAAGGGGCTGAGAAATAAATAGGAGGGTGGGGGTGGAGAGGGTGGAAGGTAGCTTGCAAGGCGATAAGTAGATGCAGGTGGAGTGTGATGGTGATAGGTCGGAGAGGAAAGTGAAGTGGATAGGTGGTAGGCCAGCTGGACCCCTCAAACTATACAGCATCAACATCAACTTCACCAATTTCCAAATCTTCCCTCCCACAACCTCGCCCCAGATCCAACCATTCAAATTAGTACCACCCTCTTGAACTGTCTTAATTGTCCATCGTCCTTCCCACCTATCCACTCGACCCTCTCCTCCGACATATCACTATCACTCCCACCTACATCTTCCTACCGCCCTTCCAGTGACCCTCCCGCGAGTCCAGCTCCTACCCTCCTATTTATCTTTCGTCCCCTTGTCCCCCCGCCACATTCCTAACGATGGGTTTATACCTGATATGCCGATTGCCCTGCTCTTCAGATGCTGCCTGATCTATTGTGCTTTTCTGGCACCTCACTTCTCAACTATTAGCGACTGAGCAGATCCAGTATCTCACAAATTATAATTTATTTTTCTCCCCCCACCACCACCACCCCCCCCCCCCCCCCACACACACACCTTCTTAGTAATCTTTATCCACAGAGGCGAATTCTTTATAGAGCCCAGGCACTGACTCTGTACCTAGGCTGTGCACTCTCCTACAGCTCCTGGGAGACTTGGGGTCTTCTTTACCAGTTTCACTAATGCCCACTGGATTAGCCTCTTTTACCACATCTTTTCCCAAAGTGTCTCCCTTCAACCCCCAGCACGGTGTGTCCCAGCTTACTGCAGTGAAAGCTCCTTTTCCCGGCGCCTTTCTTAAACCATTGGCACTGTCATGATATGTGTTTCACTCCCTTATAGTGAGAACACAATAGGACTTTCACCTCCTTTCAACCCCCTTGGGCTTCTTTTTTCACCTATAGTAAACTATTGTGCGCTACTGTTCGCTTTGTAGTGTGTGATCTCCCCTTCTCCCAGTTTCTATCCTTCACAGGATGAAACTCCTCCCAGAAGCTAAATTTCATATTATGCACCAATGCATAATTTACCTGCCATTTCTGCCGCGTTTCTCACTTCTTGAACTTTCTGTTCATTCACATGAATTTTTACCATCTCTGGAAGTGAGTCTTCAAACTCCTCCAGCAGAATAACCTCCCGTCGAGCCTCACAGGTCTTATCCATTTTTAAGGCCAGCACCCATCTATCAAAATGACTGTGTTTAATTCTTTCAAACTCAACATACGCCTGACCTGGTTTCGTCTCTATATTTCTGAACCTCTGCATGACCCACAAGTTCACTGGACACGCCATTTGCCGAGACATTTTGTTTTTCAAATGAAATAAAAACAGCTATTGACTTTTTTTCTCACTGAAATATGACAATGTATTATCATAGCTGTATACATCCCTTCATCTCTATCCTGTTAATTTAACTTTCTTGTCTAATTCCCAACTACTGAATTTCAAATTCTCTCTCTCTTTTTCCTCTCTTTCCCTTTCTCTTCGTTCTCTCTCTGTTTCCGTCCCTTTTTCACCTTCTAACTCCAGTTGCCGTATTTGCAATTTAAGTTTTTATAACTCTACTGCAGTTGCCTATTTCTCTGATACACCAAAGTGCTTGACCAACTCCATTACAATTTCAGCTTTCCTTTTGTTCCTGGTTAAACCCAATTCCAATCTATTTTCTAATTCTAAAAATATTCCTTCTTCTGACTTTGTAAACTTCCTTGGCAAATTTGGGAATCTCTTTAGTAATGTTAAAAAAAAAACAATTCTTTCACTTTTACTTTAACCAACCACAAGTTAACAAAATTAAATGAATTTTCCCAACGGTTTTGTTTGAAGATCCAGGTCACTAATTGCAATGTATTGGAATCTGCTGGGACCTTTTGTACCTCAAATCCGTTCAAGTCTGTCCAAGTCCCCAGCAAGGCCCCAAACTGTTATGACATCAATGTCGAACCTCCCTGTTAATTAAAACAACACATCCAGAAAAGCTCACCTCGCATCATAATCTGTTATAACGTGGGTGACAGAGAACTCCTAAATTCCACTAATTAACGAAAAATAACAATTTCTATGTGTGCAAGTTAGCTCGCTGAGCATGAATATTTGTTTTCAGACGTTTCGTCACCATGATTAGGTGACATCATCAGTGAGAGTCTCCACTGAAGCGCTGGTGGTTATGTCCCTTATCTCTATTTATGGGTTTTTTTTTCTTAAGGTGGGTGATATCATTCCCAGTTTTTTTTATTACAAGAGAAGGTAGATAGGATGCAAATTGATGCATTTATTGATGGACTTCTGGTTAGAATGCCATTCCTCTGAGAACGTCCTTGCGTGTCTTAGTATGTGTGTGTGTTGTTCCAGTCCAAGTGATGCCCTTCTCTTTCTGTATTATGGAATATAGTGATAGTGGTCATGTCTTTTGGTGGCCAGTTGGTCTTCATGCATCCTGGTGACATGACAACAGGACTATTTCAATGGCAGAAAAGTGATTTTGTATACATTGTTTAATCAATGTGTGCGTGTGCAGATATTTTCCATATGTGCACAACATATTCTAAATGAACAACGGAGACACAGTTATTGAAAAATGTTGCACATGATGTATAAAATCTATAAAACATTATTTGATGTGACATGTTCCCCTTCCCTCCTTTTCTGGAATTCTCTACTCTAACTTCTCATTCTTATCAGACTGTGTGTTTTACATTCTTTCTTCAGGTGTCCCAACTTATATCAGTTAATCCCCTTTCTACTGGGACTTCAATATAATAGCCTGCTGGGTGCTTTCCAAAGCTAGTGTCTGTCATATTATTGGAGATAAAAATTCTGGCATCAGACCCAGCATTTGAACACATTACTCTGTTGTAAATGCACTGTACAAAGGACCACAGCACACAGGAATTGCTAAAACATTGAGGGATGTACATCTATTCTTTCAATAATCTAGTTTACTCATTTTTCACATTTCCCCATCTATATCCTCTCTCTCGTTCTCTCTTTGTATCTAGTTAAGAAATTTGCCAATTATTCTTCATGTCCCATCTCTCAAAACACCTTATTTCGATTTATATCTATTGGTCTCTTCTTGATGTAATGTGATTATAATTGACAATGTCACTACAAAGACATGAGGGAGGAGCTGGCCAGAGTTAATTGGAAGGGGAGCCGAGCAGGGAAGTCCAGGGAGCTACAATGGCAGGAATGTATGTTGGATAATTCGGAGGACATCAGAAATTCTCCCAAAAAAGATGAAACATACTCATGGGAGGACAAGGCAGCCATGAGAGACAAGGCATCAAACCGAAAGAGAAAACATACAATGTGGTGAAGATGATTGGGAATCTAGAGAATTAATTGGCTCTGAAACTACATCAGGCTGGCATCACTGACACTACAGAGCTCTTAATCATTGTCAGGGAGAGAAACAGAGAGAAAGACATTCACTTTAAGCACAGAAGATGGTATTACTCAAGGAAAAAGATTCAGATGAATTAAACAATTGAATAAAATCAGTTAAATGTTTTTACGGAATGTGTCAGAATGGAAACATTACCTCAACAGAATGAGAATATGAAAACGCAAGTATTTCCACATCAGAAACCAGAGTAGGTCACTGAGTACAGGACTGATGGGTGAAAGGGTCTCGATGTGAACTCGGGACAGACAGCAGAATTGCATTTCAGATATTGCAGCTCAAAACTTTTTATTCATGTAGTGCGGTAGAACACAACAGCACGAGAAGCAGAACACCATTCAACCACCACCTGTAATATTTTACCCAGGGATAATCTCCTCAGTCTGCCATTACAATAACATGATCTATGTATCAGTAATGGCTGTGGGTGAACATGTCAGGGTCAGAACCACGTGAACCTAAACCTGCTTTTCGCATCAGAGAGCGGTGGGAGCCGGGCGGACGTGAAGTCGGAGCGCAAAGCCGGTCGGGAAGGTAAGTGATTGTTATTTAAGTGGAAGTGATTACGCTACAGTTGAAGGTGGTGAAGACATGACTGCTAAGCTGGTTCAGTGTGCTACGTGCTTGATGAGGGAGGTCAACGACTCTGGTGTGTCTGGCTCGTATAAGTGTGGAAAGTGTGTGCACGTTCAGCTACTGACAGAGCATATTGCAGCGCTGATGAAAGAACTCGAGGACCTTAGGCTCATCCGAGAGAACGAGATCTTTCTAGACAAGACCTTCAGCGAGGTTATTACACCAGTCATGCCAGAAGAGAGCGGACGATGAGGAAGGCAGAGAGGAGACAGGTGCAAGAGACCCTGGGAGAAGTACCTGTCAGGAACAAGCTTTTAGAAACAGTAAAGACTGGTGACACTGCCAGTCCGCGAGGCGGCCTGGTCTGTCAATCAAAAGTTGGCGCAGAGGCAGAGCAGACGATTCGGACATCGCACAGAGCAGTGGTAATAGGGGACTCCATCGTGAGAGGAACTGACCGGGGTTTTTGTGGCAGCAGACGGGATTTAAGGATGGTGTGTTGTCTTCCTGGTGCCAGGGTGAAAGACATCGCGGACAGAGTGCAGGAAATCCTCAAGGATGAAGGTGAAGAGCCAGAGGTGGTGGTACATGTCAGCACAAATGATGTCTGGAAGAAGAGGAGGACTTTGGAGAACTAGGAAGAAGGCTGAAAAGCAGGACGCCCAGGGTGGTTATCTCTGGTTTGCTTCCAGTTCCTCGGGCTGGTGAGGCCAGAAACAGGGAGATAATGGACTTGAACGTGTGGTTGGGGAACTGGTGCAGGAAGCAAGGATTTAAATTCTTGAATCACTGGGGTACATTTTGTGGTAAGCATAAATTCTACAAGAGAGACAGTTTGCACCTTAATAGGTTATGGACCAGCATTCTGGCAGGCAGGTTTGCCAGCTACGTGTAAACACTGCTACGTTTAAACTAAGTAGCGGGGTGGGGGGGGGGGGGGGGAGTGTAGAGTACAAACTGGATCTTTAAGAAGGAAATTGGTGGGAAAATTAGAACAAGGGAAGTCAAGAAAGACAACTGTATCAATGAGGCAGAAAACTCGGAAAGGGATCATGCTGTAAGGTTGAGTGAAATAGGAGTTGATGGGAAGGGTGAGGGCAGTAACAAATTTAAAATGCTATACATTAATGCACGAAGCATTAGAAGTAAGATGGATGAGCTTGAGGCTCTTTTGCAAATTGGCAGATACGATATTGTGGGGATAATTGAGACGTGGGTTCAAGTGGACATGGCCTGGGAAATGAATATTCAAGGCTACACGTGCTATCGTCAGGACAGACTGACGGGCAGAGGGGGTGGGGTGGCCTTGTTGGTAAGGGAGGATATTCAGTCCCTTGCGCGGGGGGACCTAGAGTCAGGGGATGTAGAGTTAGTGTTGATAAAGCTGAGAAATACTAAGGGTAAAAAGTCCCTCTTGGGAGTTATCTACAGGCCCCCAAGAAATAGTTTGGATGTTGGATGTAAGTTAAATCAGGAGCTGAAATTGACCTGTCGCAAAGATGTTACTACTGTTGTTATGGGGGATTTCAAATAGCAGGTAGACTGGGAGAATCAGGATGGTATTGGACCTCAAGAAAGAGACTTTGTGGAGTGCCTCAGAGTTGGGTTCTTAGAACAGCTGGTGCAGGAGCCGATCTGGGAGAAGGCAATTCTGGATCTGGTATTGTGCAACGAACTAGAATTTGTCAGGGACCTCGAAGTGAAGGAGCCATTGGGAAGTAGTGACCAAAGTACAATAAGCTTCAATTTGCAATTTGAGAGGGAGAGGGCACATCGTAAGTGACAATGTTTCAGTTGAATAAAGGGAACTATGGAGCGAGGAGCAGGCCAAAGTTTAATAGTGCAATACCTCAGCAGGGATGACAGGGGAGGAACAATGGCGGATATTTCTGTGCATAATGCAGAAGTTGCAGGATCAGTTCATTCCAAAAAGGAAGAAAGATCCACGGAGGAGGCATGGGTGTCCGTGGCTGACGAGGGAAGTTAAGAATCATATAAAGTTAAACGAGAAAAAGTATAACATCGCAAAGATAAGTGGGAAAACTGAGGATTGGGAAGCTTGTAAAGAATAACAGAGGATTACTAAGAAGGAAATACGCAGAGAAAAAAAAGAGGTACAAAGGTAAACTGACCAATAATATAAAGGAGGATAGTAAAATTTTTTTTAGATATATGAAAGGCAAAAAAATGGTTAAGACTAAAAATGGGCCCTTGAAGACAGAAACAGGGGAATATATTACAGGAAAGAAAAATGGCAGAATAATTGAATTGGTACTTCAGATCTGTGTTCACTGGGGAAGACACAAGCAATCTCCCTGAGGAAACAGTGGCTGAAGGACCTGAACAGATGGGAATTTATATTTGCCAGGAATTGGTGTTGGAGAGATTGTTAGGTCTGAAGGTTGATAAGTCTCCGGGGCCTGATGGTCCACATCCCAGGGTACTGAAGGAGGTGGCTCGGGAAATCGTGGATGCGGTGGTGATTATTTTCCAGAATTCGATAGATTCGGGATCAGTTCCTGAGGATTGGAGGGTGGCTAATGTTGTACCACTTTTTAAGAAAGATGGGAGAGAGAAAGCAGGAAATTGTAGACCAGTTAGTCTGACCTCAGTGGTGGGAAAGATGCTGGAGTCTATTATAAAGGCTAAATTACGACACATCTGGATAGTAGTAACAGGATAGGTCAGAGTCAGAATGGATTTATGAAGGGGAAATCATGCTGAACTAATCTTCTGGAATTTTTTGAGCACGTAACTCTGAAGATAGATGAGGGAGATCCAGTAGATGTAGTGTACCTGGACTTTCAGAAAGCTTTTGATCAAGTCCCACATAGGAAGTTAGTGAGCAAACTTAGGGCGCATTGTATTGGGGCAAAGTACTAAATTGGATTGAAAGTTGTTTGGCCGATAGGAAACAAAGTGTAGTGATAAACAGCTCCATTTCGGAATGGCAGGCAGTGACCAGTGGGGTACCACAGGGATCCATGCTAGGACTGCAGCTTTTTATAATATGTGTTAATGATATAGAAGATGGTATTAGCAATAACATTAGCAAATTTGCTGATGATACTAAGCTGGGTGGCAGGGTGAAATGTGAGGAGGATGTTAGGAGATTACAGGGTGACCTGGACAAGTTAGGTGAGTGGTCAGATGCATGGCAGATGCAGGTTAATGTGGATAAATGTATGGTTATCCACTTTGGTGGCAAGAACAGGAAGGCAGATTACTACCTAAATGGAATCAATTTAGGTAAAGGGGCAGTACAGAAAGATCTGAGTGTTCTTGTACACCAGTCAATGAAGGCAAGCATGCAGATACAGCAGGTAGTGAAGAAGGCTAATAGCATGCTGGCCTTCATAACAAGAGGAATTGAGTATAGAAGCAAAGAGGTACTTCTGCAGCTGTACAGGGCCCTGGTGAGACCACACCTGGAGTACTGTGTGCAATTCTGGTCTCCACATTTGAGGAAAGACATTCTGGCTATTGAGGCAGTGCAGCGCAGGTTCACGAGGTCAATTCCTGGAATGGCAGGATTGCCTTACACTGAAAGACTGGAGCGACTGAGCTTGTATACCCTTGAGTTTAGAAGATTGAGAGGGGATATGATTGAGACATATAAGATTATTAAAGTATTTGACACTCTGGCAGCAGGAAACATGTTTCCGCTGATGGGTGAGTGCCAAACCAGAGGACACAGCTTAAAAATACGGGGTAGACCATTTAGGACAGAGATGAGGAGAAACGTCTTCATCCAAAGTGTGGTGGCTATGTGGAATGCTCTGCTCCAGAGGACAGTGGAGGCCCAGTCTCTGGATTCATTT
Source organism: Hemiscyllium ocellatum (assembly GCF_020745735.1). Classification (NCBI taxonomy): domain Eukaryota; kingdom Metazoa; phylum Chordata; class Chondrichthyes; order Orectolobiformes; family Hemiscylliidae; genus Hemiscyllium; species Hemiscyllium ocellatum. The sequence goes on from NW_026867690.1 coordinate 838,447, forward strand.
AAGAAAGAGTTGGATCGAGCTCTCAATGATTGTGGAATCAAGGGTTATGGAGGTAGGGCAGGAACAGGATACTGATTCAGGACGATCAGCCATGATCATATTGAATGGTGGTGCAGGCTCGAATGGCAGAATGGCCTACTGTCTATTGATGCTAACCCATTAATGTTACCGCACTTGAGTAACAGATCTGATCAAAGCTCTGCAGTCCTGCCACATTCAGTTATAAATGGTGATGGATGATTAAACAAATGACTGGACGAAAGGGATCCACAAACATCCCCAACCTAGATAATGGAACAGACCTACATATCAGTATAAAATGCAAGGATGTAGTATCTGTGCTGCCCTCAGCCAGCAGTGTTGAGTCGATGATCCACCTCACTCTCGCCATGATGCCCACAGAATCACAGATGCCAGTCTTTAATCAATCTGATTCGCTGCCCGTGACATGAAGAAACAGCTGATCACAGTAGATACGACAAAGGCAATGGGCCCTGACCCCATTCCTGCAATAGGACTGAAGCCTTGTGCTGCACAACAAGCCGTGTCCCTGGGGAAGCTGTTTCATTCCAGCTCCAACTCTGACATCTCCTGGCAATGTGGAAAATTACACAGCTATGTCCGGTCCCCTCAGAGGAGAATAAATACAATCTGACCAATTATCACTCCCTCGGGACAGTCACGATTGTCAAGTTGGTGGGAGCTCTTTTTGACAGAGCTGTCAAGCAGCACAGAAATAACCAACTCAGTGTTGTCTCTGATAGGTCCCCATGAAGAGATGGGGCTGTTGTGGTAATGTCATTAGATTACTAATCCAGATCAGGCTCATGGTCTGGCAGCGGGTGGAAGTTTAAAAGAATTAATAAAATATTAAGATGCAAAATCTGGTGTAAGTAATATGACCTTGAAACCAATATCGATTGTAAACACGAATTTGCTTCCTCAATGGACTTTCAGGAAGTAAATCTCCCGTGCTTTCCTGGTCTGTCCTAAACGTGACTCCAGACACACAGACATTTAATCGACTCTTCAATGGTCTCTGAGTCGGCCAAGCAAAACACTGGATTGTAGAAAACTGCTCCGAGGTCTTAAAAGATAAAACCAGACAGAACACCCGGCACCAGCCTCGGTATCGCAAAAGGGAACGGTAAATACAATCCTGTCGATCCTGCAGAAACCTCCTTCCTAACATCTGAGAGTTTGTGACAACTTTCCCACAGACTACACAGAAACACCAGTAAAGGAGGAGGTTGTAAAACACATTGAGCCTCACCCATTCTAGTTCATGTTCAAACATCTCCTCAATGCACTTATCCCACACTATGAATATATCCATTAATGTGAGTAACCTTGGAGAGCTATAAAATGGGAAATGCAGTACTCCCTTTGGTCCATCAAGTTTGCTACCCAATACAATATAATAATGGTTGGCCCTTTATTTCCACAACGTACTCCTGCTCTCCCACCATCCCTTTCCTGTCTCTAAATCCTTATTTATATACAGTGTCTTGGCTACCAGGTGTGAGCGAATACCCCATGGTCACCAGTGTCTGAGTGCAGACATTTATTCTCATCTTAATGCAGAATGTCCTGCCTGTATCTAATACTTTGGCCCCTTGTTTTAGACATACCAGTCAGGGGAATTATCATTCCTGCTTCCAATCTGTCTCACCCTGTCCGAGTGTTATATATGTTACTGAAATCTCCACTCATTTTCCTAAAGCCCATGGAATACAGGCCCAGTTGCCCCAAACTCTGCTCCCACAACAAGCCTGTCATCCCAGAGATCAGTCTGGTCATCCTTCACTGCTCTCCCTCAATGTCCGGTTTGTCCTTTATTCCGTAAGGAGACCAAAACTGCACACAATACTGCGCAATGTTCGAGATGGGGTCCCAACAAGGCCCTGTACAGCTACAGTAAGAAACCCTTATTTCTGGACTCAAATCCTCCTGAAATGAAGGTCAATGCACCAGTTACCTTCCTAACTCCTTTCTGTTCCTGCAATATTGTTTTCAGTGACTGGTGTACAGGGGAATCCAGATCCTTTTCAATGTTACAGCTCCCCCCTTGGAGGATCTATGTACACTGGGCAGCGTGACAATGCCATTCCCAGTATTGACCTCTGGGTTGAGACCTCACTGTGCTGCAGGGACCTCGGAGGGCTGCTCAGAAGGAAACAACAAAAAGGAGCATACATCGCTTTGTAGATCAACATGATTCAAACATAGGCTGCCAATCTCTCGTCCCCACCAAAAGGATACACCGTCACCTCTACCCACCTTGCTCTCCATTAATGTATATTTACCCATTCTCTCCACTTGTCTCAGTCACCTTGGAGCTTTTTTACAACCTCCTCGCCCACTCACAATCCCACATCCTTTAGTGCTGTCAGCAGGCTGGGATTTTATTCCTGCAACCAAATGTTTAATGCGTATTGTGAACAGCTGGGGCCCAAGCACTGATCCCCGCGATACCTCAGCAACCTTCCTCTGTTAATTTTGTTTTTCTAATTTATTTATTTCGTGAATCTGGGTGTCACTGGCTGGGCCAGCATTATTGCCTGTCCCTCGTTGCCCTTGAGCAGTTGGCAATGAGCTGCCTTGTTGTACCACTGTAGTCCACCTGTCCCACAATGCCATTTGGGAGGGAATCTCAGGATTCAGACCCGGTGACAGTGCAGGGACGGTGATATATTTCCAAATCAGGATGGTGAATGGCTTGGAGGGGGACTTGAAGATGGTGGTGTTCCCATGCATCTGCCACCCTTGTGCTTCTGGATAGACGTGGTCGTGAGTTGGGAAGATGGTGTCTGAGGATCTTTGGTGAATCATTTCCCTGCAATCTGTGGATAGTAAAAACAAAACTGCTGCTGCTGAGCGTTGATGGTGGAGCATTGTGGATGAAACGACACGCAAACTGGCTGCTTTGACCAGGATGGTATCAAGCTTCTTGAGTGTTGTTGGGGCTGCAATCATCCAGTAAAATGGGGAGTACTCTATCACACTTCTGACTTATGCATTGTAGATAATGGACTTGCTTTTGGAAGCCAGGATGTGAGTTACTCGCTGCAGTATTCCTAGCTTCTCACCTGCTCTTGTAGTTACTGTGTTTATGTGGCGAGTCCAGTGAGTGTCTGAGCAATGATTATCCCCCAGGATTTTGACACTGGGGGATTCAGTGATGGTAACACCATTGAATGCCAAGTGACAGCGATTAGATTGTATTTTAGTGGTGATGGTCACGGTCTGGCATTTGTGTGGCATCAATATTATTTGCCACGTGTCAGCCTGGATACTGTCCAGAAATTGTCGCCGTTAGATATGGATTACTTCAGTATCTGAGGAGCCACAAATGCTGCTGAATATTGTGCAATCATTGGCGAACAACCCCACTTCTGACATTATAATAGAGGGAAGCTCATTGATGAAGCAGCCCTGAAGATATTTGGACCTAGGCCACTGTCCGAGGGATTCGTACAGACTTGTTCTGGAGCTGAGTTGACTGACCTTTATCAACCATAACAATCTTCCTCCGTGTCAGGTATGATTCTAACCAGTTGGGAGTTTGCCCCTGATACCTACTGATTCCAGTTTTGCTAAGGGCCCTTGATGCCACACTTGGTCGAAGGCTGTCTTGTTTTAAAGGGCTATCGCTCTTACCCCACCTCTGTAATTCAGCTCTTTTGTCCATGTTTGAACCAAGGTAATGAGGTCAGGAGCTGAGTGACCCTGGGGGAGCCCAGACTGGGTGTCATTGACCAAGTTATATCTGGGCATGTGCTGCTTGAAAGCACTGACACCTTTCATCACTTTACTGCTGATGGAGAGTAGACTGATGGGTTGGTAATTGGCCGGATTGGATTTGTTCTACTTTTTATGTATAGGGGATACTTGAGTAATTTCCCAGATAATCGGATAAATGTCGTTGTTGTAAAGGTGTTGGAACAGCTTTGCTAGGGCAGTGACAAGTTCTGGAGCACAAGTTTACAAACTGTTGTCAGCATGTGACCCTTTGGAGTATCCAGTGTCTCCAACTGAATCTGGACATCACGTGGAGTGAATCAAATTGACTGATGAGTGGTAACTGAATCGCTGAGGACCACTGGAGGAGGCTGAGATGGATCATTCACTCAGCATTTCTGACTGAAGATTGTTGCGAATGCCTCAGCCTTATCTTATACACGGAAGTGTTAGGCTCTTCCATCAGGCAGGAAGGGGTTATTTGTGGAATCTCTTCCTCCAGTGAATTGTTTAATTGTCCCCAGCTTTTCTCGACGACAAGTGGAAGGACTGCAGAACTTAGATCTGATCTGTTGCTTGTGGGATCACTAAGCTCTGTCTATCACTTACTGCTTATGCTGTTTGGTGCACACGTTGTCCTGTTTGGTGGCTTCACCAGGCTGACACCTCATTGCCAAGTTTGCCTGGTGCTGCTCCTGCCCTCCTGCTCACTCCATTGAACCAAGCTTGATCCTCTGGATTGATGGTAATTGTTGTGAAGGGGATATGCCAGGCGATGAGGGTGTGCTGGAGTACAATTCTGCTGCTATTGCTGACCCACAATACCTTATGTAAACCCCGACTTGAGCTGCTGGATCTGTTCGAAGTCTGTCTTATTTAGCACATGGATAGTGCCACTCAAAATGATGGAGGTTATTCTCAATGTGAAGGTGTGACTTTGTCTCCACAATGACTATGCGGTAGTCACTCTTAACAATATTGTCACGGACAGCTACTTCTGCAATTGGCAGAATAATAAGGATGTGGCCAAGTATGCATTTTCCTCTAGTTGGTTCCTTCACCGCCTGCCACAGACCCAGTCTAGCTGTTATACCCATTAGGATCTGACCAGCTCGATCAGTAATGCTGATGCAGAGCCACTCTTGGTGGTGGACATTGAAATCTCCCACCCAGAGTTCATTTTGCGTCCTTACCATCGTCAGTATTTCCTCCAAGTGTTGGTCAGCTTGGAGCAGTACTGATTCATCAGTTGAAAGTGGCTGGTACATGGTAATCTGCAGAAGCTTTCCTTTCCCATGTGTAAACTAACGCCATGAGACTTCATGGGATACGATTGAGGATTTCCTGAGCAATTTCCTTCCAAATGTATCCCACTGCTGCCGCCATTTCTGCTGTGTCTGTCCTGCTGGACAGACAAGAGACAAGTGATATCCGGGGAAGGTGTTGGGGTGTCTGGGACATAGTCATTCTCACAGAATCATACCATGCAGACAATGTCAGGCTGTTGCTGGACGAGTCTGTTTATTTCTATTTACTGTTTCCTGCCAGCTGTCCCATTCTAGAAACATGTCCATATATTAGCCCCAATCCACTAAGATTTAATTTTGCAAACTAGGCTTAGCGCTTTACCAAAGTTTTTTTCTGAAAATTCAAAAGTATTACCTCCATTGCTTCTCTTTCATTTGTCTCCCAGTCTGTTTCTCAATCATAATTCCCATTTCATAAATCTATGTTAATATTGTCTATGACCATTCGTTTTAGTCCTATTAATTTCTCCTAAACCATTTACTTACTTGGTTCTATGTTCCATGTACTATATCATTTTCCCACACCAGACTTGGTTTTCCTAGTATTGCTAGAATGTTCTGTGAAGACAGAACTGAAGTAGTGACTTCATCGCGCTGCCATTTCCCTGTTTCCTATTGCTCACTCTCTGGTTTCAGATTGTAAGGAAGCTGCACTTATTTTATCATACTTCTCACACTGAAATGATTTAACAAGCTATTAAAGTTCACTCTTACAACCCTTGTGAATATACTCTTCAGAAACCGATCAACTTCTGCCTTCAGATGCTCAATAATTGACCTTCCACACCATACACTCACAGGACTATAGACTCTGTGCCAACAGAAATACAGCACGACCTATATTGGTCCCAGTTTCAAACACCAGGCCCATAGCCTGGAATGCCTTGACACTTCCAAGTGCTCGTCCAAGCACTTTTTAACGGTTGTAGGACTACCCATGATAACTCTCTTCTCAGCAAGTTCATTCCAGACCCCAACACCCTCTGGGTGAAAAAAAATTAAATCCTCTCTGTACCTCAAACTCTTCACTTTAAAAGTGTGCTCTCTTGTTTTTGACACTCTAACTAAAAAGAACAGGTGCTGTCTATCCACCCTGTCTGTGTCCCTCATAATCTTATCCTTCTAAATCATTTCCCCCTCAGCCTTCTCTGCTCCAAAGTAAGCAACCAAAGCTTATCCAGCCTCTCTTCATATCTGCTATGATCTATCCCATGGAACATCCTGGTGAATCTCCTCAGCACACCCTCCAGTACAATCACATCCTTCCTGTAATGTAGCTGCCAAAACCCACACAGAATTCCATCTTGGCATAAACAAAGCCCTGTATAGCTCTTTTAATCTAAGCGCTACACCCAACGTCCAATGCTTAACTAGTCTATTACCCTGTCCAGTCTCATTCAGGGATGTGTGGAGAATCACCCTCTGAGCTTCCTAGTGTGCTGCCATTCATTGAGCACTCACCTGTCTGGTTCTTTCTTCCGAAGTGCATCACCTCATATTTATCAGGTTTACATTCCATCTGCCATTGATCCACCCATCTGACTATTCCATCTGTAACTTCCTGTAACATAAGGCCTTCCTCCTCACTGCCAACCATCCGGCCAATCGTTGTGTGAAACGCAAAGTTACTTATCACGACACACACCTCCCCTACACACCCCTCTGCAAATTAACATCTGCACCATTTATGAATATCACAAACAATAACGGGCACAGCACTAATCCCTGTGGTACACCAGGGGACACTGGTCTCCAGTCACACAAACAGCCTTCTCCCACCACTCTGTGTCTCCTGACACTAAGAAACTTTTTGTTGTGACTTGTCACATTATCCTTGACTACATGAGATTTTACGTTATTTTAAAGTTTCCTATATGGGGCTTTGTCAAAGGCCTTGCTGCAAAACTAAATAAGCGACCTCCGTAAACTAATTCAATCAAATTCATTAGATGTGACTTCCCTCTGGTAAAGTCATGATGATTATCCCTGATCAAACCTTGCCATTCTGATTGTAGTTCAATTTTCCCCTTCGCTATTTTCTCCAGTAGTTTCCCTAACAATGATCTAACACTCGCTCGTCTATAGTTCCTGGTCGATCTCTACCACCCATACTGTGAAGTGGAATCGTATTAGATGTTCTCCAGTCCTCTGACACCTCCCCTATTGTCAGATACAAATTAAAAATTACAGTCAGTGTCTTTCCTCCTTTGACCCCGATATCAGCCTGTGACATAACTCATCCAGACGGGGAGATTGGTCCAGTTTTATACCGAACAAAGCCACCAATCCCTGCTCGTATTTTACATCAACCTGTTCAAGAGCTTTCCAGTCCAGCTTCTCGAATTCTGTACCTAACTCCTCCTTCTCCCAAATAAAACTGATGTTAAAGTCTCATGTAACAATCCACCAATGTTCACCAGCTTCAAACACAGATTGTCCCCTTTGGTTTCTAATGGACACTAACTGTTGCCTGATTATTCTGTTCGACTTGTACGTGTAGAATATCGTGGGATTCTCCCTAATCTCGCCTGTTTGCACTTCTCCATGTCCCTCTGTTATTCAGTCCCCTCAATGCTTCTACGTTTCACTACAATCACCTTATGAAACTCAAGATCACAGGCTGAGTTTCCCCATCAAACAATCTTGCCATTGCAGGGTTTAATCTGGATCATACCGTTTGCAGTTCCTATGTAGTCAGTATCTTACATTGGGACTCCAAACGGTACACAATACTTAAAGTTTAGTCTCACCAACACTCTATGCAACTGGTGCACGACATCTTCTACATTGCAATTACATTCACATGAATGTAAACCTATTTTTAAGTGTCCCATTTGCATATATTCTTCCCAATGCCTTGCCCTTTAATTTTTCTTGTGAGCTTACTGCGTGAGTTCTTTAAAAAGTTGCTCCTGCATATCCAACTATACGTTATCCATTGGTTCTTCATTGTCTATATCTACAAGAATCATCTTCAAACCATTCCAAAAATTGTTTGGCACTAATGGCTTTCATTTAATCGCTGCGTTATCATACTTCCCAGTGTTGTCATTATGTTCTACATATCTAGCAGCACGTTCTTTGTAATTGAGTCCAACAGACACCCGCCTGCGGATGACAAGTTACCGGTCTGCAGTTCACTGCTCTCCATCTTCATCCTTTCTTAAACTATCGGATAATATTTATAACCTTCACTTTATTCAGATTGGCTAAACGCCTTTCTGTAATGTGTAGGAAAATAACATGATAATACGCGATGCAATCATTATGTCTATTGCTGGTTCATCTGAAATTCTTGTATGAACTACATCTGGTCTGTCAGATTTATTAATACTCAGTCCAACTGTCTTTTCAAAGACGACCTAATCACTGATAAGAATGATCTTAGACTTTACTTACACAATTCCCATGGTCTCTTGGTATTTCTGAGATAATTTTAGGATATTCTTCCTTGTTGATGGATACAAAAATAACTGTTTCTTTTCCCTGTGATTTCTCTGTTCTCGACAATAAATGATCCTATCTGCACACTCACTGTCCCACATTTGGCCTTGTTTTTGCTTTTGTTTCATACATTGATAGAAGCCTTTTAGCAGTCTTTATGTTTTTGTTTGCATGGTTTACATTTTTGATTTTCTTCTCAGTTTCTTGGCCATCCTTTACTGGGCCTGACATTTCTCTGAATCCACTGGCTTACTACAACACTTGGCATTTTTCTAAGCTGCCTCCTTTGATCTGGATGAAGGTGGGGCTGATGGCATGGAAGGTGGACACATAGGAACGTTCAAAAGGGCAGCGCTGAGTTGGATGTTTGGACTGGGATAAGGTGGGGTTTGGGGACGGGGGAAACTGGTGAAATCCACATTGACCCCTGTGGTTGGAGGATCCCAAGGCAGAAGATGAGGCTTTTTTCCTCCATGCTACTAGTGGTGAGGGAATGGAGATGGAGCAGGCCTAGAACCCTCATGTCGTTGGCAGAGCGGGAAAGGGATTTAAAGTATTCAGCCACAAGAGGGTGGAGTTGGTCAATGTAGCTATCCCAGCGATGTTTTCTGAAAGGATCCACAAGTTGGCGTCTTGTCTCGCCACTGTAGAGAAACCACATTGGGCATAATGGATGCAGTAGATGATGCATTCTGTCTCCGTTCATCACCTTTCACTTTCAGCCCCACTTTCATATACCTATCACATTCCCAGCTACCTCCTCCAGCCAAACCCTTTCTCATTTATCTCTCAGGCCCCTTGGATCACAAGCCTCATTCCTGATGAAGGGCTTATGCCCAAAACATCGATTCTCCTGCTCCTAGTATGCTGCCTGACTGTGCCCTTCCAGCACCATACTCTTCGACTCTAATCTCCAGCATCTGTAGTCCCCACTTACACCTCACACCTTCAGGGCTTGCATGACTCAGATTTATAATGGTTATTTCAAATACAACAAAAATTACACAAACACCATAAAAGAAAACAAATACGTTGTTGTCATTGGTCCCAAAAAGTCCTTCACAGCTAAGTTTTCAATTAGTTCTTCTGATCATCCAACACCAATTCCTAAATAACCTGATCTCGAGCTCAGTGCTCGACATAATGTTCATACAAGCCATCTCAGACATGATCATGAAATCCATTTTACCAGCATTAATATTCCGTTGGGTTAACACAGCTTAGATATAATTTAAACAGCACATTATTACTGCAGTAGCCACAGACGTGTATATCTCATTTTCCTGTTTTTTAACCTACCCTGAATTTTTAATGCAGCTTTGGTATATAAATCCCAGCAATGTTTGCTCTCCTTGCTGTTTCTGAGCTCCACCTTATTAGATTCTGCAGAATCAGAGCGACGTGGTCTCTGGGTAAATTAATGTTCACGATCATCTCGCCACATTATTTATGTTCTTCTTGAGGTCTTCTGTTATGCTGTAGAGTAGAGAAGGACAATGATCTTTCAACAACAATGTGTATTTCCCCTGAGACTGCTGTAACCTCGTTGGGAACCATACAGCAAGCTGATAAAGTGTTGTTGCTGCCGTACAGGGTCTTAGTGAGATCACATCTGGAGTAGTGTGTTCAGATTTAATCTCTTCACTGAGGAAAGGATATTGTTACATTGGAATAGATGGCTCCCTCAACTGAGTCCTGTAATGAAGATGTAATCTATAAGGAAAGGATTATCAGGTTGAGTTTAGAAGAATGAAAGATGATCATATTTTTACATCGAACCCTGGAAGGAGGCAGTAATAGAAGCCAATTACACAACAAATGGAGGAATCCATTCCGCTTCTCCAGCTTGATACACAGGAACAGCAGCAGGGTATTCATGCCTTCGACCCTTTTACAGCAGGACAGAACAAGGTTATACAGCCCTGGAGCACGATATAAGGTTACAGTAGGAGGCCAATCAGCCCCTCGATTCAAAACACTGGACCCAGATTAGGTCATGCTGCACCATTATCCTATTGCACAGCAACAGGATCAGTCCATTCAGCTTCCTCAAATCTGTAACACAGGAACTGGAAGAGGCCACACAGTGATTGGAGATTTGGAAAACAGGAGGTCCTTCAGCCCCTCGGCTCCTTTGTAGGGGAATTGGACAAGGATATAAAATATCTGAGACAATTTTTTAATGAGAAAGTTGGAGGTAATTCAGACACGTTTCTGTTGTGTGAGAACAGGAGAAGACCAATCACTCCCTCAGTTCCATCTCAGGGATGCATGAGGAGACCGTTCAGTATTTCCAGCCTATGATGGAAGAATATGAGAAGATCCATCATCCCCTCAAAATGTTCCACAGCAACAGGAAGATTTCATAATCCCCCAATGCCCTAACGCATCAACAGGAGGAGGTCATTCTGGTCTTAGAGATGTGAATATCGGAAAACCAGAAAGAGGTCAGCCCATCGAGTTTGTACACAAGCAGGATGATGAATCCATTCAGCCACACATGCCTCTTACACGACAATTGGAGCATATCCCTTACAAACATGTGCCGGTTAAACAGGAATTCAAAGAAAACGTATATGTTTTAAAGAGGGAAGAACTTATAATAACTGTATACATCAGGGAGTAAAACGTAATGATAAAACTATTGCAATTTAAGGCAAATTATTAGAATCCGTTGTTGAGGACATTTTCAAAGTTAAACCGCAATCCATAACGGTTTTACAAAGGATAAACCGAGTATGAAGTGTTTGCTTGAGTTACTTAAGGATATGACAAACAAGGTGGATAGTAGGATTCCTGGAGATGGAATTTATCTGGTCTTCATGAAGGCATTGGATATGTCGCTTCTCCAAAGAGTAAGTGGTAAGATCAGACAACATGGGTTTAGTAGTAATTTATTAGCTTGGATGGAGGATTGGTTAATCAACAAAATGGAGTCAGATGGAATAAATGTGTCATTTTCTTTTGGCAAATGCAACTTATGGGGTGCCATAGATTTCAGTACTCATGCCTCAACTATTTGAGTTCGATATTATTATTCGGTTGACGGGATGGAAAATATTATTTTCAGAGGACACTAATATTGCTTTGAAATTACTTCGGAATGAAGATGGAAGAGATATAAAAATAAATATGGATAGATTGGTCAAATGAGCCAAAATGTGGCAATGAAAATTAAATTGGAAAAATATGGGTTATCCAAGTTGGCCAGCGTAACAAAAAGGCAAATTATTATCTAAATGGAAAGAAACTTTAAAGTGCTTTGGAGCAGAAGGATACGGGTGCCCGCTTGCACATCACAGAAAACCTGTATTCGGGTACTGCAAGTAATGAGAAATGCAAGCATAATTTCAGTGTTTATTTGGAAAATGACGAAGTAGAAAGGTAGAGTCTGTTACTGTAGCTATGCAAGAGATTCCCGAGGCTGCAACTGGAGCATAGTTTAGGTGCGCTGACTTGTGGAAAGATGCATTTGCATTGGAGGCAATTCAGAAGAGGTTCATTAGATTGATTCCAGAGATGAAACATTTGTCTAATGAAGAGAAATTGAGCAGTTCAGGTCTATATTCTCAAGTTTATAAGAATGAAAGGAGATCTCATTGAGGTCTGTAAAATGTTAAGAGTAATTGAAAGTGTAGATGTGGAGTGGATAATTTTTTCATGTGGGGCAATCTACAGCAAGAGAGCAGAGTTTTAAGATGGAGAGATGGCAGGAAAGTGGAACAGAAGCCGCAATGACATCAGCCATGATTGTATTCAATGGTGGAACAGAGATGAAATGAGCCATGATTGCATTCAATGGTGGAGCAGAGATGACATCAGTCATGTTCGTATTCAATGGCGGAGCAGAGGTGACATCAGCCATGTTTGTATTCAATGGCAGAACAGAGATGACATCAGCCAAGTTTGTATTCAATGGTGGAGCAGAGATGATATCAGCCCCGTTTGTATTCAATGGCGGAGCAGAGATGACATCAGCCATGATTGTATTCAATGGCAGAACAGAGATGACATCAGCCAAGTTTGTATTCAATGGTGGAGCAGAGATGATATCAGCCACGTTTGTATTCAATGGCGGAGCAGAGACGACATCAGCCATGATTGTATTCAATGGTGGAACAGAGATGAAATGAGCCCTGATTGTACTCAATGGTGGAACAGAGATGCAATGAGCCATGATTGTACTCAATGGTGGAGCAGAGATGACATCAGCCATGTTTGTATTCAATGGCGGAGCAGAGATGACATCAGTCATGTTCGTATTCAATGGTGGAGCAGAGATGACATCAGCCATGATGGTATTCAATGGTGGACCAGAGATGACATCAGCCATGATTTCTTTAAAGTGTTTACCTTATCCACCATATACATCCTCCGTCACCGAATGGTGACATTGATATTGAGATACTGGGAGATGATTGATATGTCACACACTCCGCTCCAGGAAAGATCCGGATCATAGAAGCTGAATGGAACCGTGACCCTAACAGCCACTGGCAGCACTGTCCTCCTCCTGGTATGAAGCTGCAGGTCGTGTAGAAGGAGGTGACACCATTCTATGAACAGCTCCTTGTTCAATCAGGATCCCCTCACTCTCTGATCATAGCTTAAATTGAGCTTGAGAAGCTGGTTCTGCAAAGCCCGGGGTGGATACAGCAGATCCCTTTCCCGACACACACTCACTCCGTGGTTTCAGAGCTTCCCCTCTCTGCAGCCTCTGCTTCATTTGATGTTCATGTTAAACACCCAGATACTGTAACTACAGTCCCCATGCTCCATCCAGAGTTGGTCACCAAATCCTCAGGTCTCCCTGAATGTCTGAGGCACCTTCCAGCACAACCTACCAGCAAACCATCCCCAGACCCTCCATTAAATTTTCAATTACAGGAGTCAGTCAGAATCCCCTCGGTTACAAGTGTTATGGACCAGACCAGATCCCCACAAAATATTTTAAGAAGGCTGCTTCGACCCAAACCTTTCCTTATTTTGAATTTAGATGGGAAGTGCGCGTTCCAGATATGTTGTGACTGGTCAAATCACTTGACATTAAGCAAAATATAATCTATTCATCTGCTTTAGTTAAAATACAATTAAAGAAAAGAATGTTTTGGGATAGCTTATATGTTGGAATATTTACACAAACAATAGATAATGTACCTTCTTGGTTTGCACCGCTTGGCAAAAAGATATATTCAAATACAGATCCCTACAGCAGTATTCCAATTCAGGAGGAAACAACATCAACAGAGATCTCAGAGAGAAAAGCAGCTAGGAATCATGTATTGAAACTTCCAACCATATTGGGATCCCCAGCAGCTTCTGAATGCTGCAGCTAAAAACAAAACGCGGAAACCTGATCTGGGAGAGGTGGCCACTGCCCTTCCATTGTTATCACTGTTTTAATGAAACCTAAAGTCTTTCTCAGTTATTTACTGAAACTGTTTTCAGACAGCAGCTCTGCAACTCTGCCTTTAAAACCTCTCTTCAAAAAAAGAGAAAATTACCTTTTTACAGTGATAGTATCCTCACGACTCCACCTTTAATAAAATAATCCATCAATATACAAAGGTAGGTTCATTTTCGATATCCTAATCTTTCTCTATTAGTACACTGCAATGCATACATATTACATTGACTCTGAGCAAACAAATGTTCACAACTAGTTCAGATTTCAGTCCTTTTACTCCTGCCACAGAATGCCTTTGTCTTTCTTCATCCAAGTCTCTGCAACGCGTCAAAACTTAGATTTTCTCACCCTGTCACCGGTATAATATAAAATTGAATGGCAGCGATAATTAGCTCAATCGAAACAGACACATATTTGTCTCCCTAACCTTCTCCAAAAACTTTATGGGACCACAATCAGTGATAAAGATTTTTCGCAATTTAAATGCTGAAATGTTGGAATGGCAACATCAAGCTCAAGGCCTCCTTCCCCATTGTGGAATTAATCTATTGATGTTTCCGCTGGACACTCCAATCACACGTTACATAATGGAGCACTTCTCATCTCTCCAATAGTCCTTCTGAATGACATAGCTCCTCATGTCTCAGCATAAAAGAATTACATACTTCTGCACCTCTTAATGCTATAACCTCTTTAACTGCTACTCCTAGCCTATGCCAGTAAACCTTACTTTCACAGGTATTAAGAAAATCTCGCACATTCTTCTCAATCTCTCAAAGAAACCAAACGTTGATTTCTGAACTCAATCATCATCGTCAGCCATTTCAGCTTCTCATCTTGCCATTTTAATTCTCTGCTCTTCCACACGAGTTCTCACGACTGCAGGAAGTGAATTGTTGAACTTCTCCAAAATAAGAATCTCTCTAAGACAAGACTGTCATCAGTTTTTAATACCCTTACCCACCTTTCTAAATTACTTTGTTTGATTCCTTCAAACTCAATGTGCCTTTAAACTGGGACACTTTTTTGAATCCCTGAGGGCATCTGTCGGCTTCTGGAACAAGCTCATATGCACTTCAGATGGTGTTTTTCACCACCCCATACTGGCCAGATACCTCCTGATAGTGATGCAAATTGTTTTGTTTGGATCAACTAAATCCACATGGTCACTTGTCACTGCACTGCTTTAGCCACTTTCTCAAATGAAATTCAAAAGGCTTCCCCAACATTCTCATCAAATTTAGATAATGCCTGGATGTATTTAAACAGAATCCCAGCAGTCTTTCAGCTACTATAAGTTTGATCAACCTCACCAACCTCCTCATCAGCTCATGGTCTACCTTCATCTCCACATTCTATGTCAACTTTCCTCTGTAATTGTCAACTTTTTAAGTTGAAACTCTCTGCCCTTTTTCTCTCGTTTTTTTCTCTTTCTTCTTCACTTCCTTTCCTTTTATTTCTACTTTTCATCATAATTCAAATTGTTTCAATTCCTTCTCATGTTCAAAGTGCCTCATTTGAAATTGAATTCTAGCCATTTCCAAAGAGTTCGATGGCGGTTCAACCAAATGTAATTGCCGAGATATAGCTGTAATTATCTCTCATTTTCTCACAGACAAACACAGCCCCAACTCCAGCTTGCCTGTCAATTCCTACAGCTTTGTCTTCATTACCTTTTGTAAAGCCCCCAACTTCACTTCTTCCACACCCAGAGAACTCTTAGTGAGTGAAAGAACCTTTATTCACAAAACACTGTTTAAACCAACCGAAATAAAAGACACTAACAACTACCATACGCGATCTTTGAACCCAATAGTCTCCCGGTGCATACTCTCCAGTGCCTGCATGAGCTTATTCTGGATTCTCTGGTTTCCTCACACAATCCAAAAGTGTGCATGTCAGGTGAATTGGCCATACTAAATTGTTTGTAGTTTTCAAACTAGGCTTGGAGCTTTATCAAAGTTTTTCTGAAAATCCAAATGTATTACCTCCATTGCTTCTCTTTCATGTGTCTCCCAGTTCGCTTCTCAATCATAATTCCCATTTCATAAATCTATGTTAATATCGTTTATGACCATTATTTTCAGTCCTTTTAATTTCTCCTAAACCATTTACTTACTATGTTCTATGTTCCATGTACTATATCCTTTTTCCATCCCAGACTTGGTTTTCCTGGTATTGTTAGAATGTTCTGTGAAGACAGAACTGAAGTAGTGGTTCAATAGTTCTGCCATTTCCCTGCTCCCCATTACCCATTCTCTGGTTTCAGATTGTAAAAAATCTGCGCTTGTTTTATCATACTTCTCACACTGACATGATTTAACTAGTTATTACAGTTCACTCTTATACTCTTCAGAAACCGATCAATTTCACCTGCTCAATAATTGACCTTCCACACAATACACTCACAGGACTATAGACTCTGTGCCAAGAGAAATGCAGCACGACCTATATTGCTCCCAGTTTCCAACACCAGGCCCATAACCTGGAATGCTATGACACTTCGAAGTGCTCATCCAAGCAATTTTAAACGGTTGTGGGGCTACCCATGATAACTCCCCTCTCAGCGAGTGCATTCCAGACGCTAAATACCCTCTGGAAAAAAAATTAAATCCTCTCTGTACCTCAAAATCTTCACTTTAAAAGTGTGCTCCCTTGTTCTTGACACCCTAACTACAATCACTTTATGAAACTCAAGACCACAGGCTGAGTTTCCCCATCAGACAACCTTGCCATTGCAGGGATTAATCTGGATAATACCGTTTGCAGTTCATCTGTAGTCATTATATTCCATTTTGGATTGGGACTCCAAACAGTACGCAATACTTTTAAGTTTAGTCTCACCAACACTCTATGCAACTGGTGCATGACATCTTCTACATTGCAATTACATTCACATGAATGTAGACCTATTTTTTAGTGTCCCGTTTGCATATATTCTTCCCAATGCCTTGCCCTTTAATTTTTCTTGTGAGCTTACTGCGTGAGTTCTTTGAAAAGTTGCTCCTGCATATCCAACTATACGTTATCCATTGGTTCTTCATTGTCTATATCTACAAGAACCATCTTCAAACCTTTCCAAAAAGTGTTTGCCACTTATGGCTTTCATTTAATCGATGCGTTATCATACTTCCCAGTTTTGTCATTATGTTCTACATATCTAGCAGCACGTTCGTTGTAATTGAGTCCAACAGACACCCGACTGCGGATAACAAGTTACCGATCTGCAGTTCACTGCTCTCCATCTTCGTCCTTTCTTAAACCGTCAGATAATATTTAAACATTTCACCTTATTTAGATTGGCTAAATGCCTTTCAGTAATGTGTAAGAAAATAAGATGAAAATCCGCAATCCATTCATTATGTCTATTACTGCTTCATCTGAAATTCTTGTAAGAAGTACATCTGGTCTGTCAGATTTATCAATACTCAATCCAGCTGTCTTTTCAAAGGCAACTTCATCACTGATAAGAATGATCTTAGACTTTACTTACACAAGTCACATGGTTTCGTGGTATTTCTGGGGGAATTTCTGGGTATTCTTCGCCTTCGACCCTTTTACAAAAGGACAGGAAAAGGTTATACAGCCCTGGAGCATGATATAAAGTTACAGAATGAGGCGAATCAGCCCCTCGATTCAAAACAGTTGACCCAGAGTTGGGCCTTGCTGCACCATTATCCTGTTACACAGCAACAGGATCAGTCCATTCAGCCTCCTCAAGTTTGTAACACAGGAACTGGAAGAGGCCACACAGTGACTGGAGATTTGGAAAACAGAAGGTCATTCAGCCCCTCCGATCCTTTGTAGAGGAATTGGACAAGGATACAAAGTATCTGAGACTTTTTTAAATGAGAAAGTTGGAGGTAATTCAGGCACGTTTCTGTTGTGTAAGAACAGGAGAAGACCAATCACTCCCTCAGTTCCATCTCAGGGATGCATGAGGAGACCGTTCAGTATTTCCAGCCTATGATGGAAGAATATGAGAAGATCCATCATCCCCTCAAAATGTTACACAGCAATAGGAAGATTCTGTAATCTCTCAATGCCCTAACACATCAACAGAAGGAGGTCATTCAGGCCATAGAGATGAGAATATAGGAAAACCAGAATGATGTCAGCCCATTGAGTTTGTACACCAGCAGGATGATGAATCCATTCAGCCACACATGCCTCTTACACAGCAATTGGAGCATATCCCTTAAAAACGTGTGCCAGTTAAACAGGAATTCAAAGAAAACGTAAATGTTTTCAAAAGGGAAGAACTTATAATAACTGTATACATTAGGGAATAAAACGTAACGATAAAACTATTGCAATTTAACTGATATTATTACTCAGTTGACGGGATGGAAAATATTATTGGTTCGAAATTACTTCAGAATGAAGATCGAAGAGATATAAAAATAAATATCAATAAGTTGGTTCAATGGGTCAAAATTTGGCAATGAAAATTAAATTTGGAGCAAAGGGATACGGGTGTCCGCTTGCATATCACAGAAAACCTGCATGTGGGTACTGCAAGTAATGAGAAATCCAAGCATAATCTCAGTGTTTATTTGGAAAATGACAGAGTAGAAAGGTAGAGTGTGTTACTGTAGCTACGCAAGACATTCACTCGGCTGCAAGGCGCTGACTTGTGGAAGGATGCTTTTGCATTGGAGGCAATTCAGAAGAGGTTCATTAGATTGATTCCAGAGATGAAACATTTGTCTAATGAAGAGAAATTGAGCAGTTCAGGTCTATATTCTCAAGTTTATAAGAATGAAATGATATCTCATTGAGATCTGGAAAATATCAAGAGTAATTGAAATTGTAGATGTGGAGTGGATTTTTATTTTCATGTGGGGCACTCTACAGGAAGAGAGCAGCGTTTGTAGGATGGAGAGGTGGCAGGAAAGTGGAACAGAGGCCGCAATGACATCAGACATGCTTGTATTCAATGGCGGAGCAGAGATGACGTCAGCCATGATTGTATTCAATGGTGGAGCAGGGATTACATCAGCCATGTTTGTATTCAATGGCGGAGCAGAGATGACATCAGCCATGATTGTTTTCAATGGTGGAGCAGAGATGACATCAACTGTGCTTGTACTCAATGGTGGAGCAGAGATGACATCAGTCAGGATTGTATTCAATGGTGGAGCAGAGATGACATCAGCCATGTTTGTATTCAATGGCGGAACAGATATGACATCAGCCATGATTGTATTCAATGGTGGAGCAGAGATGACATCAGCCATGATTGTATCAATGGCGGAGCAGAGTTGACATCAGCCATGTTCGTATTCAATGGCGGAACAGAGATGACATCAGCCATGTTTGTATTCAATGGTGGAGCAGAGATGACATCAGCCATGATTGTATTCAATGGCGCAGCAGAGATGACATCAGCCATGATTGTATTCAATGGTGGAGCAGAGATGGCATTAGCCATAACTCTATTCAATGGTGGATCAGAGATGACATCAGCCATGTTTGTATTCAATGGCGAAGCAGGCTTGTGGGGCTGAATAGCCGACTGATGCTCCTCGTTCTTATTCAGCCCTTTGAATGTGTTACACAGGAATGGGGAGGACTGGTTATCAAACAAGAAGCAGGCACTCCGGATAAATCAGTCTTAATCAGTGGACAAGTCGGAAAATGTTGAATCATATAGCGACAACCGATGGGTCCTCAATTAGTTACAATCTATATCAATGATCAGTGGGATGGAACAGATGGTGATCAGTTTGGTGATGTCACTGTGATAAGGAAGAGATTACATTATCAAGCGAGGGTGGAGAGTCTGCAAATAGATACAGAGTGGTAAAAGCAATGGATAATCGTTTGGCAGATGGAATATAACATGATATAACCTGTCATTTCGCTTACAGGAATAATGGTAGGCAGTATGTTACCGAAATGGAGAGGAATTACAGGACTTAATGATACAGCGCACTGGGGGGTTCATACCCGTTCAAACGGGGGAGGTTTTGTTTCATCCCCAATCGTCTGCTCTTTGAAGCTCCAAGTATCCCCATTGCTCTCTGTACACAAGGAATATTTTATTGTGGTTGGTTGGTGGTGGGATGATGTTTTGAAATGTGTATCAAGGGGACGGCCTTTATCCAAGATACATTCATTCCTTTCTACAATGAGACCCGAAGACGATAAGAATGGCTGCCTGCTTCTGAATGAAGGAACTGTGGCTGCTGGCAGGACCAGCGTATTCATCAACGTGACGCACTGTGCATGGATACGCTGTAACGTTAATAGAGAGTGATCTCCTTCAGTTCCTCTACCTCTCCTCATTGACATGAGTACTCCGAAGATGACATGTACACCATCCGGAATCCCACTATACTGGGAAAATAAGGATACACCCGATAGCTACCTGCTGTGGGAGAAACAATGTGTTTACCTAATCCATCTGTGTGGGTTTCCTCTGGGTGCTCCAGTTTCCTCCCACAGTGCAAAGATGTGCGGGGCAGGTGAATTGGCCATGCTAAATTGCCCGTAGTGTTAGGTAAGGAGTAAATGTACGGGTATGGGTGGGTTGCGTTTCGGCGGGTCAGTGTGGACTTGTTGGGCCTGTTTCCACACTGTACGTAATCTAATCAAACATCCTCCGTCACCGAATAGTGACATTGGTATTGAGATACTGGGAGATGATTGATTAGATTAGACTTACAGTGTGGTAACAGGCCCTTCGGCCCAACAAGTCCACACCGACCCGCTGAAGCGCAACCCACCCATACCCCTACATTTACCCCTTACCTAACACTATGGGCAATTTAGCTTGGCCAATTCACCTGACCCGCACATCTTTGTGACTGTGGGAGGAAACCGGAGCACCCGGAGGAAACCCACGCAGACACGGGGAGAACGTGCAAACTCCACACAGTCAGTCGCCTGAGTCGGGAATTGAACCCGGGTCTACAGGCGCTGTGAGGCAGCAGTGCTAACCACTGTGATATGTCACCCACTCCTGCCTGGAAAGTTCTGGATCATAGAAGCTGAACGGAACTGTGACCCTAACAGCCACTGCCAGTTTTGTCCTCCCCCGGTATGAAGCTGCAGGTCGTGTAGAAGGAGGTGACACCATTCTATGAGCAGTTCCTTGTTCAATCAGGATCCCCTCACACTCTGATCCTAGCTTAAATGGAGCTTGCGAAGCTGGTCCTGGAAAACCCGAGGTGGAAGCAGCAGATCCCTTTCCCAAGACACACTCACTTCGTAGTTTCAGAGCTTCCCCTTTCTGCAGCCTCTGCTTCATTCGTTGTTCATGTTGCAGGCTCTGAATCTGTAGATACAGTCCCCATGCTCCATCCAGAGTTAGTCACCAAATCCTCAGGTCTCCCTGAATGTCTGAGGCAGCTTCCAGCACAACCTCCAGCAAACTATCCCCAGCCCCTCCAATAAATTTTCAATGGCAGGAGTCAGTCAGAAATCCCTCGGCTGTAAGTGTTGTGGACCAGACCAGATCCCCCCAAAATATTTTAAGAAGGCCGCTTAGACCCAAACATTTCCTTATTTTGAATATAGATGGGAGGTGTGCTTTCCAGATATGCTGTGACTTGTCAAACCACTTGATATTAAGCAAAATATAATCTATTCATCTGCTTTAGTTAAAATACAATCAAAGAAAATACTATTTTGGAATAGCTTATATGTTGGAACATTTAAACAACAATAGATACAGTACCTTCTTGATTTACACCGCTTGACACAAAGATATATTCAAATACACATTCCTACAGCAGTTTTCCAATCCAGGAGGAAACAACATCAACAGAGATCTCAGAGAGAAAAGCAGCTGGGGATCATGAATTGAAAGTTCCGACCATTTTGGGATCCCCAGCAGCTTCTGAATGCTGCAGCTAAAAACAAAATGCGGAAACCTGATCTGGGAGAGCTGGCCACTGCCCTTCCATTGTTACCACCGTTTTAATGAAACTTAAAGGTTTTCTCAGTTATTTACTAAAACTGCTTTCAGACAGCAGTTCTGCACCTCTGCCTTTAAAACCTCTCTTCAAAAAAATCAAGAGAAAATAACCTTTTTAACAGTGATAGTATGCTTATGACTCCACCTTTAATATAATGATCCATCAATATACAAATTCGAGTTCATTTTAGACCTCCTAATCTTCCTCTATTAGCAGACTGAAAAGCATATATATTACATTGACTCTGAGCATACAAATGTTCACAACTAGTTCCGATTTCAGTCATTTTACTCCTGACACAGAACGCCTTTGTCTTTCTTCATCCAAGTCTCCATAACGTGTGAAAACTTAGGTTTTCTCGCCCTGTCACCTGTATAATATAAAATTGAATGGCAGCAATAATAAGCTCAATCGAAACAGATTGGTATTTTTCTTCCTAAACTTCTCCAAAAACTTTAAGGGGCCACGATCAGTGATAAAGATTTGTCTCATATATGGTATTCGCAATTTAAATGCTGAAATGTTCGAACACCAACACCAAGCTCAAGGCCTCCTTCCCCATTGTGGAATAAATCTGTTGATGTTTCCACTGGACACTCCAACCACACGTTACATAATGGAGCACTTCTCATCTCTCCAATAGTCCTTCTGAATGACATAGCTCCTCATGTCTCAGCATAAAATAATTACATACTTTTGTACCTCTTAATGCTATAACCTCTTTACTTGCTACTCCTGGGCTATGCCAGTAAAGCTTACTTTCACAGGTATGTGTTTTAAGAAAATCTCGCACATTCTTCTCAATCTCTCACAGAAACCAAACTTTGATTTCTGAACCCAATCATCATCAACAACCATTTCAGTTTCTAATCTTGCCGTTGCTAGTCTCTGCTCTTCCACATGAGTTCTCACGACTGCAGGAAGTGAATTGTTGCACTTCTCCAAAATAAGAATCTCTCTAAGAGCATCATAGATTTGTTCTGCTTTAATACCCTTACCCACCTTTCAAAATTACTTTGTTTGATTCTTTCAAACTCAATGTGCCTTTAAATCGGGACACCTTTTTAGATTCCTGAAATGCCATCTGTCGACTTCTGGAACAAGCTGATATGCACTTCAGCTGGCGTTCTTCACCTCCTCATACTGGCCAGATACCTCCTGATAGTGATGAAAATACCGACCAGCTTTGTTTCGATCAACCAACTCCACATGGTCACTGGCCACTGCTTTGCTTTAGCCACTTTCTCAAATGAAATTTTAATGGCTTCCCCAACATTCTCATCAAATTTAGATAATGCCTGGATGTATTTAAACAAAACTCCATCAGACTTTTGGCTACTATAAGGTTGATCAACCTCACTAACCTCCTCATCCAGCTTACCGTCTACCTTCATCTCCGCCTTCTATGTCAACTTTCCTCTCTAATTGTTAACTTTTTAAAGTTGGAACTCTGCTCTTCTTCTCTCATTTTCTCTCTTTCTTCATTTCCTTTTCTTTCATTTCTACAAATCATAATACAAACTGTTTCAATTCCTTCTCATGTTCAAGGTGCCTCATTTGAAATTGAATTCCAGCCATTTCCAAAGAGTTTGTTGGCGGTTCCACCAAATGTAATTGCCGAGCTACAGCTGTAATTATCTCTCATTTTCCCACAGACAAACACAACCCCAACTCCAGCTTGTCTGTCAATTCCTACAGCTTTGTCTTCATTACCTTTTTAAAAGCCCCAACTTCATGTCTAACACACCCAGAGATCTCTTAGTGAGTGAAAGAATCTTTATTCACAAAACACTGTTTCAATCAACCGAATTCAACATCCGCAACAAAAGATACTGACAGCTACCATACACGACCTTTGAACCCAATAGCCTCCTGCTGCGTACTCTCCAGTGTCTACATAAGCTTAGTTTGGGTTCTCTGGTTTCCTCCCACAATCCAAAGATGCGCATGTCAGGTGAATTGGCCATGCTAAATTGTTTGTAGTTTTCAGTGATGTGTGGATTAGGAGCCTTTGTCTGGGTAAATATGTCATAATAGGGGAGAGGGATGGGTCTGGGTGGGTTATTCCTCGGAGGGTCGGTGTGGACTTGTTGGGTCGAATGGCCTGTTTGCACACTGTAGGGATTGTAATTCTAAACCCAATTTGGTATTATCGATTTAGAACCTGACAAGAGTCCCCAGTTTACTATAGACCAACTAAATGCCTCAAACTATTCTGAGATGTGAAGTGGGAGTTCCAGATGTGATGCTACGAGTCAAACCACTCACCATTAAGTAAAACACAATATATTTAAACACTCTAATGAAATCTATACAAAATGAAGAGGAATTTAGAATAATTTAACTGTTGGAACCCTTAACCGACTAATGGATACTGTACCTTCTACAAATGAACTGTTGCAATATACTAACATCACATAAACACACTCATTGGCAAAAAGAAACATTCAGGCATAAATTCTCGCATACAGTACTCCAATCCAGGAGGAAACAGCATCAAGTCAGATTTCAGAGAGAGTAGGAACTATGGATCACTTCCTAGGCCGGTGTTACTACTATTTATTCGAAACCCTAAAAGCTTCGTAAGTTATTTACTTGAGCCGTTTTCAGTAGGCAGTTTGGGCTTTAAGTTCTCTTATTTAAAAATGGAGAAAATAATCTTTTTTTAAAAGTGACAGCATTGTCACACCATTTAGATATCTGGTCCTTTACTTAAGGGGCTTCCTCATGCTACTGATCGCAAGGTCACCTGAGAGAGACAAATACAGGTACAGACCAAGTTAAAAGGATGTGTCTCATAACTTCTGAAACACGCCTGTCCATGGACCATCACATGGGACATACAGGGAATTGAATAACGGCCTGACACACACCATTTCACTG
This sequence comes from Hemiscyllium ocellatum, assembly GCF_020745735.1. Taxonomy (NCBI): domain Eukaryota; kingdom Metazoa; phylum Chordata; class Chondrichthyes; order Orectolobiformes; family Hemiscylliidae; genus Hemiscyllium; species Hemiscyllium ocellatum. Next base: position 863,154 of record NW_026867690.1, read on the forward strand.
TTTTTGAGCTTCACAATGCCAGCACTCGATACACTAGGGAGCCATAAACAAAGGCCAGGGAAATATACAGAGGGACAGAAAGATTCATATTAAATAAAGAAACAGACAGTTGATTAACTGAAATGATTTTGTGGAAATATGGGGAAAATGACAGGGCAGTGGGACTAACTGGAGAAGTGAGATCTACGAGAGTAAAATTACTAGAATGAGAACGTTGAATAAAGACATAGTTAGATCAGCTGAAATGGTTTGTTGCATCAAATTCTGCATCTGTTTGACAGAACACCACTAACAACATAAGACGACAGCCCAGCACTAATGCTTGTGCAGACCATGCTAGTGTATTGCTCAGTAAACTGCACTAACTGCCAAGCATAGAGAGAGTTGCAAACTTTACTATCATATGCTAACTATACTCGCGTCAGATTACTGCCTACAATGGGAAGATGTGCTCTGTGTGTGTTCATCAGAGACTGAGGGAGAATGCGTATATGTGCGCGATTGGCGTGGCTGAATGCGAAACTCATTGTTTGAGAAGGAACGCACAAGAGGGAAACTATCTTAAATACGAACCACTGGCAGGCATTTTGTTAATTGACAGAGAGAGAATGAGAGAAGTTTCATGGACAGACAAAGTAAAGTGCTTGAGAATGTTAAAAGAAAGTCATTGCCAGACACAACAGCAGTTTACAGCCGCGTGCACATGAATGACAGATGCATGGGAGTTTGGTGTGAGTTCGAATTAGATTTGCTTGGGCAGGTTTGAAGATGGGAGCGTCAGCAGCAGATTATTGGCTTCGTTAAGACTGCATTTCATAACTCAAGATTCAAACAGCAGATGGAATAAACCAATGAGATATATTCTGGAGTGGTGAGTGTTTCAAGTTGGAAATGATCCTGAAATGGTGTCAAGAATTAGTACATAATCAAAGTACATACACAACCCACAGTTGTGACTTGTATGCTTTAGCCGCAGATATTAGCCAGGGATGGGATGGAAACAGTGGAAGGAAGTATTGTTTGTAACCAGAACCGTAGACAGTGACCTCCATGCTCTTAATATTTAAATAACAAAGACAATGATAGAATACATTGTGGTTCTCAATTGAAACTGAGTAGGTCAACATAGAGACCCATGAGTAATACTGCCAGAGCAGGGAGGGAGACAGTAATTGAACACATTCATTGATGTGGTTAGTCGTGGTCTGTAGAGTGAATATGTGGAGTGAGAGTTTCAACAGGAACAATAATAGTGAGAAGAAGTGTAGACTATATGAAAGAACAGTAATACAGTCAAACTCGGTTTATAGAAAAAAAAAGCTCTGGACAGTGACACTTACCAGGAACACCAACGGTAGCCAGCAAAGGATAATAAAAATATTGAATAATGAGAAGACCGTAATAGATCTACGATGATAATGACAACCAATAAAATACAGAAAGACGCCAAACATAATTGGATAAGCTCCTGTCTATTGTTGGAACACGCCAGTCTAATGTTCCCAGATTCTGATACATCTTTGGTACATTCCAGTCTAATGTTATCAGATTGTGATCTCTCCTCTCCCTCTCTCTGGATCTGCTGATCCCTGTCAGTGCTGTCGATGATGCTCCCGCTCATTTTATAGGATAATACATTGAACGGCGCCTATTTATCATTATAAGATGGAAACCATCAACTGGTATAATTAGATTCCATGGAGATTGGCATTAATCACAGTCACTGAACAAACACTGGGAAACCGAGCAAAGGCTACGACAACGGATGAATGGGCACCGCACAACAATCAACAGACAGAAATGTTCCCTTCCAGTTGGGGAACACTTCAGTGGTCCAGGACATTAAACCTTGAACCGTCCGGTGACCATCCTTCAAGGTGGACTTCGGGACAGGCAGCAGCGAACAGTGGCCGAGCAGAGGCTGATAACTAATTTCGAGACCAATAGGGAGGCCCTCAACCGGGACATTGGGTTTACATCACATTACAGGTGGCCACCATTGCACTGTATATAGACATACACACACACATACACACACACACACACACACACACACACACACACACACACACACACACACACACACACACACACACACACTCCCTTACAGACACCCACACTCACACAGGCATCCGATCAGAGACTTAGACCACTCTACACTCATGCACACATATACACACTCTCTCACTGATACTCAACCCCCCAACCCATCTACGCACACACACTCACACACTCACACATGCACCCCCTCACAGACTTTAGAAACCCTACATCACTCACACGCATATACACTCCCACTCACACTCACAACCCCAACCAAGACAAACACACACACACACACAAACAGACAAAGACCCACATGCACACATATATTTTGTGGGGTGAATTTGTACTTGCTGAGTTACATTGTACTTTGCTCAAAAACTACATGAATTCATATAAACCTCAGAGCTCAAAAACTGCATGAATTCATGTAAAACTCTGTTACCTCACTTTTCAGATTAGAATCCATCTAAACATCATGGTATACACAGAGAACACAAGGGGCGAACACCTTCAACATATTGTCTAGCTATCACTCAATGTTACAACTAACCTGAGAAAGCAACGTTAAAAGAAAAAGATTTTGTGATTTACACATGAATGAAATAAAACTATCATGGTATTCGAACAGATGAAAGACTCAACAGACAATGAATGTATTTTTCAATGTTTAATTTCAGTCACATCACACTGTAAATTTTTGCTATAAATTCTGTGCCTTAGAAGTGAGCCCTCCACTATCACCTGATCAAGGAGCGGCGCTCCGAAAGCTAATGTGCTTCCAATTAAATCTGTTGGACTATAACCTGGTGCTGTGTGATTTTTAACTTTGCACACCCCAGTCCAACACCGGCATCTCCAAATCATGACTAAACAAACAGGTTCAGTTCACCAGTTCCACACATCACTTTTCATATGACTATAAAAGGGAACATTTACTGGGTTTGGATGGTATGGATGATGATTGCTGAAGGATGGACCATAAATCTTTAAACATTTTAAATCTTTTTTTAACTTGTATATGAGAGTATTAACAGGACACTGCAGGGGCCTATATTTGTTCTGCTCTGTTTATGAAAGGAGGCAGTTATAAAATAACAGATCGGTTGCATAAAGAAAACTCGGGTGGGTAAGTTTCTCGATACCTCAACACAAAGTACGGTACTTATTGACCAGTGTGAAGCTACTCCTGGCTTTAATGTCTGTTATCAAGTCCTTTCATAACCTTGAGACAGAGCATTGAGACTGCTGCTCAGTGACAGGCCGAAGCAATTCTGTCCCTATGGGCCTCTTACAGAGGGATGAGAGAAGGCCATTCAACACATATTAGCCTGTTGTTACTTGAAAAGGTGAAAATCTAGAATATTGGCACATTTCGCTAACAGAACCATTCAAAACAAAGAGATGTGTCGCTGCAGCTGTAGGAAGTGTTATTGAGAGGGCACCTGGAGTACATTGTGTCGTTTGTGTTTCTGTAACTGAGAGGGAATGGGCCTCCATTAAATACAGTTTACCAGCTGCTCGTAATCCATGGGTTGCTGTGTCATTTAATGTCTCGGGTCTGTTACACAGGGACAGGAGGAGGCCATTCAGCCTTTCCCGTTTATTACACAGGGCCACGAGGAGCCCATTCAGCCTCTCGAGCCTGTTCCAGAGGGACTGGACGTGTTTTTTTAACTTTCAAGTCTGTTACGCATAAATAATAGTTTTAAATTAATTTTGGAAGAGGAAAGACCTGATGTAAACATTAAAGTTCTAACTTTTAACAAGACCAATCTTGAAAGTGTTAGGCGAGGCCTGTGAAAGGCTGATTGGAATATCCCATTCACAGGTAAAGGGATGGTTGGAAAATGCAAGGCCATCAAAACTTGGTTTCAGAGAATTCAGAGCCGATGTGTTCCGATTAGTGAGAGGGGCAAAGCTGGTAGGTGCAGGGAGTGCTGGATGGCTAGATATATTGATGCTCTGGTCAAGGTAAGGAAGGAGGCATATGTCAGGTAAACAGAGCTGAGATCAAGTGAATCCTGAGAGGTGTATAAGGGCAGCAAGTGTATATTCAATGGGGAAATTGGGCCAGAAAAAAATGTGGACAAGCGATGGCTTTAGAAATAGGGTTAATGAGGCATTGAAGAAATTCTAGAAATCTTTTTATGGCAAAAGATTAACTCGGGAGAGAATAAGGCCCCTTAAAGTTCAGTAAGGCTACCTATATATGGAACCACGTATACATAGGTTGTAGGGATACTAAATAAGTATTTCTCCTCAGAGTTTAATGTGAAGGAGGTTACAAGAGCGAGAGAATGAAGAAATATATAATGATAACTTGAAAAGTGTCTATATTACAAGGAGGTGTTGGACATTTTAAAACACATAAAGGTGAACACATCCCTGGGACCTGAACAATTGTATCCCAGATATTCGTGGGAAGCTAGGACATCGATTGCTCAGCATTTTGATGACATATTTGTGACATTGATTTCTACAGGTTGAGGTGTCAAAAGACTGGAGGGCTGCTAACATAGTGTCATTATTTCAGAAAGTAAGGAAAAAAACAGGTAACTATAGATCGATGAGCCTGACGTTAATGGTGTCTAAATTGTTGGATGGGATTTCGAGGAAAAGGATCGATATGCATTTAGAAGGACAAGGACTGAAGAGAGCTTTGTACATTGTAGATCACGTCTCACTGACTGGGTGGAATTTTTTGAGGAAGTGATGAAGATGATTGATGAAGGCAGGACAGTGGATGTTGTCTTTATGGAATTCAGTAAGATGACCAAAATGTTCTACATGGTAGACTGGTTAGCAAGGTCAGACTGCCTGGGATCCAGGGAGAGCTCACCATTTAGATCCAACATTTTCTTGAATATCGGAGACAGGGCGTGACAGTGGACATTTGTTCATTAAACATGGAGACCTGTGACCAGTGGTGTGCCGCAAAGATCAATAGGGGATCCACTGTCTTTTGTTACTTGTACAAATCACTTGCATTTGAATATATGAAGTATGGTCAGTAAGTTTGTAGATAATACCAAATTTTTTGGTATAGTCGACAGAATGATATCCCAGACTATAATGGGACTTTGCTGTGGTGAACCGAGGAGTGGCAGATGGAGTTTATGTTAGATAAATGTAAGATGTTGCATTTTGGCAAGACAAATCAAGGCAAGACTTGTAGGTAGGGTCCTGTAGAAAACTGCCGATCAAGGAGAACTCCATAGAGATTATCGAATCCCTACAGTGAGGAAGCAGCCTATTCGGCCCATCGAGGCCACACCGAACCTCTGAACAGTATCCCACTGGACAAACCCCTACCCTATCCCTCTGAGCCTGCATTTCCCATGGCTAATCCTCCTCGCCTACACATTCCTGGGTACTTTACGCAATTTAGCATGGCCAATCTACCATTATCTGTATATCTTTATACTGTCGGAGGAAAACATAACATCTGGAGGAAACTCATGCAGACACGGGGAGAATGTGCAAACTCCAAACAGGCAGTCATTCAAGGATGGAATTAAACCCATATCGCTGCGCTCTTAAGCAGCAATGCTTGCCACTGAGCTACTGTGTCACCTTGTGGTGCAGGTTCTCCGTTCCTTGAAAGTGCCGTCACAGGTAGATAGTGTAGTGAAGAAGGCACTTCGTGATCTTTCCTTTGCTGGTGCGTGCTTTGAGTCTAAGCATTTTCACGACATGTTACATCTGTACAGACATGGGTTTGGCCATTTTTGTAATACTGCCTTAAATTCTCGTCAGCCTGCTGTCGGAAAGGTGTTGTCAAACTGGAAAGGGTACAGAAGAGATTTAAAAGAATGTTGCAGGCATTGGAGGGTTAGAGTTACAGGGAGAGTTTGAATAGGCTTGGACTATTTTCAAGTGTTGAGGCTGAGGGGTGACGTTGAAGAGGTTTATAAAATCATGAGGGGCATAGATAAGGTAAACAGTCAACGTCTTTTACCCAGGATAGACGAGTCCAAAATATGAAGACAAAGGTACAGGTGAGAGGGGAAAGATGTAAAAAGGGAGAAAAGGGACAACATTTTCACACAGAGACTGATGTGTGTATGGATCGAGCAGCCAAAAGAGGTGATGGAGGGTGTTATATTTACACCATTTCAAAGGCATTTGGATGCATACATGCATGGGAAGTGTTTAGAGGGAGATCGGCCAAGTACTGGCAAGGAGGGCAAGATTTATTTAAGATGTTTTGTCGGTATGGACGATCAGACGGAAAGGTATTTTTCCGTGCTGTGAATCTCTGAGACTCTATTGCCTCTTGAGTGTATGACATAGGGACAGGAGGAGGCAATTCAGCTTCTGAATTCTGTCAGTCAGCTTGTTTGCTCAATTGCTGAGAGTAAAATACAAAAATACATCATTAAAATTTTGATGGTGTTTTACAGAAACACGAGAAAGGCTTTTAGTCAGGAGAAGCTGCAAGGAATATGAAGAGGCCATTCAGTCCCTCAACTCCATTCCACAGGAGCAGCAGGTGAGCACAGAGATATTGGAGCCTGTCACTCAGTAGCAGGAGGGGGATATCTACTATCGCAAACCTTGGATCAGGAGGCAGTCACTCAGCTGCCCAAGATTGGGACACAGGAACAGGACACAGTCATTCAACTGCTTGAGACTGGGGCACAGGGAAAGGAGGGAGTCACTCAGAGCTCGAAACTGGGGCACAGGAAATCTGGAGGTTAGTGAGGCCCCAGCATACTGTTATGCAGGAGGTGATTCAATCCCCACCGGTATGGTACACTGGGAGAGAAGGGGAGTTTGCTTAGAACAAACAGAAATATATGAATAAGTTGCATTGGTGGTCCATTCATTCCTGCCCCACCATTCACTAAGACCACGGCTGATCTGATTGTGATTTCCTCATTCCATTTTACAGATACTCCCCTCTCTGCAGCCTCTGCTCCTATTGTTGGTCATGTTGCACACCCAGATGCTGCAACAACACTCGCCATCACTCATCCAGAGGGATGGGTCTAACAGGATGAGTCAGGATTTGAAGGCTCCAATCACAAGAATTAAAACACAAAATAAAGGTATTGTCAAATGTTTAGTACTCGCACATTCGCAATCCAACTCACATAACCAGCCCATCCATTACATATTCAGGATGGAGCACTGTGTAGATCCGGCTAGTGTTAAGCTGTATGCAACCCAGCAATGTCCAGACTGAAACTCTGTGCAGTCCACACCAATGCTTGATCTATAATCATGGGCTAAATGTTCAGTGTGGGGAGCTGTGCAGTCTGCACTGGTTCATTCATATATAAACTCAGACTCTTGCATTGTTCAGTAACACTGTATTAGATCACTGCCCAGTGTGGTGAAAAATGTAACCAATGCTGGAAGTGACAAGATGTGCAGTTCCCATCAATTTACAGCTCCATATCTCGACTGTACCTTGACAAGTGGTGCTGCGACTGTGAAAATCACTGCGAGGAAGAGATGTAAATGGAAACAATTTAAATACCAATAATTCTGATAAAGGCGCATATCACTCTAGTATTTAATGATGACATAACTGAGATAATATCCAATGAGGTTTTGTATATGGTGCAAAGAAGCAAGAGGGGGATGGTGATGTTATAGTGGCTCTACTATAAGCCTCTATATAATCAATGGGAATTAGAGGAACAAATATGCAGGGAGACTGGCTGGATTTTCCGGAGCAATAGGGTTGTCATAATAGTTGATTTTAAATTTTCTAACATAGACTGGGACTTCCAGAGGTTTAAGAACTTAGATAAAACGTAATTTGTTAAGTGTGTTCAGGAAAGTTTCCACAAGCAATATATAGAGGGTCCTACTGGGGAAGGGACAAACTCGACCTACTTTTGGGAAATAGGGGTAGGATAGGTGATGGAGGTAAAGTGGGGGAGAATTTGGGAAAGTGACTAGAGCTGTATTAATTTTAAAATAGTTATGGTTGGGACAAAATTAGTCCACGGATTCAAGTTCTAAATTGGGCAAGGCCTATGTTGTTGGAATAAGACAGGGGATTGCTGGGGATGATTGGAGTAGGATACCGGGCAAGTGGGAGGGCTTCAAAAGTGAGATAGTTCGAGTTCAAGGTCTACATGTTCCTGTGAGGGTGAAGGGAAAGGGAGGCTGGAAGAGAGAACCCTGGGTGACAAGCGATATTGAGGCTCTGACCAGCAAAAAAAGAAGGCGTGGCTCAGGTACAGGCAGCTGGGACCAAGGGAATCTCTGGAGGTACACAGGGGATACAGGAGTTTACTGAAGAAGGAAATCAGCAAGGTGAAAAGGGGGTATGAGATAGCCTTGGCTGAGCAGATTGGTGTGAATCCAAATTCAGTATAGGAAAGAAAAAGAACAATCAGAGAGAGAGTAGGACGTCCTACAATCCAAAATGGTCATACATGTGTAAAACCTCAAGAGATGGTTGAGTTCCTCAATTCCTCCTTTGTGTTTATCGTGAAGAAAGACATGAAGACCTGTGACCTTTGGGACGTTAAATGACATATATTGGTACAGTCGATATCACTAATGGTACTAATGGACATATTAGAATGCTTAAAGTCAGATAAATCTCTTGGTCCTGACCAGACATATGCAAGAAGCGAGAGAAGACACTTCAGGGACCAAGGACCCGAAAGGCTGGGCGGTAACAAATGTGCCCTTATTCAAGAAGTGCTCCAAATAAAATTCTGGGAAATATAGACCAATAAGCTTAACATCTGGTTTTGGAAAACCGCTTAAGAAGGTTCTGAGATATAAGATATGCATGCATTTGGAAAGACAGAGTTTGACTTGGAGCAGTCAGCATAGCTTTGTGCGTGACAGAGCATGCCTTACACATTTTGTTAGAGATATAGAGGAAGTGACCAGAAAGGTTGACGAGGGTAGGGTGGTGGATATCGACTATGTGGATTTCAGTAATGCCTTTGATAAGGTTCCACATGGTAGGCCACTCTGGAAGGTTAGATCGCATGGACTCTAATGTAAACTTACAAATTGGCGACACAATTAGTTTGACGTTATGAAGCAAATGGCTATGGTGGAGGTATGCTTGTCAGACTGGAGGCCTGTGACTAGTGGAGTGCCTCAGTGGTCGGTCATGGGCCCATTGCTGTTTGATATCTATATCAATGGTTTGGACCAGAGTGCACAGCGTAAGGTTAGTAAGTTTGCAGATGACTCTAAATTAGGAGGCATCATTTACAGTGAGGAACATTATCAGAAATTGCAGCAGTACCTTGGTCAGCTGAGGAAGTGGGCTGAGAAATAGCAAATGGCGTTTAATATAGATAAATGTGACGTCTTGCATTATGGAAAGTCAAATCCAGGTTGGAGTTTAATGATGAATGAGAGGGTCTTAAGGCGTGTAGTGTAACAAAATGAGTTTGGAGATCAGGTGCACGGTTGTCTGAAATTTGAGTCCCAGATGCACAGGACAGTGAAGAAGGCTGTTGGCACACTGGCCTACATCAGCACATTCAGTATTGAGGTTGGGACGTTATGTTGCAGTTGTACATGATGTTGGTAAGGCTGCAGTTGGAGTATGGTGTTCAGTTTTGTTCACCTTGCTCTAGAAAGGATATTATTGAACGAGAAAGACTGTAGAGGAAATTTGCAAAGATGTTTCCTGGGCTAAAGGCTCTAAGTTATAGGCAGAGGTTGGACAGGTTAGAACTTATTTCCTTACAGCGTAGGGAACTGAGGGGGTTCTTATAGAAGTGTAATTCTTATAAAATCATGAGCGGCGTGCATGGGGTGAATACTTCAAAATTTTTCCCAAGGTTGGGGAATCGAGGAGTGGAGAACACCCATGAATGCTTGGAAAGGAAAAAAATATATAAAAAGGAACCTGAGGGGAAACTTGTTTACACAGAGTGTGGTATGTGTATGGACTGAGCTGCCAGTGCAAGTGGGTACAATAACAACATTGAAAAGGCATTTGGACAAATACACAGATAGGAAAGGATTAGAAGAATACAGAGCAATGGCAGGGAAATGGGGTGAGTGGGGATGGACACTATGGTTGGCATGGACCAGCTGGGACAAATGGTCAGTCACACTGGCAGTCTAGTGCAGTATAACTGTAAATGAGTGTGCTTTGGAGAGAGACAGAATGGGGGAGACTGAGAAAATATTTCATGGAAGGATATGTTCACAGGGTTCAGAATGCTGAAATGAAGATATTTCGCTAGTATCATGCAACACGGGTCAGTATTATGATGAATTATGAGTGAAGGGGATATTGGTGTGAGTTCAGGCGATGGAGAGTTTTGGATGAGCATTTGTTCTGCAGCTTTGTAGCTGGGAGTGAGGACAGTAGAGTCTTCGCCTCACTGGGCTGAATCTAACAAAGAACTGTCTCAGTGACAATTTCATTGAGTGTGACAGAGGGGTTGTCTCCACGATGCTAGCTAGTTTCCTGGTGCTATCTGACCAAACTCATCTCATTAACTACCCAGCCCATTCCATCGTGTCCCTCTCATTCAATGCCAGCCCGATTCTCCCACCCATCATGACTGGAGGTACTCACAGTCGCCTGGATGCCCCTGGATATTCTGTGATTCCTGGCAATGATGTCATCTCCAAAAGGCCAATTGTCACACGGTTGAACTTTCTCAGTTTGGATCTGCCCTGCACAGTTTACCAGAGCATGACAGCTAAGGGGAAATTACATCACGGTTTGACAACAGCAGCACGGAGGTCCTGGTGGATGGGCTAGTACAGAGGGGGACCATTCTCTTCTCAGAGGGATCACACCACCAGTCCCACTGAGCCTGGCCTGAGCTCCCCACCCAGCTCAGTGCAGTATCTTCGGTCTGAAGAAATGCCCAGCAATACAGGACAAGCATCAATAACCTTGCCCCCTTTGTCAGGAAAAGGGTCACCATATTCTCTCTGCTCCCTCACACTCACTGTATATCTGTTAAAGCACCGACCATCGAACAAGGCTCATGCTCCACCACTCTCACTACTGCATGCATCATCTTCCCTCTCTTTCTCTCTTGCATTTCTAGTGCCCCCCACACTGTCATAGAATATTCTGGAGAAAGCCAATTATGGAATGTTCCAGATAATGTTCCAACTTATTCCCAATTTCAGGAAAACGGCTGTGCCCCAGCGTGTAGCACGTAAGAGGATGGAATAGAGACGTACGTTTTTCAAATCACACACAATTAAAATCCATGATGAGGCCATTCATTGCTTCAAATATGCTCCAACATTCATTACGGTCGATGGTGATCTGATGGTTTTCTCAGCTCCATGTCACAGGAGCTTTCACTCATTCAACCATCAGCTTCCAGTTACCGAGCAGACGATTCTCAGACATTTTTCCCCCTGGTTTCTTTCAGCATACGTTCAGAAGGCATTTCACATGGGGACGGAATCTCTGAACAAAATATTTCATCTGCTTTTTAAATTCATGCAGCAGTCATAATGCTTTCCACAGACCATTCAAAAACATGCACTTATTTTATGGTTATCGATATCCAATCACAAATAGTCATTCTGGTTATTTCACTTTTCTCACCTTATTGTATTCAGCCAAAGACAGCTTCTAAACACTTGTCTCGTTATAAAATACAATTTCTAGCAGAGAACGTTTTTATCCTCGCCGTTATCATGATCGTTATCTCAAATATACCTTTTACCTTGTCATGAATATTTCTCTTGCCCTTTGTGTGTGACTGATTCTGCGTGTAACAGTTACACAGTCTCCCACTCGGTTGGCTGGATGGTTGGTTTATGATGCAGAGGGAGGACACCAGCGCAGGTTCAATTCCCCACATTGACACAGATTACCATGAAGGGGATGCTCTCTCAATCTCACCCCATCACCCATGTGGTGATCTTCAGCGTAAACCATCATGAGTGGTCTCTCTAATCAGAGTTCTTTGGGACTCTATTCTATCAATGTTAGCACTTTAATTTTTTTTAACAAACATTTTATTGAAGAAGAGATTTTTATTATTATAATAAACCAATAACAAAACAACTCAAATAACTGAACAAAATTACACCCATGTGCATGAATATACAAAACAACTTAAAGTCTCTGAATGGACAGAAGAAAAACAAAAATAAACAATAAATAATAAATAAATAATATGGCTCAGCATAACAAACAATAGTTCTCGTTCTTCGAGAGCGTTATGCATTCATATGTTCATAATTCTTCATATTTGTTTCATTAGACAATATCATCATGGCTATATAAATGCCCTTATTACAGTGGTAGATAAGCCTATATCGCGGTAATCCAAAAAGGGTTGCCATATCTTATATAAATCTCTGCTTTTCAGTGCACCATACTGGTGAGAAAGTCCAAAGAGATATTTCCCATGACAAGCTTACAACGACCAAACAGACCCGGGGGCTTTTCAGACATCCAACACAACAGAATATTTTTCCTCGCACAGGAAGTATGGGGGAGATACTATACGAGTATTTTGCATCAGTATTTACTGTTGAAAAGGATATGGAAGACGTAAAATGTAGGGAAATAGATGGTGACACCTTGCAAATTGTCCATATTACAGAGGAGAAAGTGTTGGATGTCTTGGAACGGGTACCCAGGACCTGATAGGTGTACCCTAGAACTCTGTGGAAAGCTAGAGAAGTGATTGATGGGCCTCTTGCTGAGATATTTGTAACACAGATAGTCACAGGTGAGGTGCTGGAAGACTGGAGGTTGGCTAACGTGGCGCCACTGTTTAAGAAGGGCGGTTAGGACAAGCCAGGGAACTATCGAGCAGTGAGCCTGACCTCGGCAGTTTGCAAGTTGTTCGAGGGAATCCTGGGGGACAGGATGTACATGCATTTGGAAAGGCAAGGATTGAATAGGGATAATCAACATGGCTTTGTGCATGGGAAATCATGTCTCCCAAACTTGATTGCGTTTTTTGAGGAAGTAACAAAGAGGACTGATAAGGGCAGAGGGGTAGATGTGATCTATTTGGACTTCAGTAAGGGTTTTGATAATATTCCCCATGGGAGACTAATTAGCAAGGTTAGATCTCATGGAGTACAGGGAGAACTAGTCATTTGGATACAGAATTGGTTCAAAGGTAGAAGACAGAGGGTGGTGGTGGAGGGGTGTTTTTCAGACTGAGGCCTGTGACCAATGGAGTGCCACAAGGATTGGTGCTGGATTCACTACTTTTTGTCATTGACATGAATGATTTAGATGCGAGCATAAGAGGTACAGTTAGTAAATTTGGAGATGACACCAAAATTGGAGGTGTAGTGGGCAGCGAAGATGGTCACCTCAGATCACAACGGGATCTCGAACACAAACGGCCAAATGGACTGAGAAGTGGCAGATGGAGTTTAATTCCGGTAAATGTGACGTGCTGCACTTTTGGAATGCAAATCTTAGCAGGACTTATACACTTAATGGTAAGTTCGCAGGGAGTGTTGCTGAACAAAGAGACTTTGGAGTGTAGGTTCATAGCTCCTTGAAAGTGGAGTCGCAGGTAGATAGGATAGTGAAGAAGGCGTTTGGTATGCTTTCCTTTATTGGTCAGAGTATAGAGTACAGGAGTTGGAAGATCATGTTGTGGCTGTACAGGACATTTGTTAGGCCACTGTTGGAATATTGCGTGCAATTCTCATCTCCTTCCTATCGGATAGATGTTGTGAAACTTGAAAGGGTTCAGGAAAGATTTACAAAGATGTTGCCAGGGTTGGAGGATTTGAGATATAAGGAGAGGCTGAACAGGCTGGAACTGTTTTCCCTGGAGCATCGAAGGCTGAGTGGTGACATTATAGCGGTTTGCAAAATTATGAGGGGCATGGATAGGGTAAATAGTCTTTTCCCTGGGGTCGGGGAGTCCAGAACTAGAGGGCATAGTTTTAGGGTGAGAAGAGAAAGATATAAAAGAGACCTACGGGGCAACTTTTTCACACAGAGGGTGGTGCATGTATGAAATGAGCTGCCAGGTGTAGTGGGGGAGGCTGATGCAAGTGCTACATTTAAGAGGAATTTGGATGGGTAAATGAATAGGAAGGATTTGGACGGATTTGGGCCGGGCGCTGGCAGGTGGGACTAGATTGGTTTGGGACATGTGATCGGCATGGATGGGTTGGATGCCTCTATGACTCTATGACTTTTAATAATCTTTGTTTTTTGGTGCACCATTCTGGTGAGAAAGTCCAAAGGGATATTCTGCATGATGAGCTTAAAAAGACCCAACAGACCCGAGGAGTTTTCAGACATCCAACACAACAGAATATTTTTTCTAGCCCTGAAAGTATGGAAATTTTTTTCCCATTTGCATCTGCGTAAAATACTCTGGGCAGCCCCAGGAATAGAGAAACTGGGTCCATCTCCAATTCGGTCCCCAAGACCCACTCTACCACACCTGACACAGTGCTCCAATATATACGAAGCCTGCAGCAGGACCACATGCAATAAGTAAGAGTGCCTGTAGTCATTCTGCATTTAGGACATGCTGAAGATAATCCCACTTTGAATATTGAGAGAAAATCTGTTGTCAGATAGACCCTATGAAGAATTTTCAAAAGCATGCAATGTGTCCTATTATAGATTAAAATCCTTCGAGCATTTTCACAAATATCCTCCTATGTCTCCGAAAAGATCTAAACCCCCAACTCTCTCGCACAGACGTCACGAAGCTGCACAGTCTTGTCTGAGATCTATAAGTGTCTGTTAAAAGTAAATTTTTAATCAAATTTTTAATCTGGATAAAACAGAAGAAGTCTCTACTAGGTACTCCATACATACGGAGTTAATTGATCAAATGATATCATTGTTTCTCCCTCAAGTAATACGTGGTGGCTCAGTGGTTTGCACTGCTGACTCACTGTACCAGGTTCACAGGTTTGGTTCCAGCCTTGGGTGACTGACTGTGTGGAGTTAGTATATTCTCAACTGTGTCCGCGTAGGTTTCCTCCCACAGTTACGAAGATGTGCAGGTTAGATGAATTGGCCATTGTTAAATCGCTCATAGTGTTCCAGGATCTGTTAGTTGGGGCATTAAACAGGGTAAACATAGGATGGTAGGGGAATGGGTCTGGGGGGGTTATTTTTCAGAGGGTCGAAGTGGACATGTGAGGCCCAAGGACCTGTATCCACTCTGTAGGGATTCTACTAATTCTAAATAATCCAAGCAATGTACCCCCCTGCCTGCCCACAGTTTACACCTGGAATCCATTATCCCCGGTTGACAACCCGATGTACCAATTATAGGGTAAGAAACATGGTTTTGGCTGTATTGCTATCGATCTGATGCATTGTCATTCATGTTTTAACAGCATTGATCATCATTAGTTTATGACAATATTCCATAAACGATGTCAATTTATCGAAGAACAACAGACTAATAAGGGTTGACTTTGCCTGAGAGGGCTCAATGTCTAGCCACATTGATGCCGATGTCTCAGCGGCCCAGGCACTCAAATACGATGAAAAAAAACTTAATTGATTGCTTTCAATCTGGGAGATCAACTCCCCACAATCTGTGGGGCAGTTGCAATTTTGTTAGCTTGACAAAGAATCACTTATAGTGCCAAATAAGAGAGAGAAACCAGCCATTTTTTTCTAAAAAAAATCTTAGATTACTTACAATGTGGAAACAGGACCTTCAGCCCAACGAGTCCACACCAACCTGCCGAAGCACAACCCACCCAGACCCATTCCCTTACATTTACCCTTCACCTAACACTGCCGGCAATTTAGCATGTCCAATTCACCTAAGCTGCACATCTTTGGACTGTGAGAGGAAATCGGAGCACCCGGAGGAAACCCACGCAGACACGGGCAGAATGTGCAAACTCCACACAGTCAGTCGCCTGAGCGGGAAGTGGCGCCGGCTCACTGGTGCTGTGAGGCAGCAGTGCTAACCACTGTGCCACCATGCTGCCCACATGCCTCATCTATCTGGGAAATATAAAATAAAGCATTCACGGGGTATCAGAAATGAGGAAGGACATTCATTTTAATAACAGCTATCCGACCTAGCCTGGATATTGGAAATGCCTCCCATCTTTGAAGCTCTTGTTTAATTTTGTTAAACAAATGGACATAGTTCACGTTAAATAACTGATCAAAGACAGATGTAATGAATATACTGAAATAGGGAAACCACCCCCGTGACCATTTAAAAGGAAACTAGCATTTGCCCTCAGTATCAGGGATTTCCGTAAGACCTCCCATAGACATGGCCTCCAACTTTGTAAAATTAATCTTATCGCCCGAAAGGCAACAAGTGAATTATTGCATTGCATCACATGAACTACCGAAATTGCGGGATTTGAGAAAAAAAAAGACCCTCGTCTGCATACAATGTAATCTTACGTGACTTCTATCCCATTTCTGGGGCAGATATGTCGGCATCCCTATGGATAGCCTCCACCAGTGGCTCAATCACCAACGTAAACAACAATGGCGAAATGTGTCAATCTTGTCGGCTGCCTTGAGAAATATTAATATTACTGTTTGGCACACCATTAGTGAGAACCGCAGCCAGAGGATCACGGTAAAGGACCCTCACAAACTTGATAAAAACTTTGCCTAGACCAAACCGTTCTAATGTACAGAAGAGAGCCAGCCACTCAACCCAATCAAATGCCTTCTCTCATCTAAAGGGATCAATAGCCCCTGGACAGATTGTTGTTGACATATTGAGTAACATCTTAACGTTATAGGAAGATCTGCGGCCCTTTATAAAGTCTATTTGGTCCTCTTTGGCAATGGAAGGCAGCAAAGTTTCTCGCCTTAATGCACGGGTCGCAGACAGGATTTTGAAACCAACATTTAAAAGTGAGATTGGCGTGTAAGAAGCACAATCCTCCAGGGTCTTCCTCTCTTCAGCATCAGAGAGATATGAGCCTCTCTTAAGGATGGAGGGAGGGGTTCGTGACTGTATGAGTGATGGAACATGTTAAAAATCAGCCCTGACAATAGGTTTATAAATCATTTATAAAATTCACTCAGAAATCCGTCAGGAAGGTGCGCCTTTACATTCTGAAGCTGATTCACACCCTCCTGCGCTGACAATGGTGCATTAAGGCACAACACTAATTCAGGGCTTACTCCTGGAAGACCCAGGTTCATGAAAAATGACTCCATCTTAATCCATCTATCCTCATAATGTTCAGTCTGAAATAATTTGAAGAACAATCTCGGACAGGCTGCATTAATCTTTTTGGAATTGAAGGTAAGGATCCCAGTAACTTCCCTAATGGCTTGAGAGGGGCGGTCGTTTTCCTGGCTAAATACTTGCCTGGCTTATCACCTTGTGTAAACAGCCTTTGATTTGCAAAAGTAAGTTCCTGCTTGGCTGTCTGTGTGAGCGTGGAATTCACTGTAGACCGAAGCGTTGTGATCCTCTGCAGCTTAGCCACTGAGGGTCTATCACAGTATGTCCTCTCGGCTGCCCTCAGCTGTGCGTCAAGCCAGCGTTCCTGCTCCCCATTCTGCTGCATCCTAAGGAATAATTATTCCCTTAGCATAAGCCTTAACAATTTCCCATAGAATGGATGGGTTACTGGTTGAATCTGAATTAATGACTAAGAAAGATCTGAATTCATTACAGAAATACTCAATGAACTAACTAGCCTTCAGAATAAAGGGATACATTCGCCAGTGTCTCGAATCTGTTATATTTCTCTTGATCTTAATCAATAAGTATGGTCAGAAATGGTAATATTCCCAACTGTGCAGGATGCCACTTAATCTAAGACTGTTGCAGGGATGGGGAAGACATCATCCCTCGTGTGGCAGTTCAGTGTGTTAAAGAAGATAATAAAAGCCCTACTTGTGAGGTAAATGTGCCTCCAGACATCTACCAGCTCTAGTTCTGCATACAAATCCACCAATTGGTTACATTATAACGAGGGTATTGAGGGACCTTTGGACATTCTGTCCACCGTGGGCTCCATAGGCAGTTGAAATCTCCTACGATAATGTGCCATGATGCAAGATAACTGACTTTGGAAAACGCATCTACCGGGATATTAAGAGAGTGCGCCGGGAGTGGGGGTGGAGGGGGGGGGGGGGGTCGGTGGGTCTGGGGTGTCGCAATTACTATTCAAAATACTGGATATTTACCATAGTTCAAGGCATGGGAATTATGATCCTCTCGTGAGTGTCAAATACAATCTAACAATTTAAATGGAAGATTCTTCTTATCCAGTATGGCTTCCCCCCTACTCCTAGTATTAAAAGACGAACAAAGCCCGTTCAAACGCGTCCTGCTATAACGTCAATTGTTCCTGGCATCAAGGTGCATCTCCTGCAATAGGACAACATCCACCCCCTCTGTTTTAAGACCAGAAAATATTTTTTTCTTTTGACTGGTCAGTGGCTCCCCTTAATGTTCCAGGCACACCATTTAAGCACATCATTATCCAGAACACACTGTAGCAACATTTGAACTCGAGAGAGGAAGAACTAGAATTACTGATCATTAACAAACAAAGTCTCATAGAGCTTAAAATCTACACAATCTAAAACTACTACAACTGACAAGCTCTCAAAACTTTCCAAAACTAAACATAAAAAGAACAAAAAAACTAAACAAAATCTATAGGGGAATTTAACATGTCCATAAAGTTTTCGTTTTCTCTGCAGAGTCAGATGAGTTCATGGATCCATTAAATGCAATACGGAGAATCGTTGGGTACCAGAGGGAATATTGATCCGCGAGTTCCCTTACTCTTCTCTTGAAAGGTGTTAGGCTTGGGAGCAGGTGAGCACTTTGGTGATAGCGATTAAAGTTCTGTTATGTTTACTTTAGTGATAGCAAGGGATAGGTGTATACCACTGGGCAAGAGTTACAGCTGGGGGAAAAGCAATTACGATGCGATTAGGCATGATTTAGGAAGCATAGGATGGATATAGGCACATTACAACTGAGGAGCTTATTCAAGGAAAAACTACCATGTGTCCTAGGTAAGTATGTACCTATCAGGCAGGGAGGAAGCTGTAAGGTGCGTGAGCCGTAGTTTACGAAGGAAATGGAATCTCTGATCAAGAGGAAGAAGAAGGCTTACGTTAGGATGAGATGTGAAGGCTCAGTTTGGACGCTTGAGGTTTACAAGGTAGCCAGGAAAGACCTAAAGGGAGAGCTCAGAAGGGCCAGGAGAAGACATGCAAAGTTGTTGCTGGATAGAATCAGGGTAAACCCTACGGCTTTCTATAGTAATTTAAGGAATAAAAGAATGACAAAAGTAAGATTAGGGTCAATCAAGCATAATATTGGGAAGTTGCGTGTGGAGTCAAAGGAGATAGGGGAAGCACTAAGTGAATATTTTTCAACAATATTCACTCTAGAAAATGACAATGTTGTCGAGGAGATTACTGAGACACAGGGTACCTAGAGTAGTTGGGATTGAGGTTCACAAGGAGGAGGTATGACAAATCCTGCAGAGTGTGAAAGTAGGTAAGTCTCCTGGGCCGGATGGGATCGAGCCTAGGATCCTCTGGAAAGCCAGGGAGGAGATTGCCGAGCCTTTGGCATTGATCCTTAAATCGTCATTGTCTACAGGAATAGTGCCAGAAGACTGCAGGATGGGAAATGTGGTTCCCCTGTTCAAGAAGGTCAGTACAGACAATCCTGATAATTATAGACCAGTGAGCCTTACTTCAGTTGTTGGTAAAGTGTTGGGAAAGGTTATAAGAGATAGGAGTTATAATCATCTAGAAAATAATAAATTGATTAAGGATAGTCAGCATGGTTTTGTGAAGGGTAGGTCGTGCCTCACAAACATTATTGAGTTCTTTGAGAAGGTGACCAAACAGGTAAATGAGAGTAAACCGGTTGATGTGGTGTATATGGATTTCAGCAACGCGTTCGATAAGGTTCACCACAGTCGGCTATTTTGCAAAATGCAGAGTAATGGTACTGTGGGAGATATAGCAGTTCTGATCAGTAATCAGCTTGCTGAAAGACGACAGGTTGATGGGAAATGTTCATCCTGGAGTCCAGTTAGTAGTGGGTCGGTGTTGGGTCCTGTGCTGTTCATCATTTTCATAAACGACCTGGATGAGGTGTACAAGGGTGGGTTAGCAAATTTCCAGACGACACTAAGGTCGGTGGAGTTGTGGATAGTGACGAAGGATGTGATAGGTTACAGACAGACATAGATAAGCTGCAGAGCTGGGCTGAGAGGTGGCAAATGGAGTTTAATGCGGACAAGTGTGAGGTGATTCACTTTGGTCAGAGTAACCGGAATGCAAAGTACTGGGCTAATGGTAAGATTCTTGGTAGTGTAGATGAGCAGAGAGATCTCGGGGTCCAGGTACACAGATCACTGAAAGTTGCCACACAGGTTGACAGGATTGTTAAGAAGGCATACAGTGTTTTAGCTTTTATTAATAGAGGGATCAAGTTCAGGAACCATGAAGTTATGCTACAGCTGTACAAACTCTAGTGCGGCCGCACTTGGAGTATTGTGTACAGTTCTGGTCACCACACTACAAGAAGGATGTGGAAGCATTGGAAAGGGTGCAGAGGAGATTTACTCTGATGTTGCCCTGTGGAAGGAAGGTCTTACGAGGAAAGGCTGAGGGAGTTGAGGCTGTTTTCGTTAGAGAGCAGAAGGTTGAGAGGTGACTTAATAAAGACATATAAGATAAGCAGAGGGTTAGATAGGGTGAGCCGTTGTCCAAGAATGGTGACGGCGAGGATGAGGGTGCATAGCTTTAAATTGAGGGGTGATAGATATAGGACAGATATCAGAGGTAATTCGTTTATTCAGAGAGTAATAAGATTATGGAATGCTTTGCCTGCAACAGTTCGCCAACCTTAAGTACATTGGACAAGCATATGGACGTACATGGAATGGTGTAGGTTAGATGGGCTTCAGATTGGTAAGACAGGTCGGCGCAACATCGAGGGCCGAAGAGCCTGTACTGTGCTGTAATGTTCTATGTTTTATATCATCAAATGATTTTTTTTTCTGAATCACCGCCGCTGAAAAATCCCGAAAGTACATAATCCTGGAGCCCATGAATTAAAGCCATTGGATCTTTGCCCTGGGTTCTGGAAGCTTCCATTAGTCTTTGTTTATCCCCATACCTATATAACCACACGAGGACAGGGTGAGAGCGCTGGTCTCACCCTGACCAGTGCACAGTAACCCGATGAACTGTCTCAGTCTTCATCCGTCCCTCTTCAGTTTCGAAGTGAAGGAATCACTGCAGCCAGTTCTCAAAAAATACTCACTGGCTGACCACCTACTGTCTGGGCCAGCAGACCGACAATGTGAATATTCTTCATCCTGCTCCTGTTCTCAAAGTCGTCATCATGTTCAGTTAAAATACAGAACTATTTTTCTGGATGTTCTGACGCAGTGTAATTTTGCACCACTGTCTACATTTTCCCCTACACTGCAAATTGCTGCCCATTCCTCGATAATCCTTGACTCTGTTGTTACTTATGAATCTTC
The DNA here is from genome assembly GCF_020745735.1 of Hemiscyllium ocellatum. Classification (NCBI taxonomy): domain Eukaryota; kingdom Metazoa; phylum Chordata; class Chondrichthyes; order Orectolobiformes; family Hemiscylliidae; genus Hemiscyllium; species Hemiscyllium ocellatum. Next base: position 884,607 of record NW_026867690.1, read on the forward strand.
TGTCTGTGCCTCAAAAATATTCAATATCTCTGCCTCCAATGCTCTGCTGGGAAGAGAGTTCCAAATACTCTCACCACAGAGAAAACAAAAATTAACCTCAAGTGAGTGTGAGATTATTTTTGTCTCCTTACCTGAGAAAGGATATAATTAATTTGGAAGCAGTTCGGAGATGCTTCACTTCATGTATTCCAGGGAAGAGGGTCTTATATTATGAAGGCTTTAACAGGTTACTCTTGGAATGAGAGGTGATGTTATTGAAACATACAAAGTCTAGAGGAGTGTGGATCCCCCGGACCTGCCCCCATACTCTATCCATGTAACGCTGCATTTCCCATCACTAACCTATCTAACCTACACACCCCTGGGCACTTTGGGTAATTTAGCTTGGCCAATCCGCTCTAAGCTGCGTATCTTTGGACTGTGGGAGGAAACTGGAACTCTGGGAGGAAACCCACACAGACAATGGGAGAATATTCAAAATCCACATAGAGGGTTGCCCGAGGTTGGAATTGAACGCAGCTCCATAGCGATGAGAGGTAACAGTGCTAACCACAGATCCACCATGTGGTGCATCTGTTAGTTCTATTAGTTACGTGTGACTGACTAAAGAAATCTCCCTGACTTGTTCCTGTCACTGAACCTCACCCAGTCTGAGAACTTTATCATCAGACCTATCACCAATCTGGTTACATTTACAATTTGTTGTGAGCCATGGAGGAGTGGGAATGGAAAAGGGAACAGTGACACCCTCCAACCTCTGTCAGAGCAGGAATTAGGAGAAATTCACAAAGTGGTATTTCATTCCAGTGGGAATTCTCTTTCCCAAAAGTTTGCGATGGCCAGATATTTATATTATACTGAGGCTGGCAGGTGAATCAGGGATAATGGTGCATGGAGAGCAAAGTGCAACTGGGACCACAATGAGATGTGCCACGACCTAATTTACTGGCCGAATGCCCCCCTAGTATCCCTCAGCCCTGTGTTCTGATGTTCCATTCAGCCCTTCCAAACTGTTACACAGGGACAGATCGAGGCCACTCCCATGGTTAGGTGCATTTGTGGAAATGTGCTTGTAAAATGCAGGCTTGGCCAGAAAGTGCCCCCACCCCCACCCCCCCATCACTGTTTCCAGGCTTCCCCTCTCTAACGTCTGCTCCAGTTGTGCAACATATTGCAGCCCCAGATATGCTGGGAATACAGACCCGTCCCCCACCCAGGGTTAAAACAACAAATCCTCTGCTCTCCCTGAATGCAACATTTTACAACATGATTTCCAGGAAAATAACTCATTACTTTCCAAAAGCAGAGCGTGTTAAATTAATAAATAGGAACAAGTAGGTCAATTGGCCTCTCAAGCTAGCCCTGTAATTTAATAAGGACATGGCTGATCTACTCCAGAGCTCAGCTCCACTTTCTTGCAGACTCCTTGTATCCCTCCACACCTCTCTGGGTCAGGAAATTCCAGACATTCACTACCTTCTGAGAGAAGACATCGGTTTACATCTCAGATTGAAATCGATGTTCCTGATTCGGTATCTATATCCTCGAGTTCCTCACTTTGGCCAAGAATGGAAACAACTTCTCAATATCTACCTTCCCAAGCCCCTGCTGTGTCTTGTATGTTTCAGCAGTGTCACTTCTCATTCATTTAAACCCCAATGGATGATCACCTCACCATTTTAGAAATTCTCAATAACTAAACCCTTTCATCCCAGGAAGCTGCCAAATGTACCAACCTAGTTACTTGCTGCATCAGCATGCTGACGTTATGTTTCATACACAGGAAGACTCCAATCCCTTTGTACTGCTCCTTTTCTGGAAGTCCTCTCCATTAAATAACAGCCTGCCTTTTGATTCTCAGAGTCATCCTCAAACTCGGATGTATGTTGCACTCAGCTCCCTCCTTCAGGCTATCAGCATAGATTGTAAATAACTGATGCCATCAGACTGATGTTTGTGGTACTTCAGCAGATACATCTTTATCACAACGATCCATTAATCCTGACTCTCCGATTTATGTGTTAAACAGTCATCATCCCATATTAATACAGAATCCGATGTCCTAGAGCTTCTGTTTCCTGTAAGAACTTTTATTTTGTAATGCCTTGTGAAAAATCTCTGGAAAGTTCTGTGTTGACCAGATCCCCTTTATCAAACCCACTTGTTACATTCTCAGGCATCTCCAGAAACACTGTGCATGATTTTACGGGGTAAAATATAATTTCCCTTTCACAAACCCACACTGACTCTACGTGAAGCTTTTCTAAATGTCCACGCTCGGCAAGTTTTCCAAACTATACTAGTCCCATCTGATTTCATTTGGCCCATATGCCTCTAAGTTTTTCCCAGTCATATGTTTGCCCAAATGAGTTTTAAATGTTGCAGTTATACTTGCACCTCCCACTCTTCCCATGGCAGCCCATTCCATACCCACACCACACTCTGTGTAGAAACGTTGTCCCTTCGTCCCTTTTAAATCTTCCCTCTTACACCTTAAACCCATTCCCTCTATGCTTGAACTGCCCCAGCCCGTGGAAAAGATCTTGGCTATACACCCTATCCATTCCTCTCATGATTTTATAAGCTTCTACAATGTCAGCCCGCAACCTTCTATGCTCCGTCTGATACTAACTTCAAATTTGAAACTATCTTCAACATGACAGATAACTAATACTCAGGCAAAACTACATACTGTTATTTGTTTTTCTCCATGTTACAATCCTAAGGCGGCATGAAACGCTTACTAGTGCCAATAAGAAGTTGAACATCTGAATTCCTTTGTCCAAAGGGTGTGATAATCACCACGGTGAAAACGTATCCGTGGCCAGATCTATATAATACCACATGGTCAACATTCTCCCTCCTGGCCTCCCTATGACCGTGTGTTTTCTTTTTCTGGTATTCAATAGAGAGAACCCCTTTCCCCCATTCACACTTTAATTTAAACCCGTTTTACAGAATCTTCTCATTCACCACTGCTAAAAGCCCGTTTATCTTTTGCCACACCCTCTTTTCCCTGCCACCCATCCCCCACTTCTGGCAAAGAGTTAAAATACCATTTTTCAATTGTATTCAGTTCTGAAGAAGTGTCACACTGGACTGGAAACGCTAACTCTGTTTCTCTGTCTCTGCAGATGCTGACAGACCTTCTGAGTTTCTCCAGAAATGAATAGGCACGGAACAAATTTTCAATTAAACAATTTAGTGGGCGGCACGGTGGCACAGTGGCACAGTGGTTAGCACTGCTGCCTCACAGCGCGAGAGACCCGGGTTCAATTCCCGCCCATGCCGACTGATTGTGGAATTTGCACATTCTCCCCGTGTCTGCGTGGGTTTCCTCCGGGTGTTCCGGTTTCCTCCCACAGTCCAATGATGTGCAGGTTAGGTGAATTGGCCATGTTAAATTGCCTGTACTGCTGGGTGAAGGGGTAAGTGTAGGGGTATGGGTGGGTTGCGCTTCGATGGGTCAGTGTGGACTTGTTTGGCCGAAGGGCCTGTTTCCACACCGTAGGTAACCTAACCAAATAACTATGGATACTGGAAATAAGATTCTAAAAAATGCTGCAAATATTGGGAGCTTTCACTGGACTTGAAACTTTAACTCTGCAGTCACTCCAGAAAATGGTACAACATCTGTTACTGTGCAATTTCTGTTTTTGAACAATTTCCCAATGACATATGTCAAAGATGCCCAAACATCTTGTCCAATATGGAGCGCTGTACACTGGGAACTGAACAATAACGCATGGTGCAGAAGTTTGTTGACTCTGAAATTGCATAAGGTTGGCATCACTGACACTACAGAGCTCTGCATCATGGTCAGAGAGAAAAGCAGAGGGAAACACGTTCACTTCGAACACAGAAGATGGCATTACGGAAAGGAGAAGATTCAAATTAGTACCTTAAATGGATTGAGTTTATGCAACAATTTGGAAGCGTGGCACCAAGGAAAGACTTCCAGCAGAATGAGAATATGAAAATGGAAGTATTTCCACATTAGAAACCAGAGTAGGTCACTGAGTACAGGGCTGATGGGTGAATGGGTTTCGGTGTGAAATGGGGCACAGTCAGTGGAATTGAATTGTAAATATTGAGGCTTAAACTGGGTTATCATCTGATGATGTAGATCACAGCAGCAGAAGAAGCAGAATTGTTTTCAATGACAATCTGTCACTTTTCCCTCAGGATAATCCATCCGTCCACCATTACCATCAAGCCGATCCATGGTTCAGTGACGAGTGTGGGTAAACATGCCAGGGTCGGATCACGTGCACCTAAATCTGATGACATCACATTAATGCGAAGAGACTTGACTGGTTACACTACGAACAGCAGGACTAACATCTGATACAGAGGGAGAAATGATGGCACAGTGGTTAGCATTGCTGCCTCACAGCGCCAGGGACCTGGGTTCAATTCCCGCCTCAGGCGACTGACTGTGTGGAGTTTGCACGTTCTCCCCGTGTCTGCGTGGGTTTCCTCCGGGTGCTCCGGTTTCCTTCCACAGTCCAAAGATGTGCGGGTCAGGTGAATTGGCTATGCTAAATTGCCCGTAGTGTTAGGTAAGGGGTATATGTAGGGGTATGGGTGGGTTGCGCTTCAGCGGGTCGGTGTGGACTTGTTGGGCCGAAGGGCCTGTTTCCACACTGTAAGTAATCTAATCTAATCTAATCTAATTATCAAATCTGTCGGCCTGTCAAAACCATACATGAAAGTCGATGGACCATTAAGTAACTTACTGGAAGAGAGGACTCCACAAATATCCGCACCCTAAATAATGGAACAGCCCTGTACGTCAGTGTAAACGATGCAGTATCTGCACCGTCCTTAGCCAGAAGTGTTGAGTCGATTATCCACCTCACCCTCGTCATGATGCCCACAGAATCACAGATGACAGTCTTCAACCAATTCAATTCACTGCACGTGACATGAAAAAAAAACAGCTGGGCACAGTAGATATGACAAAGGCAATGGTCCCTGACCCTATTCCTACAATAGGACTGAAGACTTGGGCTGCACAAAAAGCCGTGTCTCTGGGGAAGCTGTTTCATTCCAGCTCCAACTCTGACATCTCCCTGGCAATGTGGAAAATTATTCAACTATGTCCAATCCGCTAAGAGGAGGATTACTGCAATCTGACTATTTACTCGTCCTTCAGTCCCATCACGACAGTTAAATGGGTGGGAGTTCTTTTTGACAGAGCTGTCAATCAGCACGGAAATAATCTCCTCAGTATGTGGAGATGGTGCTGTTGTGGAAATGTCACTGGATTACTAATTCAGACCAGACTAATGCTCTGACAGCTTGTGCAAATGAAAAAAAATAATAAAATATCAAGATCTAAACTCTGGTGTCAGTAATAGTGATCTTGTATGCAATATCAATTGTAACCATCGATCTCCTTCCCCAATGAACTTTCAGGAAGTGAATCTCCCATGCTTTCCTGGTCTGGCCTAAAAGTGACTCCAGACACACAGACGTGTGATACACTCTTCAATGGTCTCTCAATCGGCCAAGCAAGACACTTAATTATATCAAACTGCACTAAGGTCTTAAAGGATGAACCCGTAGCGAACACCAGGCCCAGCCTCGTTATTAGAAAAGGAAATGGGAAACACAATCCTGTCGACCCTGCAGAGATCTCCTTCCTAACAGCTGAGAGCTTGTGACAATATTTGCAGAGCTTTCCCACAGACTGCACAGAAACATTGTGACAGGAGTAGGTCATGCAACACATTGAGCTTTCCCTGTGCTCGTTAATGGCCGAACATCTCCTCAGCGCAGTTTTCCCCATAAAATATTCATATCCCTTAATATGTTTAAACATTGTGAAATACAAAAAGAGAACTTCTGCAGTGTCTTCAGCCCATCAGTTTTGCTCCTCCATTCAATATACAGGCAGTTCTCCGATACCGCGTGTTCATTAAATACAGTTTGGCTGCAATGTGATTCCTGTATCTTTTTCTCTAAAGTGAATTCGCATTCACTGTGACGCGATTCCTTGCCGGGAACCAGCTGAACAACAAAACCCTGCCTCAGGATCCTCTCTCTGCAAAATGTACAAACAATGTGTTCAGCTAAAACAGGAATGCAATGTGCTCACGAAGGCTTGAAACTGAGCCTGAAACTGCAAATTGTAGACTACATTTAGAAAGAACTTTATTCCAAACTGTGGAGAGAATCTTGAGGAGACCTGGAATTCCCCATCGGCATCACGTGGTCAGTCAAACCCCACGTGCTTTCTGGTGAAAGGTACAGTGCTCAGTGAGTGACTGTAGTGTGAAAGTGTTACATTTACAGCACTGTTCCATTACAGCATGTGATTTAAAGATTTATTTAGACTGTCCTAATGCGTGTTAGACCAAATTTAATTTTTGGTTTTTACTTAAAGTTTTGGGGGTTCGCCCCTGACCCTCTTTTTACCATAGACCTATTTTTAATGTTGCACGATTTTTGACAACATGGTGTTGCACAGAAACACAGGTACCGCGTTATTGGAGAACAACCTGGAGTGATAGCAGATCTTCTACCTTCACAACGTACTCCTGCTCTGTCCCTATCCCTTTAGTTTCCAGAAATCCTTATTTATATTCAGCGCCATGCCTTCCACAGCCTAATCTGGGAGAGAGTGCCCCTGGTTCGCCAGTCTCAGAGTGCAGACATTTATTCTCACCTCAATGCAAAGTGGCCTGTCTGTACCTGATACTGTGGCCACTTGATTTAGACATCCAAGCCTGGGGAATTACCATCCCTGCTTCCAATCTGTCTCGCCCAATCAGAGTGTTATATACTTCACTGAGATCTCCACTCATTTTCCTAAACCTAATGGAACACAAGTCCAGTCCCCACGAACTCTGCTCCCACAACAAGTCTGTTACCTCAGAGATCAGTCTGGTCATCCTTTACTGCTCTCTCTCAATGTCAGGTTTGCCCTCTATTAGAAACAGAGATCAAAACTGCACACAATGCTGCAGAACGTTCGAGATGGTGTCTTACCAAGGCCCTGTACAGCTGCAGTAAGATACTCTTACTCCTGTACTCAAATCCCACTGCAATATTGCTTTCAGTGACTGGTGAACAGTGAGTTCCAGATTCCTTTCAATGTTACAGCTCCCCACTTGCAGGATCTATATACACTGGTCAGCATGCCAATGCCATTCCCAGTATTGACTCCTGGATTCAGAACTCACTGCCTTACATGGACTCGGAGGGCTGCACAGAAATAAACAAAAATGCAGCTTAAGGTGCTTTATACAGCAACATTTTCCAACCACTCCCTTTACAACTGATAGGCTGCCATTCTATTGTTCCCATCAAAGGACACAACATAATATCTCTCCCATTGCTCTCCATCTGTCACGTATTTGCCCAGTCATTTCACTTGTCTCAGTCACCTTGGAGCTTTTTTACATCCTTCTCACCCACTCACAAGCTGACATTGTTTCGTGCTGTCAGCAAACTTGGGAATATTGCATTTGAGACACTCAACCAAATATATGATGAGTATTGGCAATAGCTGGCGCCCAAGCCACAATCCTTGCTATATCCTCTAGCCTACCATTTTTAAAAAAAATTGTCTTATTCGTACTCACTGTTTCCTGCCAGCTCTGCCCTTCTAAAACTACCATGTATTAGCCCCAGTCCCACAGGATTCGAATTTGAACAATAGGCTTGGGGATTTCTCAAAACTCTTTCTGAGTTTCCACTCGTACTGCACTGACAGCTTCTACATAATTTTGCTCTAAGCCACTTTCTCAAATATGATTCCCATTTCATAAATCTCTCTTGACTTTGTCAATGCCCATTAATTTCAGTCCGATACTTTCTCTAAACTGTTTAGTTGATAATTTCATTCCATTCCCTTTTTCTCACCAGACTAAAGTTCCCTAGTATTGCTGGCAAGTTTTATTTTTTGTTTTGTTTTCCTCTGTGAATGCATAACTGAAGTATTTGCTCCATTGTTCTGACATTTCCCGGTCCTCAATTATCTGGTATCAAACTGTAGGAAAGCTGCACATTTTTTTCCTCTTAATTTTGCCATTGACATATTTTCAGAAACTATTACAAGTTCTGTCTTATAAACTTTGTTAAGATATTCTTCAGAAACCTATCAATTCCTATTTTAAGCTACGCAGTGATTGGCCTTCCACAACCATACAATCACAGAAGCAAAGACTCTGTACTGTCAGAAATCCAGCACGGTCTCCATGAGACCCACTTTCTAACACAATAACGCCCGCCCCCTCACCCTCCCCCGCCGTCCCCTTTCTCACCTCCCTCTCACCCTGCACTCCTTCCTTCCCCTCTCTCAACCTCCCCTCTCTCTCGCCCTCCCATTTCTCACCCTCACCCCTCTCTCACTCTCCCCTCCCTCCCTCCCCTCTCTCGCCATCCCCTCCGTCCCTCCCCTCTCACGCCCTCCCCTCTTGCCATCCCCTCCCTCCCCTCTCACGCACTTCCTCTTTCTTGCCCTTCCCCTCTCGCCCTCTTCCTCCCTCTCGCCCTCACCTCCCTCACTCCCCTATGGAGCCCTCCCCCCTCTCGCCCTCCCCCCTCTCGCCCTCCCCTTTCCCAACCTCACCCCTCTCTCAAATTCCCCTCCCTCCCTCTCTCCTCTCGCCCTCTCAGTCCCTCTCGCCCCCTTCACTCCCTCCCCTCTCTCGCCCTCCCCGCTCACCCTCTTCCTTCCTCTCGCATTCCCCTCCCTCCCCTCTATCGTAGAATGAGGCCATTCAGCCCCTTCAGTCACTTACACAGGAACAGGAAGACACCATTCAGCCCCTTGAATGTATTATACAGGAGCAGGAGGCGGCCACTCAGCCCCTCGAATCACTTACCCAGGAACAGGAGGAGGCCATTCAGCCCCTTGAGTCACTTACATAGGAACAGGAGGAGGCCATCAGCCCCTTGAGTCACTTACACAGGAACAGGCGAAGGCCATTCAGCCCATTGAATCACTTACACAGAAACAGGCGGAGGCCATTCAGCCCCTTGAGTCACTTGCACAGGAATAGGATGAGACCATTGAGCCCCTTGAGTCACTCACACAGAAACAGGAGGAGGCCTTTCAGCCCCTTCAGTCACTCGCACCAGAACAGGAGGGGACCATTCAGCCCCTTGAGTCTCTTACACAGGAATAGGAGGAGGCCATTCAGCCACTTTCGTCACTTACACAGGAATAGGAGGAGGCCATTCAGCCCCTTGAATCTCTTACAAATGAATAGGAGGAGGCCATTCAGCCCTTGAGTCACTTACTCAGGAACAGGAGGGTACCATTCAGACTCTTGAGTCACTTACACAGGAACGGGAGGAGGCCATTCAGCCCCTTGAGTCACTTACACAGGAACAGGAGGAGGTCATTCAGCCCCTTGAGTCACTTGCATAGGAACAGGAGGAGGCCATTCAGCCCCTTGAGTCTCTTACACAGGAACAGAAGAAATGCATTTCGCCCCTTGAGTCTCTTACACAGGGATATCAAGAGGAGACCATCAGTCCCTCAACGCTCTTGGCACACCGGCCTTCATCAGTCAGGGCATTAATTATAGAAGTTGGGAAGTTATGTTGCAGATATACAAGACATTGGCGAGGTCACACTTGAAGTATTGTGTTCAGTTTTAGTCACTTTGTTATAGGAAGGATGTTATTAAACTAGAAACAATGCACAAGAAATTTACAAAGATGTTGCACAACCCAATGGCAGGAGTTAAAGGGAGAGTTTGGATATTCTCAGACTTCTTCTTTAGAGCAGAGGAGACTGAATGGGGAACTTATAGAGGAATATAAGATCACGAGGGACATGGATATGGTGAATGCTCTCAGTCTTTTTCCGAGGTTTGGCGAATCAAGGACGAGAGGCATTGTTTATTGTTAGATGGAAGGAGAAAAGGGAACCGGAGGGGCAATGTTTTTACACAGAGGCTGGCACGCAGATGTAAAGAGCTGCTAGTGGATGTTTTTGAGGGGGGTACATTAACAACATTTAAAAGGCATTCGGACAAATATATGGATAGGAAAGGGCTTGAAGGATATGGACCAAGTGCAAGGAAATGTGTTAGTGTGGATGGATATTTACAATGTGGAGGTCGAACTCCTCTGTTAATTAAAGCTAACACCCAGAAAAGCTCACTTTGCCGTGTAATTTGTTAATATATGATTGACAAAACTCTGTCATGCCACAAAATAAAGAAAAGTAACAATTTAATTTCTTAACTTTAATAGTCATCATTAACAACAGCAATCCACAAATACAAGATCCCTTTTCTTAACTGATGACTATGTGACTTCACCTCGAAAAAAACGCTGTTCCTATAACCCACGTCTGAAACATTACATTCAATTAATCTCAAAACCACTGAGTCTCTGCCTGCTCCGCTGTCTTCACTCTTCCAGCTGTTGACATCCTTGGGTCATCTTCCTTTGTTTTTAAGTGCATCTAGTTTTTACATGAAAAGGTATCTGAGGGAGTGTGTTAGGTGGCCAGTTACCTCTCCGGCTCTACAGCAGTTGCTCTGCTGTTCAATGGCAATTACTCTCCATTTAGATTTCAAAGTGCCAGGGGCATATACTACTCACGACATATTAAATTCTCATAATTTGATTATTTCCACGTGTCAGAACAATGATATTCAAATACCATTGTATTCTGGCATCCTGGGCATTATTTAAATGAATTCTTATCAAAACAGCAACCAAAACTCAGGTATCAATTTACCAGACGATTGTTACATTTGGAAAAACCTTAACATTAGCTAGCAGTTCTGGCTGTACATTATATTCAGCAAAATCAGTTCTGTCTGAAAGTGACCAGACCTACTTTCAGCTGCATAACACCATCCCCCCTATCTCCGTCCTTTTCAGGAAAAAGAAAGAAATGAAACATCAGAATGAAAAGATGGATTCATTTCTTTTCCTGTAGTTCTGAATCCCAAAACTACGAAATGCAGAAGTAATTAATCTCACTTATACCTTTTATATTAATTCTGCATACATATGTAACATTGCAAAATTCAAATGTAATCTGCACTTGTCCTTTAAATCTGCGATAACATATCTGCTATCACAATTGTACGGCCCACAACATGTATATTTTGGCAGTTAAAAGTTACATGTTTTAGTCTTTCAATCTGTCAAAAAATGCAGAAGGATTGCAGTTTTATACATTCATCTCCGACAACCCGTTTGTCACATAAACAATCAGGTAGTGTCAGGCCAGTACCAAACTCAATAATCTTCTTTCAATAGTGCAGCATTGTCTTTCCGGTGGATGTTCGGATTCTTTTTGACAGGTAGCCAACTGGCCATTCCATTCCATTATCATGTTCCTGCATCAATATCTCTCCAACCCCTATATCACGAGCAACAATTGCAATTGTGAAGTGTTTCAAAATATTTGGTGTAGCTAAAACTGGAGCGGTAGTTAATGCTGCTTTTGCGTTCTCAAATGCCTGCTGGAACTGTTCTGTGCACCAACATTTTAGGTCTTTTTCAGTAAACCCATCAGCAGTTCCACAACTCTGCTAAAGTTTTGAACAAACTTTAGCACTCAGTCCCAAAAATCGAATCTCCTCTTTCATCGAGGATGGTTGTGGAAATTCCTCAAAGCCCTTCGTCTTTGTGTTCCATGGGGTCAACCTTCCATGTCCAATGTAATGCCCCAAGAACGTCACCTCTGCCTTCTGTATTATTTACATTTATTATCAGTTTTCCCTCTTACAATCGTTCAAGGAGCTCTGCAAACTGTAACATGTGATCTTTCCATGACTTGCTAAAGATCACTGCATCTAACAGATAAACTGCACAATTTGTTAATCTGGCCACAACTCTGTTAATGAGTCTCTGGAAGTTGGATGATGCATTATCCATTCCAAAGAGCATCACTTTGAATTAATGCAGCCCTTTAGGTGAAAATGCAGAAACTTATTTCACTTTCTCTGATAAAGTTGCCTGCCAATAATCATGCAGTAAGTCCAACTTTGTGATGTGTGTGGCTTAACAAACTTTATGTATGCCGTCTTCGAATCTTGATATTGGATAGAAATTTGAATTTGTTGACCTTCTGATCGTGGACAGAAAATCGCTGGGCCTCATCAGGTTTGGGAAATAACAGAATCAGCGTACTTCACCCGCTCTGACTAGGTTCAATGATGTCTTCGATGAGCATTGCATCTACATCCTTCTGGACCTCGGTGGCTTTGTCAGGATTAAGCCAGCAGGAGTGTTGTTTATCAGAATAGCATTCTATACTTCCACCCCATACACAAAAGCTTAAGTCCTCCCATAATGGTTCTGCAAATGTCCTCATACTGCTGCAATGAAAATCAATTGGGTTCATTGCTCCTGCAACAGACAGCTCGCTGTCCTCTCTCACTCCTCAAGGACTTCCTCGTTATTTAAAGGATTGTGAGTCACATCAAACTCCATGACATCTGTATTTGATCCCTCACTTCGCAGGGCAGTAACTAACAGCTGTCTCCCCAGTTCCTTATCTCTATATTCGTAAGATTACAAATGTATTCACATGACATACCTGCTACCTTTTTTTCTATCCAGCATCTTTACCAGACAGTTTACCTGACTCTACTTCTTCTCCATTTGGAAGGGGACACTAAACTTGGATTTGAAGGGAGTTCCCACTATTGGTGGCACCCCCCACGAACAAAATAACATCAAATTTCATACTTTGTACCTGCCACTTACTTCATTCTATGCTCTACCCTCTTCACGTGCTGTTTAGCTAACTCACATACTCTAATCTCTCTCTCACCTCAGATACATATTCCAAGTGTGAGATCTCCAACTTCGGTCCTATTAATTTCTCTTTAATTAATTCCAAAAGACCTCACACTTCATGTCCGAATACTAACTCAAAGGGAGTAAACTGAGTAGATCGAGGCATCCCTAATGGCAAAGAATTTAATGGGACACCTTTATCCAAATCATTTGGCCAATCCTGACAGTACGCTGTTATCATGGTCTTCAGCACCTGACGCCAACATTCCAAGGCTCCATGTGATTCAGGATGGGATGTACTTGATTTGAAGTGCGGTATGCCTCAGCTATCCATGATTTACTTAAACAGCTGAATGGTAAAATGACTCCATTCGACTGATGCACCTCTCTGGGTAGCCCGTACTGAGTAAGGAAAGATACTAACCCCTCCACCACCCTTTTTGCTTAATAATCTGTCATGGAATTGCCTCTGGTAATCTGGCAGACACATGTTTAGGAAATATTTATTTTCGCTTTTAGTTTAGAAAGGGAGCCTACACAAATAATCACAAGCCACGTGAAAGGTCCGTCGAATGCAATAATTGGCAACAAAGACTCTGGTTTTTCGTACTGCCTGTGGCTTACCTACCATTCGGCATGTATGACACATACAGTAAAGAATAAACACGTCCTTGTGCATTCCAGGCCAGTAGAAATGCTTTCGTACATTACCCTGAACCTTCCAGGTGACCTCCTGTAGGTAGTTCATGTGATCCCCGTAACACTTCCTGTCTGTATGCTATCGCCAGCACAATCTGGTCAACTTTGGCCCATTTCTCCTCTGCAATAACCTGTTGTGGTCTCCATTTACATTTAGGACTCTATCTTTAAGTTGCTAACGCTCGACAATATGTTCTGGTTCCTTTTCTGACTATACATCAATTTATGTAAATTTCTGTTGTAAGGCCATTAGCCTTTCAGGACTAAACACCTCTGCCTGACCCTCTGCCTGTTCAGGTTTTTCCTGCATTATTACATGACACAACGGGTCAGCTAATGAAACTTCCACTCCTTTGTCTTTCTCTTTACATTTTGATCCTTGCTGTAACCTATGACAGTGAGATCTTGTTATTACACAGTCTGGAAAATTTCCTGGATATTTGTCTTTGATCTCCTCAATTCCCTGGTCTTCCTTTGACTTCTCCACCACAAAAGGTGTCACTCCCACCTTGGATCCTGCTAAATTGTTCTCAAGAATAAAACGGTATTTCTGAAACTGACGGTCTGTCACCCACTCCCACTGTTAGGTCCCCAACCTTGAATTGGATCTCCAACCCGGTCTTACACAGGGGAACACTAAATTTCAGTTTGCATTCCACAAATGATCACTCTCTCAGGTAACATGTCAGAAAGAGTACAAATACTTTCATCATTTACTTTTAGATGCTGAGAGAATGTGAGGATTACAGATACTGGAGATCACAGTTGAAAGCTGTGGCGCTGGAAAAGCACAGCAGGTCAGGCAGCACCCAAGGAGCAGGAGAATCGACGTTTCAGGCATAACCCCTTCATAAGGCAACTGGGGGTGGGGGTAAAGAGTTCTGAGAGATACGTAGGTGGGTGGGGGAGGAGCTGGGCAGAAGGTAACTTGGAAGGCAATAGGTAGATGCAGGTGGGGAGCGATGGTGAGAGGTCATCTGACTGGGTGAAGTGGATGGTAGTAGGACAGCTGGGACCCTCCAACCAGACGGCATCAATGTCGACTTCACCAATTTCCAATTCTCCCGTCTCCCAATCTCATCCCAGACCCAACCTTTCAACTCAGCATTGCCTTCTTGTACTCTCCTGACAGTCCACCTTCCTTCCCACATGCCCACTCCACCCTCCTCTCTGACTTATCACGATCATTCACACTTCATTTCCCTATCGCCTTCCCACTGACCTTCCCCTCAGCCCCACTTCTACCCTCCTACTTATCTTTTACCCCCCTTTCCCACTCCCTCACCGCCACTTTCCATATGAAGGGCTTGTGCCTGATATGTCGATGTTCAGATGCTGCCTGACCTGTTGTGCTTTTCCAGTGTCACAGTCTATTTTTGAATAATACAAAATTATACCTTGTTATCCTTTTCCCCCTGTTCTTTCTGAGTAAACTTTCCCCACAGAGGTGAATTCTTTGTAGAGAACAGGTACAAACTCCATACCCGTCCCCTGCCTAAGCTGAGCACTCTCCTGCAGCTCTTCAACTTTTCCTGGGGTTCCTTTACTACTTCCACCAATGCCACTGGCTTAGCCTCTTTGACCTGCCATTTCTGCCGCGCTTCTCACTTCTCAAACTTGCTGTTCATTTGCGTGAACTCTGATCATCTCTGGAAGTGAGTTTTCAAATTCCTCCAGCAAAATGATCTGTCTTGTCCATTTTTAAGGCCCATGCTCATCTATCAAAATGGCTATGTCTAACTCTTTCAAACTCAATATAATTCTGACCTGGTTCCATCATTTCTGAATCGTGCTCTATATACTACTGGTACCAATTCATAACCAATCAAAATAGCCTGTTTGACATCTGCATAACCTCTTGACCCCTCATCTGACAGCGCTGCACATGCCTCATTAGCTCTGCCTACCAGTTCAGTCTGAATTAGCATTACCCTCAAGTTCTCTGACCACTCTATCTGTCTATCCAATTTTTCAAATGAAATAAAAAAGTCAGCCACATTTTTCTTATCAAAATATGGCAATGTTTTCACATATTTAATTATAGCCCTACCTTCTATTTTAACCTCTACCCAGTTAACTGGACTTTGCTGACTAATTCGCAACTTCTCAAGTTCAAATTCTCTCTTTCTGTTTCCTCTCTCTCTCTTTCACTTCTACCTCGCTTTCCCTTTCCTAGCTCTGTCTTTTTGTCTCAATCTTTAATTTTCTAACTCCAGTTTGCAATGTTTTTTTCCTAACTCTACTGCACTCACTGTCAGTTTCTCCAGTACACAAAAGTGCTTGAACAACTCCATTGCAATTTCAGCTTTCCTTTTGTCCCTGGTTAAACCCCGGTCTAACCCATTTGCTAATTTTGAATATACGCCCTTTCTCTGTCTTTCTAACCTTTCTTGGCATATTTGGAATCATTTTCAAGCCCCAGAACCTCTTTAGTAATGTTAAATCCTTTTTCATTTGATCATCCACATGTAACCAAAACTAAACATATTTTCCGACCTAAGTTTTATTTCAAGATCTTTGACAATAGGTGCCTCGTGTTGGAATCTGCTGAGACCTTTTGTACCCCTAATCTGTTCACATATGTCCCAATCCTGAATGACAAGCCCTTAAACTGTTATGACATCGACGTCGAACCCCTCTGATAATAAAAACCAAGCTCAAAAAACTCACCTCGCCTCGTAATCTGTTAAAACATGAGTGACAGAGAACTCCCAAATTCCACCATTCAAAGAAAAATGACATTATATTTATGAACACGAATAGTGAGCATCAAACAACAACTATTCACGTGTATAAGACAACCTTTTCTCAACTACTTACGGACTGACTACAACTCCAAAAATATGATGTTCCATTAACCCACTTATTGAACATTATATTAACGTAGTCTCAACATCGCACATCTCTGTTGTCCTGTTGTCTTCAGTCTTCCAGCTACTGATCTCCCTGGGTCACCTACTTTCTGGTTTTTTTTAAGTAAATCAAATATATTGGAAAGAATTTTTTTTTTCTAATTTGAGACCAAAATGTTAGCTGTCCAGTTGGCTTTCCCGTTAATTTTCAAAATACCAGGTTTATATCCTCCCCATGACATATTCAATTCTCATTGTTTGATTGGTTTCCAGATGTTAAAACAATACAGTTTATCTTCCAGTGGTTTCTGGTATCCTGGGCATGATTCAAATTAATTGGTTACATTCGAAAGTAATTTTTGGCATTGCAAGTAAGAGTCACAACACTCTCCCTAATGGATGTGATAGATTAGGGGGCATTCTTCTTTCAGGCCAGGTATGTTAGATATCTACCCCGTTTATCACCATACTCCAATAACCTCTGTTTCACAAGGGAGATTTCCCTCTTTGCTGTCTGGGTGAGCCCAGCATTCAAACGAGCTCTGAGGGCTGTAATCTGCTGCAACTTGGTTACAGACGGTCTGGCAAGGTATGCTGTTTCAGCTGCCTTCAGGCAAGCCTCCAGCATATGCAGCTTCTCTGCCTTCTGCCAATTCTGGGTCGTCAAGTAAGAAATAATCAAACTCCTCACATAGGCCTTGGCAGTCTGCAAGACCGCCGATGTATTACTGGCCGTACCCAAATTAATATCCCAAAAAATTAAATTCCCCCGAAAGATATTCAATAAACTTCAGGAAGAAAGGGGACATGTGCCAGTGCCGTGAGCGTGTCCCATCGCCACCGACCTTTACCTCCATGTACACTGCTGCATGATCAGAAATTACTATCTTCCAAATTCTGCAGGACAGCACCGAATTCAAAAAGGTCAACAGGGCAAAAAAATGCCAATCCTCGAAAAGTAATTACGTGGCTGAGAGCAAAAAGATGAAGTCCCTCTACTCAGGGTGGGGACAACTCCACACACCCACCATTCCAGCTCCCTGTTCAGATACACCAACTGCCTGGATTGCGGGGATGTACCGGCAAGACCTCGAGGCATCCTGTCCACTGCGGGTTAATAAGTAGGTTACAGTCTCCCCTATTTCTGTATGATGTGCCCCAAGGACCAGCCACCCGGAAAGTGCGTCTGTTAAAAATTTGAGGTAATGTGCGGGGCACAGGATACATTCAAATTCCCATACATATTTCCATGTATTAAAGCTTTACGAATCAAAAACCACCCATATTCATTCTTAATTTGGTCTCACAGGAGAAATGGAAGATACTTCTTGTGGAGTTAGTAACCCCTCTGCTTTTCAAATTAAAGGATGAGAAAAAAACACACGTCTGAACACTGAGACCGAGCGGTGAGGATAGAAGGAAGAGTGAAGCGAGGGCTGCCGGCAAGGTAAGGGCTTAATTTGTATTTGGGCAGTGGCTAAACCCGAGATACTGCACATGTAGCATCACCCTCCCACCCCCCTACTCTAACCGGAAGGAGAAGACTCAGTAAGGTAAGGCTTTTAGTTTTTTCTTTATCTTTCTTTTTAATATATTTCAGTGCATTATTTGGGTTTAGTTAGTTAATATAAAGCTATGCTTCCCATAGCAGTGGATCTCAGACCGTGGCAGGTGCCTCTTGCTTGAAGTGGGAGCTTAGGAATTCGTCTGACATTCATGACTCTTTCACCTGCAAGACATGTGTCCAGCTGCAGCTCTCGTTGGACTGCATGACGGCCCTGGAGCGATACTGAGGAGGTAGTGGAAAGCACGTTTAGTGAACTGGTCACACTGCAGGTTAGGATTGCTGACGGAGACAGTGAATGGGTGAACAAAAGGCATGAAAAGAGTAGGAAGGCAGTGCAAGTGTCCATTACGGTCATCTCCCTCCAAAACAGGTATACCGTATTGGATACTGTTGGGGAAGATGGCTCACCAGGGGAGGGCAGCAGTTGCCAGGATCATGGCACTGTGTCGGGTACTACTGTTCAGAAGGGCAGGAAAAAGACTCGTAGGGCCATGGTCATAAGGGATTCTATTGTAAGGGGAATAGATAGGATGTTCTATGGCTGAAAACAGGACTCCCAGATAGTATGTTGCATCCAAGGCGCTCGGGTCAACGATGTCACCGATTGGCTGCAGAGCATTCTAAAAGTGGAGGGCGAACAGCCAGTTGTCTTGGTGCATGTAAGCACCAACGCTATAAGTAGGAAACGAGATGAGGTCCTGAAAGAAGAATTCAGGGAGCTCGGAGAGAGTTTAAAGTGTAGTGATCTCGGGAATACTACCAGTGCCACGTACTAGCCAGTATAAAAATGAAAGAATAGGCTTGAGGGATGGTGTAGGAAAGAGGGATTCAAATTTGTTGGACATTGGGACAGGTTCTGGGGAAGGTGGGTCTATTACAAAATGGATGGTCTACATCTGAACCAGACCGGAGCCAACGTCTTTGGGGGTGTTTTTGATCCTACTTTTGGGGAGTTTGTAAACTAATGTTGCAGGGGTCTGGGAACCAGTCGAGGCTGGAGACTGTAAGGATTATGAGGATGGTATTAATAAAAGGAAGGGTAGGCAGAAAGCGGGTGGGTGAAAATATCTGGTAGCATGAAATACATCTACTTTCATGCAAGGTGTATAGTGTGTAAGGCAGATGAACTTAGGGCTTGGATTGGTGCCTGGGAGTATGACATTATTGCAATCACAGAGACTTACTTGAAGGAAGGGCATGATGGTTAGCAGTGAAATGTTTCAGGATATAAACGCTTCAGACAGGACAGAGAGGGAAGCAAGAGGGGTGGGGTGGGTGGAGTTGCATTGCAGGTCAAGAATGATTTCACGGTTACGTTAAAGGAGCACACTATGGAGGTCTTGGGTAGTGAGGCATTATGGGTGGAGCTGAGAAATATAAAGGGCACAGTTACATTGTTGGGGCTGTATTAAAGGCCTCCCAACAGTGAGCGTGAGGTAGAAGAGCAAAGATCTAAACAGATTATGGAAAGATGTAGAGGCAATAGGGGAGTGGTGATGGGAGATTTTAATTTTCACATCATTGACTGGGATACACTTAACGCCTGGATATGGTAGAATTTGGAAGAATTCCAGCGAGTTTTCTACTGCAGTATGTCAATAGTCCGACGACGGAAGGGGCCATATTGGACCTGGTACTGGGGAACGAGCCAGGACGGGTGGCAGAAGTTGTGGTGGATGATTTCTTTGGGAACAGTGACCACAATTTTTTAAGTTATAGAATAGTCGCAGATAAAGTAGAAACTGGTCCTAAGGGAAGAGTACTAAACTGGGTCAAGACCAATTATATCAATATTAGGTTGGAACTCGGAAATGTGGATTGGATACAGCTACTTGAAGGGATGTCCATATTTGAGATGTGGGAGGCTTTCAAAGATATGTTAAAGATAGTGCAGGATAGGCATGTACCATTGATGGCAAAGGATAGGAGGGGCAAGATTCATGAACCATGGATGACAGGAGAAATTATATGACTAGCCAAGAGGAAAAGGGAAGCATACATAAGGTCTAGGCAGCTAAGAGCAGGACGAGCCCTGGAGGAATATCAGAAGAGTAGGGCAAGTATTAAACAAAGAATCAAGCAGGCTAAAATGGGACATGAAACAGCATTAGCCCTTCATTAGGAATGTCCAAAACATCGATTCTCCTGTTCCTTTGATGCTGCCGTGTTTATCCAGTGCCACACTTTTCGACACTGATCTCCAGCATCTGCCGTGCTCACTTTCTCCAAGGGCAGTAGATTTAGTCAATATGGATTTCAGTTACAGCAGAACAGAATGAGGCTTTACAGTCCCGGGAGACTGATATACAATTACAGGAGGAGGCCAAAAAACTCCTTGGGCCTATAAAGCTGTAACCAGCACAGTATCCAGTTACACAGCAACAGGATCAGTCTATTCAGCTACTTTAAGTCAGTAACATAGGAAATGGAAGAGGCCACAAAGTGACTGGACTATGGGGTATACTGGAATAAAACCAGGCTACATAGCCCCTCAGACCTACCCTTCCATTCAGTAAGTCAGGGCTGATCTGCACTCGGCCACAATTTCTCGTTCATGTCCAATTCTTTGGAGCCCTCGACTCTCTGTCGGGTCAAAATCGATTGACACCCACTTGCACCCCCCAAACATTTCAGTGATTTGTCCTCCCCAACTGTCTGGTCCCAACTGTCCCTACCCCGTGAGGGAAGGAAACACTCCCCACACATATACCTTGGCCTATTGACATGTAAAGAAGATTTGAACACAGCATAAAGTGACTGGCCCTGATATCAAGACAGGATTTGATAAAGCAAGGAGACTGAACAAAATCGAACTTGACGGGAATCAGTTGTAAACTCGCCACTGATTGGATCATTCGAAACACAATGGGGCTGGTGGACATTAATCCTCTCAGTGCTGAAATTGCTGAAAAGGAGACACAGGTGAGACTCCTCAGCATAAACATCTTCATCTGGTCCATCAATGTATTTGCCCATCATAAGATCTGAAGTAGGTATGATGAATGAAGATCACAGAATGTTCAGAATATTTCGTCCCCCACCAGCTCCTGAACCATTCTGTGTCCATGTGCAGCAAGACCCGGACAACATTCCGGTTTGTGCTGGTAAAGTGTCGGTAACATTTAAGTAACAGCACGGCCAGACACTGCACATTTCCACAGTTAAAAGAGGAGTTCATTCAGCATCTCCAGCCGGTTACACACGGATATGCGATAGCATTCAGGAACAGGAAGAGTGACAGCACGTTCAATACTCCAGCCTGTTACACAGGAAGAAGAGTGGTCTGTTCAGTGCGTCGAGCTGTTAAACAGGAACAGGCAGAGCCCAATCAGACCCTTAAACCTGTTCCATGAGGCCAGGAGGAGGCTATTCATCTCCACGAGACAGTTATACAGGAACAAGAGGGGGTCAATGATATTCCAACATGACAAACCAATGAAACCGAGACTGCACTGATAGAGCGCTCCATGATGTTAATCATGGTTCCATTGTTTGAAGAACGTGTGCTGCTTTAACATAGTTTGCTGGCAATGATGAGGGAAGCCAAAGGATTTGTGCCAAGTCTCAAGGAGACATTTCCATCTCCGAGAAGACACACTCATGTTCTCCATGGAGGTCAGAATCTGGTGGGAATAGTTAACTGTTTTAGCATGAAGGTATTGTGGCTGCTGTAGGGATTGTGGATAACGAGACTTTCAGTGCAGAACCTTACAGGAAATGCACTGTATTAATGTGGAGAGAGTTTATTCAAACACTGGCCCTCTGTCTCTCTCAGGCGACATGGGAATTGAGTGTGGAGTGAGGGGAATATTCTCAGAGGCTCTCAAACAACCCGAGTAAAAAAGAAGTCATGGAATTTTTCACCGTATCAGTGTCTATTTAGAACATCGTGAGTGGCTGTCCCTCCTCCACAAGTTTCAATGCAATCGCCTTTCATTCTCTCACAACGCCAGAGATTAATCTTCACTGACTCCTCATGGAACCATAATCCCAGGGATTAGTCTGGTCAAACTCCATTGCACACTCTCTGTGGCAAGGCCATCATTCCTTATAAAGGAGAGAAAGTCTGTCCACAATATCCCCAATACTGCCTCAACAACACTCTCAGCGATGGTCAGAATAACTCTTTTTCCTCTTAGTCATCTATCTTTCTTTCCTGTGGTGTAAAAAGTCTTTCCTTCTCTCTATAATGCTGGAAAGAGTTAACACTTTTATAATGAAGGCGTTGTTGCTGCTGTCGGGGTGATGGATAACATGACGTCCATGGCAGGATCACGCACCAATTGAACTGTATAAATGTTGGGAGAGTGTATTCAAAAACCTGAACCTCTCTATCTATCTATCTATCTATCTATCTATCTATCTCTCTCTCTCTCTCTCTCTCTCTCTCTCTCTCTCTCTCTCTCTCCCTCCTCTCTTTCTCTCCCTGTCTCAGTTGAAATACGGAGAGGGGTGGTTGGGTGGAACGTTCTCAGAGGCTCTTAAACTATCGAGAATCATGCAATCTGAGTGTAAAAAAGCCATGGAACTTATCACCGTATCAGTGTCTGTTTAGAACATCATGAGTGATTGTCCATCCCCCTTAAGGTTCAATGCAATCAACTCTTATTCTCTCACTGAGCTTCGCTCACTGCTCATGGTGCCATCATCCCAGGGATTAGTCTGGTGAAACTTGAGATAAAGTCTATCCACAGTACCCGAAATACTGCCGCAACAACACTCTCAGGGATTGTCAAAAAACATCTTTTCTCTCATTTACACATCGCCATTTCTTTCCTGTTTCACAAAAAGCCATTCCTTCTCTATGCACTACTACTGACATGGAATTTATAATTCCCTTACATCTGTATGTCAGCATCAATAAAGCCAGCAGCAGAGACACCTATGGAGATGTGCATCACTCTCAGAGACAATTTCAATGAGGTTGAATACACCTAAAATAGGGGATGATCATGTACCTGAATGCAAATGAGATGTCCCAATACAGAAACAGGCAGAGGAAGGGAGCTACCTTTACCTTTATTCTTATGTCACAGGATGTATGAAGCCCTGGTCAGGGCAGCATGGTATGCAGATCTTGAACTGAGTGACTGGTCCAGCTGTTCCATAGTATCGTAAAGAGTAAAATGCATAGCTATGGGTTTGTAGTGTTACAACACAGGATAAATCTTCCTGCTTAATTAAAACCAGCAACAGAGAAAAGATTTATCCCATACAGTAATTTGTGATAATTCTAGAGTCCAAAACTATTTAAAGTAAAATATAAGAACTTCATTCCTTAAAGTATAACAGAGAATAATAAACAAACGACTATTTACAACTTCTTCATCTAACCTATCATTTACCTTCCCCCTCCACAATACTAGTCCGATAAGACTCCTAATTAAGATTTACAAAACAAAACTTCTTATCTCAAAACCAAGAAGGTTTTGGTTCTTCTCCATATTCCTGTTTTCTTTTCTTCTTGGGGACTCTGCTTCACCAGTTACGAATCAATAAAGGTACCCATAGGAGAGCTATTTTTCAGGCAGTCTTTGCATTCTGGTAGCTTGGCAGTTCTTGTCTCAATTTTTCAATTTTCCATGGTCTTGTACCGCCAAACTGTTGGATTGTATCATTGGCTGTTAAGATTGTCAATATAATAAATTGAAACTTGGTTGGAGGTGGGCATTTTGGGGTATAATTTAAAATGGTTTGCTCAATTTGTTCCGAGACAATAAGCTAATCGGGTTGTTCGACGAAATGTCACATTATATCTATTTTTCAGAACTCTTAGTGCTGTCAGGTCGTTATTTTTGCCTTTTAATTTTCTAAAATGTACAGTACACCCACGTGTTCATCGCAGAACTCACACAGAAACCTGAGGAGGGAATAATGACACATTGACTTCCCTAAAGGACTTCAGGCAAGCAGATTGGTTTTTATAACAAATGATAATGGTTCCTTTTAACTCCCCAACTTCCTTCATGAGATATCAACAGACCATTATTCTGTGGTTCTAGATTATGAATCAATGACTTGACCACCATAAACTGTCTTCCCTTTTTTGCAGAGAACAAGTTAAACATTCTCAATAGCAATTATTTAGTGACGGACATGTGATTACAAGGAACGGGAAACTGTTGCATCCGGATTGAACAAAGGCACAAATGGTTTATTCAGATATTGCACTGAGACTGAGGATGAGACTGGGATATCATGATGGTGGTATTGGACAGGATTATTGAGTGGGGAGGACATGGAGATGGAAATCTGTGAAGGACAAAATGGATTATGGAGTTTGAGAAGAGTTTGGTTCCTTCTCGCACATCAGTGAGTAATTTATAAATCGTAGTTTGATAGTTATAATATATAAGGGAATGAATGTTTGTTTGGAACTGAAGATATTGACTTGCATTTTCCAAAATGTACATACCATGAGCCGAAATTCAGTTCACCCTGTTTAGTAGACAAATATAATGACTTACCAGGAACACCAACTATCGCGAGGATGGGATAGTAACCACCTTGAATAATCCAAAGGATATCCTGGATCCGCCATGCTAATGATACCCAAGGCTGAGAAAGCCAGTAAAGACCCGAGGATAAACTCCTGTCCATTGTTGGAACATTCCAGTCTAATGTTCTCAGATTCGGATCCATTGTTGGAACATTCTTGTCCGTGGTCCTCAGATTATGAACTATTATTGTAACATTCCTGTCTAATGTTCTCAGATTATGATCTCTCCTCCCCCCTCCCCCCCTCTCGAGCTGCTGATCCCTGTTAGTGCTGTAAGTGATGCTCCTACTCACACAATGGGATAGCACATTAAACAGAGCCCATTTATCTTTCAACGGTGGAAATTCTCCACTGGGATAATTAGGATCCACGGAGATTTACATTAATCACAGTCACTGAACAAATAGCTCCATTTCACCCCTTTGAGTTCAATATCGATTTTATTAAAATTCAAAAGAACGTTTAAAATTTACTCATTTAGCTTGGGATACGTGGGAGTGGCTGAGGGAAGGAATATTGGAGATGGTAGATTGATTGCATGTAATCATTCAATCTGCCTTGGATATGGGAGTAATATCAAAGGATTGTCAGAATATAAACACGTTTCTTTATTTATAAATGGAAACATACAATCTGTAACTACTGATCAGTGATTATAATGTCAGTAAAATATGGAGAGAACTTTTCTAGTCCATAATCTGATAGGCAAATGTGCCTACGACAACATGAGTTATAACAGGCAAATGGCATGGATATGTTAATAGAGAATATGATGTGACACATAATTCAGATGGTTAGCCAAGGATCAGAGAGGGCAGGTGAGGGTCATGCTGTTAATGTCGTCGATGTCAATCAACTGTGAGTAAGTACCATGCACTGGTTTTCAATTTCAGTGTGATTATGATATTGGGGTCACGGCTGCAGAGACTGGAGGGAAGGAACATGATATTTTCCAGTCATCAGTATTGGGATTTTACTCTTTAGAAATCATTAGGAAATCAAATTCCAGGATTCATCTCCAACGAGGAATGAGGAGAGACAATATTAACCATACAACCAGACGGCATTGGAGCAGAAATTTGGCCATTCATCCCATTGAGCCTGCTACGCCATTCAATGATGGCTGTTAAGCTTCTGAACCCCATTCTTCCGATTTCTATCTGTAATCCTTCATCCCATTTACAATCAAGAACCTATCTATCTTACTCTTAAATATACTCAATTACCTGGCCTCGACAGCCTTCCGTAGCAGTGAATTCCATAGATTTCCTACTCTCTGGCTGAAGAGGTTCGTCTTAATCTGTGTTTGAAAGGTTTTCTCTTTACTCTGTTCCCTGGGTCCCAGTGTCCCGTCCATTGGAAATATCTTCCCAAAATCCATCCTCTCCAGGTCATTCAATATTCTGTAAATTTCAATTAGACCTCCTAACATTCTTTTTAACTCAATCAAATATAGACCCAGAGTCCTCAGATGTTCATCATAGAAAGCTTTTCTTTCCTGGGACCACTTTCGCGAATCTAATCGGAAAATGCTCCAGGGCCAGTACATCTTTCCTGAGATATGGAACCCCAAACTGTGCACAATAATCCAACTGTAGCCTGGCCAAAATCTTGTAGAGCTTCATTTATATTCCTCATCCTTGCATTTATATTCAATCCCTCTTGAAATAAAAGGAATCGTCTTATTTGCCTTCCCAACTGCTGACAAACTGCAGGTTTACGTTTCAAGATCCTTGGACTGGCAACGAACCCCCCTCCCCCAGAGTCTTCTGAACTTGCTCGCTATTTAGAAAATAGTCCATGCCATCATTTTCCCTGGCAAACTGCATGACCTCACACTTGCCCACGCTATACTCCACCTGCCACTTTTTTGCTCACTCCCCTAACCTGTGCAATTCCTTCAGCAGGAGAAAGTGAGGACCGCAGATGCTGGAGATCTGACTCAAAAAGTGTGGTGCTAGAAAAGCACAGCCAGTCAGGGGCGGATTCTGAGGAACATGACATTAGACGTTTCAGTCATAAAGCTTTTATCGGGAATGAAGTGGGTGGGTGGACAAGGGTTGAGAAATGAATGGGGTGGGTGGGAGAAAGGTAGATTGGAAGGTGATGGCTAAATGGAGGTGAGTGGTGAGATTGGAAGATGGAGTGGATAGATGGGAAGGGAGATAGACGGGTAGGGCAGTTCAACAGGCGGTGCTCAGTTGGAGGGTTAGATCTGGGATAAGGTCGAGGGAGGGGAGATGAGGAAACTGGTGACATTGCGCTGAATACCACGTGGTTAAAGGGTTCCATGGTGGAAGACAACGTGCTCTTCCTCAAGACGAATCGTGGCTAGATTGTGGCATTGGAGGAAGCCAAGAACTTGCATGTCCTTTGAAGAGAGATAGGGGGAGGTGAAGTATTCCGCCACAGGGAAGTGGGGTTGTTGGGTGTGTGACGCAGAGTGTTCCCTGAACCGTTCTGCAAGTTGACGTCCTGTCTCCCCAGTGTAGAGGAGACCAGGGGCAATGGACAGAGTAGATGACGTGTTTGGATGCACAGGATATTCCTGCCTGATGTGGAAGGATTCTTTGGATGGAGGTGAGGAGGAAGTTGTTCGCACAGGTTTCATACCTCTTGCAATGGCAAGGGAAGGTGCCGGTAGTGGAAGGTGGCTTGTTGGGTTGGGGTGGGGGGACGCATGAACCAAAAGAGGGAGTCGTGATGGGAATGTTCTCTGCAGAATGTTGATAGGGGTGGGGAGGGAAGTATATCTCTGGTGGTGTGGTCTGACTGTTGTTGGCAGAAATGCCGGAAGATGATGTTTTGTATCCTGAGGTTGTGGTCTGGAAGGCGAGCATCAGAAGGGTTGTTAGAGGGTGCTACTGCACCCTCCTGCAGCCGAACCACCTCTTCGATGCTACCTATCCCTCTATTCCATCTTTGCACTGTTTGAAAGCTTAGTCAGAATGCACTCAGTTCCTTCATGTAGACCATTAATGCACAAAGCGAATTTTGTGGTCCCAACACTGAGTCTTGGGGAATACCACTTATCACTGGATGCCATCCTGAGAAGGACACTTTTATCCCCACTCTCTGCTTTCTGTCAGACAGCCATGCATCTATCCAAGCGAGCAACTTGACTGTAGCATCAGGGGTCCTAATCTTTCTCAATAGCCACCTGCGTGGCACCTTATCAAAGATTTTAGAGAAGCAGGTGGATAACATCTACTGGTTCTCCTTGGTCACATCTGCTCTTTACTCCCTCAAAGTATTCCAGCAGGTTTGTCAGACATGACCTCCCATTGATGAAACAATGCTGACTTTGCACTATTTTACTAAATACTTCCAAGTATTCAGAAAACCAATCCTTCATGATGGATTCCAGTATGTTACCCACAAACAAGGTTAGGCTAATCAGTCTGTAATTTTCCATCTTCTGCCTAACTTCCTTATTAAATGGAGTGTCATGTTAGCAATTTTTCAGCCTTTCCTGATTTTAGTCATTCCTGAAAGATTACCACTTTCACTTTCACTACCTCTTCCGCTATCTCCCTTGCAATGCTGGGGTGTAGTCCATATGGTTCAGGTGATTTATCCAAATTCAGGCCATCCAGTTTTCTAGCATTTTCTCCTTGGTGATGACCACCATACCAGCTCTGCCCTCTCACTCACTTGAATATTTGGGAAATTACTCGTGTCTTCCACCATGAATATTGATGCAAAGTTTCTCATTCGTTTCTTTGTTTTCTACGACTGTCTCTCCAGCATCATTTTTCATTGGTTCATATTCACTTTTGCCTCTCTTTTGCACTTTATATATCTAAAGATCCTCTTACAGTCTCCTTTCTATTACTGGTTAGCTTACCTCCATATCTAATCTTCTCTGTCCTTTTTTTGCCCTCTGTTAGTCTTTGTAAGTTTCCCACTTCTCTAGTTTCCCACTGCCCCTCACCAGATTATATGCTTGTTCTTTTGCTTGTATGAAATCCCTGAATTCCGTCGTCAGCCCTGGCTGCCTCATACTTCCTGTACCATGCCTGGATTCCTCAGCAACAATCTCTGCTGTGACTCCTGAATTAATCTTGGAATCTGCTGCCGTTACTGTTCCCCTGTCTTTCATACTTGACCCCTCTCCCAGTCAATTCTACCCAGCGTCTCCCTTAAGTCTCTGTAGTTGCCTTTATTTTGCGGAAATACTGTTACCTCTGAGTCTATCTTCTCTCTCTCAAATTGCAGAAGAAATTCAACAATGTTCCGATCATTGCTTCTGAAGTTTACCTTCAGCCTAATCTCCATTACGAATCCTGCATCATTAAATCCAGTATCATCTGTTTCCGAGTGCACTCCAAAAGAAGATGCTCCAAAAAGCCATCTCATAAACATTCCTAAAATTCCTTTTCTTGTGAACCACTACCAATCTATTGTTACCAGTTTCCCGCATATTAAAATCACCCATGATTACTGCACTTTGCCTTTCCTTCACATTTTTTTCTATCTCCTGGTGTATCTTGTGCCCCAGCTCCTGACTACTCTTTGGAGCCCTGTACAAGACTTCAACTGTGGTTCTTTTACCTTTGTGGTTCATCAATTATACCCACGCAGATTCTACACCGTCTGACCTTATTCCTTTCTTACTATTGATTTAATCTCATTTCTTACTAATAATGCAAAACCATTCCCTCTGTCCGCCTGCCTATCTTTTCCATAGGATAAATATCCTTAAATATTCAGATCCCCTTGCAACCACATCTCTGTGATGGCCATCGCTTCATACCTGCCGATTTAATTCTGTGCCACAAGCTCATTTACCTTATTCCTTATACAGCATGCATTCAGTTGTAACACCTTCAGTCCTGCATTAACCGTCCCTCTTCTCATTGTCATTCATTTGTGCAGTGCGCTTGAAGTTCGATGTGTTAAACATTTCAAGATGCTTTATCCTATTTGTGCTGGAGATTTTAATAAACTCTCCTGAGTCCTGTACTCTTACCTCCTCTTTTAATTCGGCTTTTCTAATTAAACCCTATAACTGCACCCTACCACACACACACACACACACACACACACACACACACACACACACACACACACACACACACACACACACACACACACACACACACACAGTCCTAATCAGTTTAAAAGTCTGTGCACAGCCCTGGTTTGGATTCACTCGGATTCTGGTCCCAGCACGGTTCAGATGACGACTGTCCCATCGGAGCAGGTCCTTTCTTCCTCAGTAATAAAATGTGTATATTCGAAACAAAATACAAGGATATAAAAGCTTTTCTGTACATCCCAAAGTATGAAAACTATAAAAAGACAATATTGTTAAAATACGCTGACTATGTGGAGCAATATAAATTGTAATGTGAATTACAAAACGATGGAAGTGGTGTTCAAACTTTATCAATCATTATTTGACCCACAGCTGAGCTCCTGATTTCATGTCTGCCAGTGATTCCCTTCACTGAGATTCCACCCTGCCTCTCACGCAGTGTCTAGAGGGGCTACAAGTTCCTGTTGGCCCAGAATATTTAAATTAACCACCTTCTTCCTGGAACCAATCTATTGGTCCAGTGGATTATGTTTAGCTGTCCGCAACTCAGCTCAGGGATGTTATTGGCGATAAATGATCTGGGATGATAGCCAGTATCAGCGTGGTGCTCACAGGGTATGGCACCAGACAAAGGGCTTGCAGTCTGCGTGAGTTTAGAAGAAATATTTCTGTGTATTTCTCCACACGCTATCTCCTGAGCTACCTTCACATTCGTCTGACACCCCTTGCTCTCACTAACTCTGTCACTCCTTATTTTTCACTCTTTTTATCTCACTTCACTGTTTTCCCTCTGTTTATTTCTCTCCCTCTCAGTCTAGCTCCGATCATTCCCTCTATTTTCAAGTTGTCAAGTTGGAGACCTCATGGACGCATGGTGGACTGAATGGCCTCCTTCTGTGTTGTATTAATGTGTTGATTTAATCCTCCTCAGTCACTGTACCTGTGGACCTATTGCTGTGGTTCCATACATCCCTCCCCCACCACCGCCACACACTAGTTTTAACCCTGGTAAAGGACAATAGCAAACCTGCCTGCCAGGAGATTGCTGCCAGTTCAAAGCCATCCCGTCCATCTTGGTTATATCCTATCAATCCGGGAATCCCAAAGATCCACTGATCAGAGATTGTTATCAGTTCATGTGCACCCCGTCCTTCTTGTGTGTATCCGACTGACCCGTGAATCCCAATAAGCTACAAATCGTAAATTGTTGCCAGTTCAGTTTCATACCATCCTTTTTTGTGTATATCCTACCAACTCGGGAATCCCAATGATCCACATATCGGAAGTGCTGCCTCTCCGACCAGTTCTTTGATCGACTATTTAACTATGCTACCTTACGATTCCTCACCTCACTCGCACCTGACATATTCTAATATCTCCAAAATTCAAATACCCTTTCAGCACAACTCCAACACGGCCTTTTCTTTAATCTGAATAGACTTGATAATAAAAACTTAAGTGTGACGTCAGGAAAGGGAGATCACTGAATCAGTCCAATGACCACCGGTTCTGATATCTATCCCCACCACCAAACCTGTTTGACAAGGCATACATATGCACCATCTATTTGCAGATGGACGAGGATAAACAGAACATTAGAAAATGTCAGAGCAGATGGATGCAATTCAGCCTATTTACTCAGCTTTGCTATTCAATTGGATTCGAGTTATTCCATTCCTTTCAATGGTAGGGTCTTTACCCAGCATCCCCAGCGGGTCAGAAAGTTCCCAGTGTCGTTGTGTGCACAGTTCTGCGGAGGGAGTATCTAGTGCCAGACAATGGGGTGTGGGGAGTCCCAGGGGTGGCATAATGAAATGCTGCAAGTAGTGCCGATGGACCGAGGGAACTGAGAGAGGTGGAATGGACATCCAGGGACACTTCAAACAGACAAATGGTCGGGCAAGATTTCTAAACACCCAGAGGAACCCGCGAACCACAGCTGCTTTTACAAAAAACCTGTCATATTTGCTACAATTTTCCAACGAACACAAGCAAAAATACTGTAGATGATAGAAATCTGAACCAAACACAGAGACGCACTGTGGAGAGAGAAAAGAGTTAATGCTCCCAATGCAGACACGGGAAAAATGTACGAAGTCCACACAGACAGGGTCCAGAGATTGCAAATGAACTCAAGTCCCTAGCACTGTGAGGCAGCATTGCTGTGTCACCATGCTGGATAATTGGGGATAGTATAGTTAAAAGCATTGATACTGTTCTCCGTGATCGGGATTAAGAGTTCTGAAGGTTGTGTTGCCTACATGGTGCTCGGGTTTGGGATATATCATCTGGGTTGCAGAACTTGGAGTGGGAGGAGAATGATCCAGTGGTCAGGTTCCGTGTAGGTACCAACGGCTAGACAAAGAAATGACAATGAGAAGAGCGACGGGTAATACAGGATAGAACTACTATATCAGAATACATGCAGTATAAGGAATATGATAAATGAGCTTGTGACTCATCCATAAATTGGCAGGGACGACATAGTGGGCATTACAGTGACATCTCTGCAAGAGCATCAGGATTGGGAGCTGAATATTCAAGGATATTCATCCTGTCGAAAAGATAGGCAGATGGGCAGAGAGATAGAGTTGTCTCAGGAGAAAGAATGCAATTGAATCAATAATCAATTAAAAGAAATGAAATAAGGTCAGATGGTGTAGAATCTGTGTCGGTAGAACTGAGGAATCAAAAAGGTGGAAAAATGCAATTGGAGTTATATACAGGGAGCTGGGGTGTAAGATACACCAGGAGCTAGAAAGATGTGCAGGAAAGGCAAAGTTACAGTGATCATGTGGGATTTTGTTATACAGATGGACTGGAAATTCAGATTATAGGAAAAGGAATTTGTAGAATGTCTAGGAGATGGCTTTTGGAGCAGCTTTTGCAGGCAGACTAGATGAGGGGAGCTGCAAGTGACAGTGATCATAATATGATTGAATTTACTCTGCAATTTCAGGTAGAAAAGTTAGAATCAGAAGTAACGGTATTACAGTTGAATGAAGGCCATTGCACAGACATGAGTAAGGAGCTGGGTAGAATTGACTGGGAGAAGGGCACAGCAGGAAAGACAGTACAACAGCAATGGCAAAAGATTTTTGGGGTAATTGAAGATACAGCAGAGATTTATCCTCAGGAAAAAGAGGCTTGTATAGGGAGGATGGGACAACCATAGCTGATTAGGGAAGTCAGGTATAATATAAAAGTAAAAGAGAAATGATATAATGTGGCAAAGTGCAGTGGGAAACCTGAGGGTTGGAAAGTTTACAAAGACAAAACAGAGGGCAAAGAAAATAAAATAAGGAGGGAGATTATTAAATATGGAGGTAAGCTAGCCAGTAATGTCAAGGAACACAGTAACAGTTTATTTCGATATATAAAGTATAAAAGAGTGGCAGAAGTGAACATTGGACTGCTGGAAAATGATACTGGAGAGATGGCAGTGGGGAACGAGAAAATGGCAAAGGAACTGAATAATTACTTTGCATCAGCTTTCATGGTGGAAGGCACGAGTAATACCTTAAACATTCAAGAGATTGAGGGGCCAGAGCTGAGTATGATGGCCCCCACCATTGAGAACATGCTAGTAAAAGATGTAATGGCCCGAAGGTGGGTAAATATCCTTGACCAGATGGACTACATCCCAGCATTATAAGGGAGATACCTGAAGAGGGAGTGGAGGCAATCGTGGAGATCTTTCAGGAATCACAAGAGTAAGGAACGATCCCAGAGCACTGGAAACCTTCTAAACCTTTTTAACAAGGGAGTAAGGAAAAAGACAAAACCACCCCACCATGAATAGTTTAACCTCTGTCGTGGGTAAGATCCTGGAATCCATTGTGAAGGATGAGGTTTCTGAATACTTGAAAGTGTTTGGTAAAATAGGGCAAAGTCGGCATGATTTCATCAAGGGAAGTTAATGCCTGACAAATCTATTGGAATTCTTTGAAGAGGAAATGAGCAGCTCGACCAAGCAAAAAGGCCTTTGACAAGGTATCACACAGGAGATTACGGAGTATGATAAGGTCCATGGTGTTAGCGGCAAGATAGTGGCATAGATAGTAGCTTGCCTGTCTGGCAGAAAGCAGAGAGTGGGGCAAAAGAGTACTTCTCAGGATGGCAGCCGGTGACAAGTGGTGATCCAGAATGCTCAGTGTTGGAATCAGAACTTTTTACTTGTTACATTAACAATCTAGATGAAGGAATTGAGGGCACTCTGGCTAGGTTCGCAGACGTTACAAAGATAGGCAGATGGACAGGTCGTATTGAGGAAGCGGAGAGGCTGAACAAGGATTTGGACAGGTAAAGAGATCATCAGATGCATTCCAACGTTGGAAAGTGTGAGGTCATGCACTTTGGCAAGAAGAATAGAGGCATGGTCTATTTTCTAAATGGTGAGAAAATTCAGAAATCTGAAGTGCAAAGGGACTTGGGAGTTCTCGTGCAGTTTTCTCTCAAGGTCAGCTTGCAGGTTGAGGCAGTAGTTAGGAGGGTAATTGCAATTATGATTGGGAGCATTTACTACGAGAAGAACTGAATATAAGAACTGACTGTATACGGCTCTGGTCAGACCACATTTGGAGTATTGTGCTCATTTTAGAGGTCCATATATCAGGAAAGGTGTACTAGTCCTGCTGCGTGTTCAGAAGATTTTCACGAGAATCGTCATAGCAATTAAAAGCTTATTGCATGAGGAATGTCTGAGTACTCTGGGTCTATACTTGATAAAGTTTGAAAGGATGAGAGTGAATGCAATTGAAATAGACAGAATACTGAATGTCCTGGAGAGAGTGGATGCCGATAAGATGTTTCCATTGCAGAAGGATCCGAGGGCACAACCTTAGATGAAAGTGATCACCTTTTTGAACAGTGAAAAGGAGAAAGTTATTTAACCTTAGAATGCTGAATTTTTTAAATTTATTGGCACAGAAGACTGTGGAGGTAGGTCATTGAGCATATTTGAAACGGAGATAGATAGTTTTTAATTATCCAGGGGATGAAGGGTTATGGGGAGAAGGTCGGAGAATGGGTTTGAGAAACCTCTCAGAGATGATTGAATGACGGAGCAGACCCGATGGGCTAACTGTCCTAATTTATGCTCCAATGTCTTATAGTCTTCTGGTCTAAACCTCAACGAAGTACCTTGCATCGCTGAGAAGATAGATTCATGTTCTTCATGAAAGTCAGAAGCTGTTGGGAATAGTTAACTGTTTTAGAATGAAGGGATTGTGGCTGCTGTCGGGGTGGTGGATAATATGACATTCAGTGCAGGATCACACACCAACTGCACTCTATTAATGTGGGGAGATTTTATTCAAAACTTGGATCTCTCCGTCTCTCTCAATTGGGAGTAGGGGTTGGGGTACCACCCAGGCACTTAAACTATTCCGAATCATGCATCCTGAGTTAAATAGCAGTCATGGAATTTATCACCTTCCCATTGTCTGTTTCGAATATAAGGAGTGATTGTCCATCCCTCTCAGGGTTCAATGCAATCACCTCTAATTCTCTCATAGCGCTACAGATCAACCTTCACTCACTCCTCATGGTGCCATTATCCCCGGGATTAATCCGGTGAAACTCCTCTTCACTCTCTCTGTAGTAAGGAGATCATCCAAATAAGGGAAAGAAAATCTGTCCACAATACCACAGATACTGCCTCAACAACACTCTCAGGTTTTATCATAATAATTCCTTTCCCTCACTTAGCTGGCTCCATTTATATCATGTGACACAGGAAACCATTCATTTACAACGCACTGACACTAACGTAGAATTTAAAAAACATCCTTATATCTGGAGGTCAGCATCTATAAAGCCAGCACTAGAGGGGCCCTTGGTGATGGACAATCACAAAGAGTACATCTAAAACAGTGAATGGCTACCTACCTGAATGGAAATGAGCCGTTGGAATATCTTTCCTTTCCTTTCCTTTCCTTTCCTTTTGTTCTGCCCTCACGGGATGTGTGCAGCAATGGTCAGGCCAGCATGTTATGCCGATCGTGAACTGAGTGGCTGGTTCAGCTGTTCCACAGGACAATAAATAGTAAAACAAATTGCCATGGGTTTGCAGTTAAACAGAGACTTGACCAGAGGAGGATGACCCATTGCCTTTTCTTGTTGGTATAAGGCAAGTCGATATCAACAGATTATTATTCTGTGGCTCGAGAATGCGAGCCAATGACGTGACCCACCATACACCGTCTGCCCATCTTTCAGATTTTGTGCAGAGAATACGTTAAACATCTAAAGTGCAATTATTTTCCAATGGACACGTGGTTAGAAGGGACTTGAAACAGATGTATCTGGAATTAACACAGGCACAAACGATGGTTTATTCAGAAATTGAACTGAGGCTGAGGAGGAGACACGGATGTCGTAATGGTGGTACTGGACAGGATTGGTATGTGGGGAGGATCTGGAGATGTACATTTTGCAGGAGAAAACGAATGAAAGAGATTGAGAACAATGTGTTTTATCCTCGCGTATTGGTGAGTAATTAGTAAATAATAGTTTGCTAGTTATAATTTCTAAGGAATGGAATCTTTGATTGGAGCTGAAAACGTTGGCTGGCCCCTTTCCAAAATCTGCATATCATGAGCATCGAATCAGTTCAGACCATTTCACTAAACAGACAGAGTGACTTACCCGGCACACCAACTATAGCAAGGATAGGATAGTAACCAGCTTGAATAACCATCAGTACATCTACAATCCGCGATGCTAATAATATCCAAGGCTGGGAAAGCCAGTACAGACCATAGGATAAACTCCAATCCATTTTTGGAACATTCCAGTCTAATGTTTCCAGATTCCGATCCATTGTTGGAACATTCCAGTCTAATGTTCCCAGATTTCCATCTCTCCTGCCCTTCTCTCTGAAGCTGCTAATCCCTCTTATTGCTGTTGGACATGCTCCCGCTCACACTATGTGATAAAACACTGAAAGCATTCCCTTATTGATAGAAGAGATAAACTCTCTCGGAACGCATAGGATCCATGGAGACTGACATCATGACAATGGCTGAACAAATGGCTCCAGTTAACCTCTTTTAATTCAATGCTACTTTATTAAAATTCAAAATAAGTTGAACATTTATGCATTCTGGGTGTCATATGCGAGTATGACTGAAGGAAGGAATGTTGAAGATGGCAGATTGATTGTGTGTAATCATTCAGACAGCCTTGTATATGGAAGTAATGCCAGAAGTTTAACGGAACATAAACATGCTTCTCTGTTCATAAATACAGAAATAAATCCCGTAACTACTGATCAGTCATTGCAATATCTGTAAAACATTGAGAAAACAACTATCATCCATGAACTGATAGCAAAATGTGCCAAAAACTTCGTGGGTTACAACAAACAAACGGCATGGATACGTTAACAGCGAATTGCACATGACAAACACAGTTCAGATTGTTATTCCAGGATCAGGGAGGGCAGGTGTGGGTCATGATGTTGATGTTACTGATGTTAAGGAGCTGTCATGAAGTGTCATTTAATGGACTTCAATAACATTGTGATTATGATATCGGGGAAAAGATAGAAGACGGAGAGGACTGGGGGACATGGCTGGTTAGACTGGATGGAGGGACAGTGATGTTCCCCATTTACCAGAATTGGAATGTTACTCTTTATAACTCATATGAAGAACAGATTCAAGAATACATCTACAACGAGGAATGAGCAGAGACAATATTAATGAAATGTGTTGATGCAATATAAAATACAGGAACAAAATGATTTTCTGCACCCACCAATATATGCAAAGTACAAAGAGATAAGTTTGTTGAAATACACTCCTCATATTGAGCTATATAACGTGAAATGTGAATTACATAACTAGGAAAGTGGTATGCAAACTTTATCAATCATTATTTGACCCACAGCTAAGATCGTGATTTCACCTCTGTCAGTGAGTCCCCTCACTGAGATTCTCTGGGCTAGTCTCTCATACCGTATCGGTGTGCGCGGGATGGGGTGGGGGGGGGGGATCGTGGAGGCGGGGTGGTGGTTATCATTTCCTGCTGCTCTTGGTGCAGTCTATTTAAAAACTCTGCTTTCTCCATGGAACTAATCTATTGGCCTAATGGGTTCTGTTTAGCTGCCAGTAACCCAGATCTGTGATATGGTTGGAAATAAATAATTTTGGATGACAAACCAGTATCAGCACAGTGCTCACAGTTTATGGCGCCCAGGCAAAGGGCATGCCGTCCAGAGGAATTTCTAAATAAAGCTTCTAACTTCTGTCGGTCCATATTTATCTACCATAATGCAGTCTTCTGATCTATCTAACTTCACCCTCATCTAACATCTCTTCCTCTCGCACTCAGTCAGTCGCTCCTCTTTCTATCCTCTCTCAGCTTATTTCCCTTCACTTGCTTTCTCTCTGTTTATTTCTCTCTCACACACTCTCTCTATCTCCAATTGTGCAGTTGGAGAGGTTGTGACTCCACAATGGGCTGAATGGCCTCCATCCGTGCCATAATAATTGAGGTTCTCTGACTCACAATAAATACTTCCTGGACAGACATGCTGGTCCGGTGACATATCCAGTACACAATCACCCATTATCTTTTCCTGGTCGTCTCTGGTGTACAGCTGCCTTGAAATGTCTGTTCAAACAAAACAGACTGAATGAAATTCGAGCAGCCTAGAAGACGTTCATGAGTCTGTATTTCAATCAGGATTTAATGAAGGATGAGATTCCAGAATAACATAAGCAATGAATGAAAAACAGGGTAACACAAGAAATGGCAGCTGAGTACAACACGTGGTTCCAAGCAGGTCCCATGGTATTACCAATAGATTATCAATACAGAAAAACCAGCTGCTGTTCTGTGGATCCAGTTTGAATCCCGCCACTGCAGACAGTGGAAATTCAATTCAATAATGAAAAAATATCCCTGGAATTAAGAATCTACAGATGAGAATGAAATCATTGCCGATTGTCAGAAAAATCTATCTGGTTCACCAATATCCTGCAATGAAGGAATCTTCCATCCTCCCCTGGTCTGGCTGACATGCAACTCCAGACCCAAAGCAACGTCACTGACTTTCAATTTCCCCCTGAAATGGTCTAATGAATCATTCAGTTGTACCAATCGCTACAAAGATTCAAACAAATGAAACGAGATGGATCACGGGGCATCAAAATGGGCACTGGAAAAGTCAACATTAGAAACATCACTGTAGAACCTGCAAAGTCTTCTTTACTAACATCTGAAGTCTAGTGCCAACATTGGAACAACTGCCTTACAAACTAGTTAAGCAACAGCCTGACATAGCCATACTCACAGAATCATACTTTACAGAAATAACAGAAATTAAACATGGACAACGGAGACTCTTACAGATTACCACGTAACATCGTTCCTCAGCTGATTCAGTCCTCCTCCATGTTAAACAACACTTGGAGAAAGCATTGACTGTGGCAAGTGCACAAAGTGTATTCTGACCGGGAGATTTCAAAGTCGACTGTCAAGAGTGGTTTTGGCAGCAGTACTATTGATCATGCTGGTCGGCTCCTAAGGACATAGCAACTAGATTGGGTCTGCAGCAGGTCTTGAAGGAATGAACGCGAGGGTAAAAAAAATCATACCTGACCTCATTCTTACCAATCTACAACTGCAGATATATATGTCCATGACAGTATCGGTAAAAGTGACCACCATACTGTCCTTTCGGAGACGAAGTCTATTGTCTCCATAAACTCTGTTGTGTTGTGTGGCACTGTCACCGTGCTAAATGGCACAGACGTTTAGCAGATCTAGCAACTCAAGACTGAGCGTCCAGAAGACACTGTGGGCCATCAGTAGCAGCAGGACTATACTCCAGCACAATCTGTAACGTCACTGCCCAGCGTGTCCCCCACTCAACCATTAACATCAAACCAGATGATTAACCCTGGTTCAATGGAGAATGCAGGAGGGCATGCCAGGAGCAGAACCAGGAATATATAAAGATAAAATGTTCATCTGCTGAAGCTTCCAAACAGAAATATTTGCGAGCCAGATAGCATAAATAACAAGGACAGACAGAGCTTAGAGATCACAGAACTAATGCATCAGAATTAATCTCTGCAGTCCTGCTAATCCGATCGTAAATGGTGGCTGACGATTAATCAACAAATATCGCCAACCTCAATGATGGAAGAGCCCAGCACATCAGTGCAAA
The DNA here is from genome assembly GCF_020745735.1 of Hemiscyllium ocellatum. NCBI lineage: Eukaryota > Metazoa > Chordata > Chondrichthyes > Orectolobiformes > Hemiscylliidae > Hemiscyllium > Hemiscyllium ocellatum. The sequence continues at coordinate 924,174 of NW_026867690.1, forward strand.
ATATAAGGCTGAAGCTTTCGTTGCAATCTTCAGTCAGAAGTTTTGAGTGGATGATCCATTTCGGCCTCCTCCAGTGGTCCCCATCGTTACAGATAGCAGTCTTCAGCAAATTCGATTAACTGATATCGAGAAACGGTTGAAGGCAGAGGATACTGCAAAGGCTATGTTCCCTGATAACATGCCGACAATAATCCTGAAGACTTGTACTCCAGAACATCCCGCTTCCCTAGCCAAGCTATTCCAGTATGTTTACAATCCGACAATGGGGGTAAAACTGCTCAAGTATGTTCTGTACATAAAACGCAGGACAAATTCGACCCGTCCAAATACAGCCTTATCAGTGTACTGTCCATCATCAGTAAAATGATGGAAGGTGTCATCAACAGTGCTATCAAACCGCACCTCCTCAAAACTAACCTGCTCAGGGAAGCCAGTTTTGGTTTTGCCAAGACCACTCAGTTACTGACGTCATCACAGCCTTGGTTCAAACATAGAAAACGGAACTGAATTCCAGCCCTTGACATCAAGGCTGCATTTTGCCAAATGTGGCATCAAGGACCCCAAGCAAAATCGGTATCGCGGGCCAAGACTCCATTATTGGAGTCATACCTGAGAGATAGGAAGATGGTCATTGTTTTTGGAGGTCAGTCATCTCAGCTCCAGAACATCTCTGCAGTAGTCCCTTAGGATTATGTCCTAGGTCCAAACATCTTCAGCTGCTTCAACAATAACCTTCCTTCCATCATTAGGTCAGAAATGGGGATATTCGATGATGACTGCACAATGTTCAGCACCTTTCACAAATGCTCAGATGCGGAAGCAGGCCATGCCCAAAGCAACAATATCTGGGCAATATCCAGGCTTGGGCTGGCAAGTGGCAAGTAACATTTGCGCCACATAAATTCAGAAAATGACTGTCATCAATAAGAAACATTGTAACCACTTTGTATTCAGCATCATTATCATCACTAAGCTCCCCCACTATCAATATCCTGGGGGGTATCATTGACCAGAAATTCAACTGGACTCGTCACATGAATATAAGAGCAGATCAGAGGCTAGGAATATTGCACGAGAAACTCACCTCCTGACTACCCATAGCCTGTCCATTATCTACAAGGCAAAAGTCAGGAATGAGATGGAATATCCTCACTTGCCTGAATGGGTGCAGCCCCAACAACACTCAAGAAGCTTGACACAATCCAGGACAAAACAGCACATTTGATTTGCACCGCATCCACAAGCATTCACTCCTTTCACCATAGTCACTCAGGAGCAGCAGTGTGCACTGTCTACAAGACACAATAGAGGAATTCCCTAAAGATCCACAGACAGTTCCTTCCAATCTCACAAACACTTCCATCTGGAATGACAAGGGCAGTAGACTTTTAGGAACACCACCACCTTCAAATTCGCCTCCAAACAAGTAAACATCCTGATTTGGAAATGTATTGCCGTTCCTTCACTGTTGCTGCGTGAAAACCCTGGAATTCCCTCCTTAATCACTCGTGGGTCATCGCACAGCAGGTAGGTTGCAGCAGTTGGAGAAGGCAGCTCAGCACCACCTTCTCAAGGGCAACTGCGGAAGGGCAAGAAATGCTGGGCACATCCAGTGATGCCCACATCCAAAAAAGACTTTAAAAAAAAAAGTTCCAAGTTGAGCATCTCGATGGGACAGGTTATCTGATTTGAACACGAACAGGAAATCAGTGTTTCTAATATTGAACATTTTACTTTTCTGTTATTAGAAGGGTGTTCAGTATTCGAAGAAATATTGTTGCTGAGTGCTGTGATAAATTGCACCTGTTTTGTTTAAATCAACAATACTGGCGTAACAGGATCAATCCTTTGAAACTACTAGACAAAAAATGACAATCATCGTAGAGAGAATGCACTCCCGCCAGATGAGACTCTCTGATAGCAGCTCATATTCAAAATATTAATGGAATACTGGCTGACACTGAATCCTCCCACCGTCCATATTACAGGGGTTACAATTGACCAGAACGTGAAGTCAAATCAATATACAAATACAAGGGTTACAACGGCAGGTTAGAGACTTACAAGTCTATGCTGAATAATAGACCTATGATCTAAACGGCATGAGATATAGCAATAGATTTAGGCCATTCAGCCCATTCCTTCACTCTGATACTGTACAATTTTGTCACTGTCTCTATGAAAAATGGAAATATCTTCGAGACATTGACTGTATCAATCTTTGCAGTAATCCATTAGTTTCAATCAGAACCCCCCCGCCCCACAATTCTTCTAAATTCCATCGTGTACACATACTGCCGCTCATACGACAAGCCGTCATCCTCAGGATGGATCACCTCCAACACCAGCAGATCTTTCTCCAGAGGTAGTGCCAAAACAGCTCACAATTTTCCAAATGCTGTCTGTCCATAGCCCATTACATTCTCAACAGTATGCCTCCCATCTTGCTTTCTTGCTCTCTTTAAATGAATGCAAATATTGCTATTGCTTTCCTAACTGCCAACTGAACATGCACGTTAACCATAAGAGGGGACGAATGCTTGAAAATCCTTTTGGGCTTCAGATTCAATGGATCCTATGAGAACATAGTGTCTCCTCTATTTCGCCTACCACACTGCGTATTCTCACACGTTCCCATATTGTGTTCCATCAGCCATGTGTTTTCCCAAAGTTCAAAACTGTTCAAGCCTTTCTCCAGCTTCCCCACTTCCTCAATATCATCTGCAAACTTAGCAAAACTGCCCTCAAGTCCTTTGTTCAGATTGTTCACATATAATACATTTCCTGGCTCCCGACGGACGGTCCACCATCTATAAGGCGGAACAGTCAAGGTGCTTGACTCCATTCAGGTTGAAGCAGTGGCTTGACTTGAATTACACCTGGAGAGTCTTCACTCCCTGCACCACTGACTCTCAGTAGAAGCACACCCTACTCCCTTTTGTTGTGAGTTTACTTCATTATGGCGTACAATCCCAGTCTATTGATGTCACTCTGTCTCAACACTAACTGAGTGGTGCTCACACCAACCATGTCACTGTGTATTGATGACGATGGAGGGAGGTCGGTGACGGGATGTCAATGATGAATAACTGTGTGACTGCCAGTCTGAAGTCAGCCTTGGATGTACCTGTGCCCACTGTCACCGCTGAGGCATGATCAGACTTCCTGCAGGTCAAATCATGGAAAGCAACGGGCCTGGGTAGTGTTCCCAGCTGAGCACTCAGATCCTGTGAGGACCAACTGGCAGAGGTACTCACATACAATTTCAGCCTCTCCCTCCCACAAGCTCAATTCCCAGCCTGCTTCAAGAAGACCAACATCAACCTTGTAAGTGAGAAAGCTCATGCTTTAATGAATTAATGATTACCGCCCAATGGCTATAACCTCAATAAACATGAAGTGATTTGAAATGCTGGTTATGGTCCACATCACCTCCAATCTCCCAGCCTGACTTGGTCCCCTATAATATGCCGACTGATGTAACGGGTCCACAACAGATGCCATACCCCAAGCCCTGCACTCATCCCTAGGACATCTGGACAACAAAGACACCTACACCAGACTCCTGCTCATTGACGACAGCTCCACCTTAAACATCATCATCCCCTCCAGACTGATCTGAAAACTCTGTGACCATAGTCGCCGCTCCACCCTCTGCAACTGGATCCCCAGGTTTCTGACCCACAGAACACAATTAGTGAAGATAGGTATCTGCACCTCCGCCACAATAACACTCAACACTGGAGCTCCTGGAGGATGTGTCCTCAGCCCCCTACTGTACTCCGTGTACACTCACGGCTGTGTCCTCAGTCGCCTACTGTACTCCCTGGACACACACAGCTGTGTCCCTCAGCCCTCTACTGTACTCCCTGTACACACACGGCTGTGTCCTCAGCCCTCTACTGCACTTCCTATACACACACAGCTGTGTCCCTCATCCCCCTACTGTATTCCCAGTCCATACACGGCTGTGACCCTCAGCCCCCTACTGTACTCCCTGTACACACACGGCTGTGTCCCTCAGAACCCTACTATACTCCCTGTACACACATGGCTGTGTGCTCAGCCCCCTACCGTACTCCCTGTACACACACGGCGGTGTTCTCAGCCCCCTACTGTACTCCGTACACACACGGCTTTGTCCTCAGCCCCCTGCTGTACTCCGTGTACACACACGGCTGTGTCCCTCAGCCCCCTACTGTACTCCCTGTACACACACGGTTGTATCCCTCAGCCCCCTACTGTACTCCCTTTACACCGATGTCTGTGCCCTCAGTCACCTACTGTATTCCCTGTACACCCATGGCTATGTCCTCAGCCCCGCCTGTACTCCCTCTACACACATGGCTGTGTCCTCAGCTCCCGACTTTACTCCCTGTACACACACGGCTGTGTCCCTCAGCCCACTACTGCACTCCCTGTACACACACGATTGCATCCCTCAACCCCTTACTGTACTCCCTATACACACACGGCTGTGTCCTCACCCCCCTACTCTACTCCCTGTAAACATACAGCTGTGTCCGCAGTCCCCTACTGTACTCCCTGTACACACACGGCTGTGTCCCTCAGCCCCCTACTGTACTCCCTGTACACACACGGCTGTGTCCCTCAGCCCCCTACTGTACTCCCTGTACACACGTGGCTGTGTTGCCAAATTCCAAACAATGCCAACTGTAAGTTTGCTGATGACATCACCAAAGCAGGAGGGATATCAAACAATGATGATTCTGACCAAAGAAAGAAGAAAGTGGGTTTGGTGGCATGGTGGAATGATAATAACATCCCTTTTAAATTCGGCAAGAGTAAAGAACTGATCATTGACTTTCGAACAAAAGGAGGGGAACAAACCACTATCCACATCAACGGTTGAGAGAGTGCAGAGCTTCAAGTCACTCGGAATGATGATAACTGGCAACCTACCCTGGACTTCTCACATAGGTATGACAGTCAGAATGGTTCAAAAACGCCTCTCCTTCCTCACTTGGTTCAGGATATTTAGCATGCACTACTTCGACAGATGCACTATTGTGAACGTACTGTCCGGGTGCGTAATGGCCTGGTACGGCAACACTCTGCCCAGGACCATCAGAAACTGCAGAAGATTGTGATCACAGCCCAGACTATGACGGACTCCAATCTCCCAACCATTGACTCTATTTACACGGCTCGTTGCCGCAGAAAGGCTGTCAACATCTATCCAAGATTACTGAGGGAAGGGAGAGAGGAAATAACTTGGGCCTTAACAGATATCTTTGTAACATCCTTGAACACAGCTGAGGTCCTGGAGGACTGGAAAGTTTCTAATCACCTTGTTTAAGAAGGGTAGCATGAATAATCCAGTTAATAATAGACCGGTGAGCCTGACTTCTGGGATAGGAAAGCTGCAAGAGAAGATACTGAGTGATAGGATCTATTCTCGTTTGGAGGAAAATGGTCTTATCAGTGATAGGCAACGTGGTTTAGTGCAGGGAAGGTCATGTCTTCCCAACTTAATAGAATTATTTGAGGAAGTGACAAAGTTGATTGATGAAGGAGGGGCTGTAGATGTCATGGACATTTACGTCAGGAAGGCGTTTGATAAGATTTCCCATGTTCGGGTTATGGAGAAAGTGAAGTCACATGGTATCCAGGGTGTGCTAGCTACATGGATAAAGAACTAGCTTGGCAACAGGGGACAGAGCGTAGTAGGAGAAGCGAGTTTCTCAAAATGGAGAACTGTGGCCAGTGGTGCTCCATTTAAGCTGTTTCCGGGAAGATACATGAATAGGCAGGGAGCATAGGGATACAGACCTTTAGAAAATAGGAGACAGGTTGAGAGAGAGCATTTGGATAGTCGCAGGCTTGGACCACCGAATGGCCTGTTCCTGTACTGGAATGTTCTTTGTTCTAACATTACCAAAGACCCATCATATGTCTGTAAATATTTCCCACAACCTCTTCCATCAGGATAAAAGATACAGACGCTTGAACACACAGAGCAGCAAGTTCAGGAACAGCTTCTTCCTAGTTGTTATTAGCCTGATGAATGGGCTCTCTAATCTCAGATAATGCTGATTTTGTCCATATTGACCTCGCCTCGCGCACACCCTGTGCCGGGTAACCTATATGCCTCTCAGACATGTTTTACAGCCATTGTTCAGTACATCCATACTTAACTTGATCCATGGTCTGCCTGGATATCTTGGCGCAGGACAAAATAAATCCTCACCTCCCTACCCCAAGCTCCCTCCAGTACTCACGCCCAGGTCTCTCCGGTCCTCACCCCGGCTCCTCCCATTCCCCCAGCTCCCCTTGACCCTATCCCCAGGTCCCTGTGATCTTTGTCTCTCACTGTTTCTCTCACATTGCCTATTTCCCTGTGTTTTCCTTTTCCCTGTCTTCTGTTTCTTTCCCTGAACCTATTCACTTTCCCTTCTCCCTGTCCATGTGACTGTTTGTTTCCTTGTTTTCTTTCCCTTCTCTCTTTGACGGACTGTCCATCTGTTTCCCTCGCTGTATTCTCTCTCTCCTTCCCTTTGTTTCTTTCTCTTTCTCCTTCGTTGGTTTCTCTATTCGTTTGAAGCAGCTGATGGCTCATTGGTTCGATGTTGGCACTAAATGCACTCAACAAGGTTTTGGTATAGAAGACATAATTTAAAATTATCAGTTAAATTTCAATTGTTGTTAAAACAGTAACCTCAACGTGGATATCCATTTACCAGCCAATTGTTACATCTAACTATTTTGAAACTGCCCGTCTCCCAGTGCTCTGTATACTGGCAACTCAAAGCATTCTATTCGGGTGCACAATGACCTGACATGGTACCTGCTGTGCCCAGGACCATAAGAAACTACAGACGGTTGTCTGCACAGTCCAGACCATCACGGAAGACAACCTTCCGTCCATTGATACTTGTCATTGTCGCAGAAAGGCTGGCAACATCAAAGATCTCTCTCCCAAACTGGTAATGATCACCTACAACCTCTTCCAACAGGGAGGAGACACAGAGGCTTGAGAACATGAACCAGCATGCTCAGGAACACTTCCTTCCCTACCATTATTAGACTGACAAATTGACATCTCTCTCTATTCAAATATTGTTAATCTTTCTAATGTCGATCTTACTTTGCACACCTCCTGTGAAGCTGTAACCTTGTATGCATCACTCTGTCCCAGGACCCTGTGATCTCTGTTTTCTTGTTTACTATCATGTGCCTGCACTACAATAAAAACAAACCTTTGCATTGTGCATTTGACTAAAATAAATGAAACCAAATCAGATCAAACACGTGGACTGCAGGGGCTCAAGGTCTTCTCAAGGGCAACTGGAAAAATGAACCCATGCTGCCCCAGTCAGAGATACCCATATCTAATTAATGGATATAAGAAGATGACCACACTTAGGGAGGACAGACAGAGGGAATCAAATTGCTTTAAACATGATCTTAGATATATACAGGGTTCCTTCACTATTTGTAAGCAGTGTGTTCCTACAAAACCGTTGGCAAGTTGATATGGTGTAAAGTGCAGTAGCACTAATTTATATGGGAAAAAATTCGGCTTGCTTCATAAAAGTGAAAATCCTGTTCGGATACATTTTGGTTAGTGAAACAATGTCCTTGTGTAAGTCATTTAGAAAGGGAAGTGGCGAAAAGTGAACTTTTGAAAAGCGGGGATACCCGTATTTACAAGGGCATGATATTCAGGAAGATGGGAGAGGCGAAAAATAAATGAGATGAATCTTACATTTGATTTCCAGCCCAGTTGATCATCATTCTCTTTGTTTGCTCTTTTCCTTCTGTATCTCACTTTCTTTATTGATTCCTCCTCCCCTTCAAAGCAGACTTCCCTGTCAATGGTATTAATCACACTCCTTTCCAGCTGCTTTCAGTTCAGGAAAGTTTCCCAACAATTTATGCCCGTTTCTTTGCATTTCTTTCTATAATTTCAGATTTTCAGCATCATCCTTTATTTGATTTCACCTTCAATTTTTTTTTTAATCCGTGGGACGTTTTCATCTTTGCCAAGGGCAGCATTTGGTGACCATCACTAGTTGCCCTGACTCTGACGCCATTCCACAAGCCAATATAAAGTTAAGCAGATTGCCATGGGTCTCAAGTCACAATTAACCCTGACAGGGTAATAACACTAGATTTCTTTACCGAAGGTGATCAGTGAAAGGAAAAGGTTTTCAGACAAAATGTTGCTTTTGTTTGTTTTTCGTGAAATTCACTATTATTCCAATTCTTATTATTTTTATTTAAGTTCTGTCATCAGCTGTTGCAGACTTGAAACAAATAACTTGAAACAATATCTTTCGTTTAATAAGATTCGCTTCTGAATTATATCCAGCGACATTCCTACATCTATACATTGTCCTAATCATGAAGTAATTTTCGAGACAATTGCAATTTTGTGATTGAAATATTTGTAATTGGAAAATTGGTCAGAAGAGAGCTTGAAATATGAAGTCTGAATTTTACCAACGTGCAGCCAATGGTTTGTTCAGTAACAGCACTGACACAGAGATGAAGATTGGGGATATTAGGAGCTGGTAATGGACAGGGTTGGTGACAGAGAGAACAGGAGACATAAATCAGTTCAGGGCAAAGAGGGATCTCGAGATTGTGCACAGTTTTGTTCTCAGATAATTGTGAGTGGTTTGCCATTCATGGGTAATGAATGGAGACTGCAATTGAAACTGAAGGCAATAGTTACTTTCTCTGACAAATATAGATAACAGAAATTGCAGTGAAGTTCAAGCTTGTTTCTGAGATTAATGAATAGACAGAGGTAGAGAACACCAACAATAGCGAGAACCGTCCATCCCATCCAGAATAATTATCAGCACTGCTGATATCCGATATGGTAGAAATCCCCAAGAGGGGGAAATCTTGAAAAGACTCTTGGAAAACCTCTTCTCCATTGTTGCAATGTTCAAGTCCGCTATTCTCAGATTCAGATCTATGCAGCTGTTGATCTCTGTTACTGTTGGAGCTGATGCATCTGTTACTACAGTGGTAGAGCACTGAATGAAGCCTCTTAGTAATAGGAGAGGGAAACCCTCCAGTGACACAGTTGCATTGCATGGAGACTGACATCAATCACAGTCAGATCAAACAGTCCCAGCTTTCAATACAGCACATTCAGTTCACAGTATAACTGGACTGAACTACATGTTGACATTGCTGGCTTTTGGTCACATCTCCCATCACAATCGCTGGGTGAAGTCAGTTGTGAGAGAGAATAAAAATATTTTCTTTTTGTAGGCTACGTGATTCTGCTCTGTTGTCCGATTACTATGCTGTAACCATCTTTCCAAAAATCCTTCCACTCCTCCCATCCACCCGCAAAAGAAACACAACCTGGATGTTGTTACTGTGCTGATCTCTCCTCCACGGGAACAAACGCCAGCGAACAGACTGTTACTGGGCACAGCCGCCCTGAACATAAACAGGAAGTGTGGACTTCTCTGAATATTCCTCTCACTGCTCTAATAAGGCAACTTTTGAACTTCCATAGGGAATATGCTTCAGTAATTAATTTATATAAATTGACAGACTTCTAAATGCAGTTTTATTTGATGTAAACCGTATTTTTTTACGCATTTTGGCATCTGTCCAAAACTAAAAGGGATAATTACAATGAAAGTATTCATTTAGACTTATGAATTAATGAGTCAGGTTTGAGTGAACATGATATTGGGTGGGAGATAGGGCGGAATGGGAGTAGTGCCTGTGGAGACTGCATGGGCAGTACAATGATATTCCCCAGTCATCATCCCTCTTTCTGACAGACAGAATTAAATCTAATGCATAACAAGGAAACAGCCAACATTTGGGTGATGCAATGCTGAATGATAATGTGAACTAAAGGAATATTAAATGTGATAAAGTGAACTATATTTTATATACACACCATTTAATCATTGGGAATACAGATCGAGTAGGGTCACCGGGCCTGAAACATTCACTTTGATTTCTCTTCACAGATACTGCCAGACCTGCTGAGCTTGCCCTCTAAGTTCTGATTTTCTTTTTGTTTGAGATTTATCATATTGTTCATATCTGGCAGGATACTGACAATAAAAAGCAGACACTCGTAACAAAATGTGAAGGGCAATGGGGACAATACAGGAGACTAACAGTAGAGATGGTCATTCCAAGCTGGAAGAGACAATGGGTTGAGTTCCCCCCACTTTTGCTGTAAGTAATTCTGTGATATGTAATCAAAACCTTTGGAGACAGGGTAGACAAGTTTGCTCAACATGGTCACTGAGTGCTCCACCATAAATAATCTATTCCTATTATCTCATGAAATTTCAGCTGCCCCTAAAATATCTTTTTAAACAAAGTGGAGTTCCTGAGATTTACAGGATCATCAGAAAAAATATTCTTTTTTCCTTTGAATCTTAAAGAAGAAACAGATTTCGGCCGTAACACAGGTGTCACAGACACACCAACTATTATAGGAACAGGAAAGGACTACATTGTCCATATGTAGCTGAAAATATGTTGCTGGTTAAAGCACAGCACGTCAGGCAGCATCCAAGGAATAGGAAATTCGACGTTTCGGGCATAAGCCCTTCATCAGGAAAATTCGAATGCCCGAAACGTCGAAACTAAAGGTAGACTGGGTGACCACTTCACTGAATATCCAAACTGTACCTCTGCAAAAGACCCTGAGTTTCCAGTTGCCTGCCAGTTTAATACACCATCCTGTTCCCTGGCCAGTATCTCTGCGTCAGGCTTGCTGCAGTGTTCCAGGACATTTCAACGCAAGCTGGAAGAACAACACCTCATTTTCCGCGGGTGGACCCTGCAGGCATTCAGACTCAAAATAATGGTCAATAATTTTAGGGACTGAAATCCTCAATGCCCCATACCCAGACACTAGGCCTAGTTCTCACGTGACCTTCCATTACTCACTCCCTATTGTTAGATACTAACAGTTTTCATGAACAGTTATTCAGCTTCTGCTGTATATTAATCAACAATTTCAGGGCTACATGCTGAATTTGGTTACATATGAACAATAAATCTTCGGGTAAAAAATGAGGTCTGCAGATGCTGGGGATCACAGCTGAAAATGTGTTGCTGGTTAAAGCACAGCACGTCAGGCAGCATCCAAGGAATAGGAAATTCGACGTTTCGGGCATAAGCCCTTCATCAGGAAAATTCGAATGCCCGAAACGTCGAATTCCCTATTCCTTAGATGCTGCCTGACCTGCTGTGCTTTAACCAGCAACACATTTTCAGCTGTGATCTCCAGCATCTGCAGACCTCATTTTTTACCCGAAGATTTATTGTTCATATGTAACCAAATTCAGCATGTAGCCCTGAAATTGTTGATTAATATACAGCAGAAGCTGAATAACTGTTCATGAAAACTGTTAGTATCTAACAATAGGGAGTGAGTAATGGAAGGTCACGTGAGAACTAGGCCTAGTGTCTGGGTATGGGGCATTGAGGATTTCAGTCCCTAAAATTATTGACCATTATTTTGAGTCTGAATGCCTGCAGGGTCCACCCGCGGAAAATGAGGTGTTGTTCTTCCAGCTTGCGTTGAAATGTCCTGGAACACTGCAGCAAGCCTGACGCAGAGATACTGGCCAGGGAACAGGATGGTGTATTAAACTGGCAGGCAACTGGAAACTCAGGGTCTTTTGCAGAGGTACAGTTTGGATATTCAGTGAAGTGGTCACCCAGTCTACCTTTAGTTTCCCCAATGTAGAGCAGATCACAATGTGAGCAGCGAATGTAGTAGACCGGATTGTGGGAAATGTTGGTAGGATGCTGCTTCACCTGGAAGGTATGTTTGGACCTTAGATAATGACGAGGGAGGAGGTAAATGGGAAAGTGTAACAGCTTCGGCAGAGGAAAGTGAAGTGTACCTGTGGTGGGGTCTGGGGGAAGTGGTATGTGTGTGTTGGGAGGGGTAGGTGTGGGCAGTGAATAACGAGTGGACCAGGGTGTCCTGGAGGAAATGGTCACTTCAGAAGCTGGAAAGGGGAGAGGAGGCAAATATGTGTCTGGTGGTGGCATCTCGCTGGAGGTGGGGGAATGCAGACTGATGATCTTCTGCATGTGAATGCTGGTGGGATGGTAGGTAAGGATAAGGGAAACTCTAACGTTGTTGCAGCAGGGAAGAAAGATGCTGAGGGTAGAAGTGCAGGAGATGGGTCGGAACTGGTTGAGGCCCCTGTCAATAACAGTGCTGGGGAGTTCTCAGTTCAGGAAGAAGGTGGACATATCAGAGGCCACATGTTTGAAGTTGACATAATCAGAAGCAATGCGGTGGAGACGGAGGAACTGAGAGAATGGAATGGAGCCTTTGCAGGAAACAGGGTGTGAGGATGCATACTCCAGGTAGCTGTGGGAGTTGGTCGGTTATTACTGGATATCAGTGACCGGTCTATCCTCAGAAATAGAAGCAGAGATATCGAGTAAAGGAAGGGAGGAGTCAGAGGTAGAGAGGTGAATGTGAGGGAGAGGTGCAAATTGGAAACAATGAACTTTTCCAATTCTGGACAAGACAGAGGAGCAGCAGCGATGATAATATCTACATATTGGATAAAGAGTTATGGATGGGGGCTGGAATAGAACTGGAAATGGAATGACCTACATACCCCATGAAGAAACAGGTATAACTTGGGACCACGTATGTATCCATGCAACCCCTCTGTATGGGAGGAGCAGGCTGAAGCAATGGGTCTGGATGGGCAGTTCTGTTTGTGGATTTTCAGGAGGAGATAAAAGCGAACTCTGCTATCAGAGGGCCATCAGCTTCGGGACTGTTAGGTGGGGGTGAGTGGGAGGGGGGAGGTGTGGGCCAGTGAGTGGGAATCTCCAGGTGAAATGTGGTCAGATTTAGTAAATAAAATAGCCTGATGTGCCATGGTAGAGTGATGGACCAGCAGGTGACATGTGGAGGTATCTGAGAGCTGGCACTCAGCCTCTGAAATGTAGAGGTGGGTCCACCAGACTGCAGCAGCACCTCTCTTATCGGCACAGGCTGAATAACATAGTCAGGATTGATTGAAGCATACAGCGGACAGTCTGTTCAGAGGGTGATAGGTTGGATAGGGAGTGGGGGAATACAGAGAATTTAAGACAACTAAACTCACATGGAAAGTTCTCAATGAGCATATTGAGTTCAAGTAAATGCCAGAGGAATGGATCCAGGTGGAGGGAGAGTGTTGGAGCAGGGCGAAGGGTCTGTGGGATGGGGAGTGGACTTTTGTCCAAAGAAATGGACACCGAGGAGAAGATGGTGGAAGAGGAGTTCAACATTATGTCGTGCCTGAAATTCATTAAAGTGGGGGCACAGAGGGATAAAACTGAGACCTTTGCTGAGTACAGAACATTCAGCATTAGATCGTGGAAGGTTAGGAGGGATGGTGAATACACGACAGGAGGTGGGCTTGGGGGAGGGGATGGACTCAGAGCACAGGGCATGGTGGTGTGGCAGATTCCAGAGGCCCATAGGCATCTCTAAGTTATTCCATCTTGTGTGCCTCGTATATCTGGTGAGCATGGCGAATGAGCTGGAGAAAGAAGTAGAATTGGGGAATGGTGCAGCCTTGAGCCAATGTGATGTGATGCTGTTACACAGAGAAAATGTTGATCTCAGTGGCAACAACACCGCACGACCAGTCCTCAGAAAGTAAATGACTGAAGATAATCTGAATCGTTACCTTATTGTAATGCTCTGATTTCATTGGGGTGACACTCAACCAGCAAAGTCTTACTTTTCTGAGACTTTAGACCAAACTGTGAAAACTGAATGTATCTTGATGTTATTAATAAAAGAAATCCATCCATGGTTTTGTAAGGCACTAGCAAGGGCAGAGTTTATTTGTCATTCCCAATAGCTCTGGGTAAGGTGGCATTGTTCATTGAGGAAATTACCAGCACAGAATTTCCTCTGATTTCCATTAACCACAGTTTGCTGAGGGGGAATGATGCTACATGAATCAAATGCTGCTTTGATGGCAAGGGAAGTTACTCTGATCTCACCTCAACTGACATTGGAAATAAGTTAAAATACTAAAGAGAAAAAGGCTAGAACACGGCTTATTGAACAATGTGGTCACTGTCCTCGCATCGTTTAAGGACAAACAGATGCATGGACTTCTGATTCTGAGGAGAGTTATTTCCTATTTGGGATGAGGCTGTTTGCTTCAGCGCTGTGACACAGAGACAGAAAAAAAACGTTCCACTCTGTATAGGGAAATATCTCACCCTATTCACGGTGCATTGGACAATGACAGACATACACGATTAAACATTGGGCATTGATCATCTCAATCTCATCATTCACTGATGACCAATAGCAGCACAGAAGCCAGGAGCTCCCATCACCCCAGTTGGAAAGCAAAAAGGGGTAAGGGATGGCCAGTGGAAGTGGGAGTAACTAGTGAACTGGTGTGGCAGAAGAAGGGTGCGAAGAGATATCATCAGTGGAAGAGTATGTGGCAGCAGAAGGGGTCGTGCAAGGGAAGTAGGAGTGTAAAAAAGAGTAGGAAGGGGAGGAAGAATGGCTAATGAAGTTTTAGTGACTGGGTAAAGCTTGTTTTTGGAAAAGTGAGGTTGGGTGAAAACCACCACTGTTCAGGAAAATTGGGATCGAATTCCATTGAAAATTAAAATTTGATGCACTTCTTTTTCTATCACTTGATTCTTTATCACATTGTACATTTACTCTGTAGTTTGTATCTCCATCAAATGCAGGTGACGTGTTTCCCCAGCCCCCCTCCCCAGGTGTTGTGTCTCAACATTTTTGAATTTTTTTTAACAGTATGTATATGCTTCCAATCCAAGGTAGACATGAGAATATGATTCGATCTCCTGCAGTTTGTCCATAACATGGAATTTAATTGAATATTTTTCCTCATCACATTAGCTGATTCAAGAAATGAATCAGTGTCCATCCTGCAGATGAAAAATTTCTTCAGTTTTCACTATTGTTACAAAGGACAGTGCCACACAACAGGCTAATGTTCCAGTGCAAGGTGCCAAACCGAATTCTCCCTAAATTAGTTACAAGCTTTATGAATAAGACATGCTGAGGGACAGAGTGTAAAAGGTGAATTTAACTTTGTGTCGCAAATGGTATTTGCAGCTCCCTCATAATAGGTGTAAACTACATCACTCTGTAAATTCCCCAAAATAAGAACAACAAGAGACTGGAATTCTTAATTATTCCTTTGTAAATAACATGTGGAGAACAGGAAGGAAATCAATGTTTGTTTGTGATATTCATAAATGATGATGGTGAGAATGTGGAAGATGGATGGAAGTGGAATGATAACTAATGTTGGGGATGACACAAAGATTAGCTGGGTGCTTCACAGTGAGGAGGACAGGGTTAGGCTACAGGAAGATATAAACAGATGATTTCAATATCCAGATTTATGGCCGATGAAGTTTAACACTGATAAATGTGAGAGGATGCACATCTGAATTAACAAGACAAGTGACAACTCAAACTTTGAAGAGCGAGGGCTAAACTTGCTCCTTTTTACTTTGAAGCAGGGAAGGTTGAGGAGGGAACCTTGTACAGGTGTACAAGGGAATAAAGGGTATGGAGAGGATGAACCGACAGCAGCTGTTTCCCTTACTCTAACGGTCAAAAACAAAAGGAAACATACTTAAAGTGAAAGACAGGGGATTGAGAGGGGATTTCTGGAGTCTGTATTGAACTGAGAGGGTGGCACAGACATAGAATATAAACTTCCTATGTGCGGAAACAGGCCCTTCTGCCCAAAAAGTCCACACTGATCCTCCAAAGAGTAATCCACCCAAACACATTCCTCCTATATTTACCCCTGACTAATGTACCTAACCTACATGTCTCTGAACACTTTGGGCAATTTAGCATGTCCAATTCACTTAACTGCACATCTTTGGATTGTGGGAGGAAATCGGAGTACCTACAGGAAACCCACGCGGATATGGGGGGAATGTGCAAAATCCATACAGGCAGTCACCCAAAGCTGGAATCAAACCTGGGTCCCCAGCGCTCTAAGGCAGGTGTGCTAACCACTGAGCCGCATTTCTGCCACTAATAGCACATGTCTGGAATGCATTTCCTAGGCGGGTGATTGATCAGGTAATCTCACAAATGTTAAAAAACGCCTTTGGATATGCACTTGGTGGTGCAGGCTCGCATTTTCATTCAATTATTCTATGTGGTGGCAGCCACGAACACTCAGATATATTCTGAAGCAATAGCTAAAGGCAGTTCCTAGTTTGTTCCATTGACTGTACTCAGTAAGTGAGCATCCAGTGAAGTGCTGGTATTATCTCCCATTTTCTATTTAAATGTTTCTGTTTCCTTGAGTTGGTAATGTAATTACCGGTGTCCATGATGTCATTTCCTGCCCTTTTTCTCAGAGGATGATAGATGGAGTCAAAATTGATGTGTTTGTTGATGGAGTTCCGGTTGGAATGCTATGTTTCCAGGAGTTCTTGTGCTTGTCTCTGTTTGGCCTGTCCTAGGATAGATATGCAGACCTAGTCAATGTGGCGTACTTCCTCATCAGTACGTAAGGTATTCGTATTCGGATCATGTCTTTTGTAGCTAGCTGATGTTCATATATCCTGGAGACTAATTTTCTGCTTGTTTTTCCGTTGTAGTGTTTGTTAAAGTTCTTGCAAGGCTTATTTTTCCTGGAGCAGAACAGACAAAGATGTGAATTTATTACGGTGCTCAATAGTATGAAAAACGTTGCAGAGTAGAAAAAGAATACTCTATTAGTAGGCATTATAGCATCAAGGAATTCTAATTTCAAGGTTGTCAGTAAAAGAGCTAGAAGTGAAATAAGGAAAAAAACCGTCTTTATTTAGAGAGTTGTTACGAATTGGAATTGAATGTTTGGGAAAGTTGAGGATGAAGATTCAAAAGAGAACTGGATATATATTTGGAAATTATGACTTTAACGGGCAACAGAGAGAGGGCTGGCAAATGGGAGGTGCTTGAGAGATATTTTTGGAACTGATGCATACGTAATGGCCAAGGGTTCCTCCTGTACTTTAAAGTTTTGTACTCTATCATGTGTCAGCTGTGAATAAAAGTCAGTATCCAATTATTTCACTATGTAAATGCCCACAAATATCTGATTACTTGGTGCAGCATAAGCATTTAAAATGCAAGTATTGCAAGGTCAGCTTCATTATGAAGTCTAATTACTAGTCTGAACATGAATATTTTACATGTTGTATTCCCATTACTAAAACAAATATATCATTCCTTTGTGAAAAACTCTTTGGAAAGCTTTGACTTTTCACTGACACAATATTATGTTCGTTGCTTTTTTTTTAACTCTCCACGTTTCATATTAAACATCATTCATTCTAAAAATAGGCAGTTTTCAAATTATTATTCACTAAAATTTGAAAGCACAAATAATTGATTTAGTTTAATGTTCACAGTCCATGGTAAATCATTGAAATTTTTAAATTGCTGGCAAATAGCTGAAGATCGTACATTTCAGTGAGAAATTAAACTGATTGCTTACATATAAATGTATAAGAACGCTAATTCTATTTGTATGTTCAGTCGTTTGCTCACTCTGAACATGTTATCATTGAGAAACCAACCACTTTAAAAATATTGGAGTGGCAAAACATTGCTTTGAATCCTGACATTGAATGTCTAATTCTGATTACCACAAGATGTATGTTCTTTCTTCGATAAAATAAAATATACGTACTTTATTTCTGTGTTAGAAAATCTTGACAGGAGTTTATATTTTAGTTCCATAAATATAGAATCAACAGAATTGATTGATCAGATTCTAGTTCAGTTGAATGATTATCGTTCACATCTTATTTTTGCCCAATTCATGGAATATAGCAAACATCCGACTATTGTTCGGCTCAGTAAACTCAACACCTTGCAATGAGCTACGCTGAAAATTGCTTCAAATAGATCTGAAATCATTTACAGTGTTATTGGACCTCACAGCTGCTTGAGATACACAGAGACTCAGTCGCCTTTTCCAAAATCTGTACATTGAGTTTCTAACCTGGTTCGGGGCAGTCAGTCAAACATTTCTTCAAAACAAATAATTTGGAATCCACCTTGGGCAGGGGGAGGACCCGCCAACTGATCTCAGTGTAGGTACAAATGTTGTCCAGGTTAAATACTAATGGCTGACCAGCAACCAAGTTTTAAAATTCATCTTCAGTCAGAGCCTGGCCCAGAGAGCAGACGTGTTGACATGAGAGCCAGAATCACACCATACAAGTTACCTATGGTGATGAAATCTGACCTGCCTCCAAGATTCCATACACCTGCACCCCGGGTGAAGACGTTAACAAGTTGACAATCTATTGCAGTGTCTTGTGCCTCACAAAGAAACCTCTAAATCCATATCCAATAAATGTCACCTTCACATTCTCCAGTGTCAAAATAAATTTGTACATCTCTGTGAATGGTCAGAGATTACTACATGGGTCACACAGTAGAATGTATGTGAAGTAACCAGCAGCAAACGGCAATCCAAAAATCACATTAATAACTGAACTTGACGGATTCTGTCTGGTTTAAGTTACCACACATATTAGACTGGCTTTCAGGTGACTGTAACATTGCACACCATAACTGGAGGATTTGGCCTTACACCGCTCCACAGCTTCCTGATCTCACACACATCATTCCCTCACACATTCAACAAATGATGACAATCCACAAGCTGGGTGAAACTGGTAACACAGAACAGTGCAGAACAGTGCAGTACTGTACAGGCCCTTCGGTCTTTGACGTTCCGTCGACCTTTGATACTACTCTAAGATCAAACTAACATACATACCTTCCATTATACAATCATTCATGTACCTATCCAATTATATATCCCTATATAGTTGACTTTACTGCAACTGCTGGCTGTTCCTTGTACACACCCACTCCTCTGTGAAAGAATCTAACTCTGACATCACCCCTAAACCTTCCTTCAATTACCGTAAAATCATACCCCGTCGAGAGTCATTTCCACCCTGGCAGAAAGTAAATGGCTATCCACTCTATTGATGTCTCTCATCATCTTGAACACCCCTGTCAAGTCACGTTCCATTCTTCTTCGTTCCAATGAGAAAAACACCCTAGCTCCCTCAAATTTTCTTTGTAAGACATGCCCTCCAGTCCAGGCAACATCTTGATAAATCTCCTCAGCACCCTCACCAAAGCTTCCACGTCTTTCCTATAACGAGGCAACCAGAGCTGATCACAATATTCTACGTTGGTCTCACCAGGGCTCCATTGAGTAGCAGCATAACCTCGCAGCTGTTAAACTCAATCCATCGGCTAATGAACACATCAAACAGATCCTTAACAACCTTATTAACCTGGGTAGCAACTTTGTGGGAGCTATGTCATGAACCATATGATTCCCCTGTTCCTCCACAATGGAAGAATCCTGCCTTTATCCCTGTATTCTGCATTCAAATTCGATTTTCCATAATGAATCGTATCCCATTTTCCATATCGAACACCATCTGCCACTTCGCAGCTTTTTATTGCATCCTGTCAATGTTTCTGTTGCAAACTACAACAGCCCTCCACTCTACAGTTCCACCAACCTGTGTTACATCATCAAACTTACTAACCTACCCTTCCACTTCGTCATCCTCGTCATTTATGAAAATCACAAACAGCAGAGGTGCCAGAACCGATCCTTATGGAACACCACAGCTCACCTAGTTCCATACTGAATACTTCCCATTTACCACCTATTCTATGGGTTAGCCAATTCTATATCCAGGCAGATAGGTCTCCCTGTATACCATGCCTCCTTACATTCTGAATGAAACTACCACCTTGTTAAAATCCATGCATTCCGCATTCACTGCTCTACCTTCTTCAGTGTGCTTCATCCCATCCTCAAATAATCCAATAAGAGCTGTGAGGTATGACCTGCCCCTCATAAATCCATGCTGACTATTTCTAATCAAACCTTGTTTTTCCAGAATCCCCTGCAATAGTTTGCCCAATACTGATGTAAGACTGACTGGTCTGTCATTCTCAGGAAAATCCCTGTTTCTTTGCCTGAACAAGGGATTACATTTGCCACCCTCCAATCAACCGACGCTACTCCAGTGGAGAGTGAAGGTGCAAAGACCATCGACAAAGGCACAGAAATCTCTTCGCTCTCTTCCTGTAGTAACCTAGAGTGTTTCCCGTCTGGCCGAGGGATTTATTTATCCTTATGTTTGTACTTCAAACAGTTTGTATTTCACCTCAACTTTTTACTCCCTGTCCAACCAAATGATTGACGGCTTTCCATTTCAGGACTCTGTATAGTGCTGCCTTCCTGAGCAAGTATGGTTCCCTATATCCTGTGTATTATGGAATGGAAAACATGGGAAGCTTTGACTCTGCTGCTCCTCAGATGCAGCCTGACTGCCTGTGCTTTTCCAGCGCCACAATTTTCGACTCTGATCACCAGTCCTCACTTTCTCCATCACTGAGGGCTGTCCCCTCTGCACACTGAGCAGGGAACTAATCAGCAGAAACTCGTTGTATCTGGAGCTGACTGTTGAGTTCTGGAAAGTTGCATTTGATGAACACATTTACTAAAAAGGAATTTCACATTCAACAAATATTCATTCAGTCCCAGAGTTACAGTTTTGGTTCATGAATTGGACAGGTTGATAACGAACAGTGAATGACTGAAGAACCCCGAAGTACAGAGTATTCAAGGTGATATATTCCAGCTTGGATGTGCTTTACCTTGATGCTGGTAAAATTATCAGACAGACAGATATGATAAGGAAACGAGGTGACATGTGGAAGTGTGACATTTTTGCCATTACAGAGATGTGTTTGAGGGAGGTCGGAGCTAACAACTCAATATTCTGTGGTACCAGCACAAGAGTCAGGACTGAAGAGAGGGTAAAAGAGGAGGTGGTGGCTTATTAATTATGGAGTTAGTTACTGGCCTAAGAAGGGACGATATCTTGAAAGAATCTTCTAAAGAGACTTGGTGGTTCGAGCTCAGGATCAAAACCATGACAGACAAACTGCTAGGGATATATTATAGACCCCCAGATAAAGGACAGTACCGGAGCAGGTATAAAACCAAGTTATTGAGGTGTGTAAAACAATAATAGGATAGTTATATTCAGGCATTTCAATTCCAAACATTCATTCGATCAGTGATAAATTTTTAAGAGGGGCAGGTGTTTTTAAATTTATTCCAGAGAGTTTCTTGTATCAACATAGAGCAGCTTAAACAAGGGGCCGTGCAGTGCTGGGCCTCACTGTGGGGAATAAAGCCAGTCAGCTGTTCCAGGCGGAAGTGGGAGAACATTACAGGACCAGTGAATGCGATATCACACATTTTGACTTTGCGAATGAAAAGACCCCAAAAATGTTAGAAAAATAAGAGCTTTTTGCATTGAGGAGACAGATTTTATGGGAACAAATGACAGGATCTGGTCAAAGTGCAATTGTTTCTCTGTGAAACTGTAGCAGAACAAGGTGGGGCGTGGGTGGGGGGATCATTTGACTAAAATGGAATTGATGACAGTGTCGGTCCAGCATGTTACACCGAAGATAAAATTTAGGAAAACAAATCCAGAGAATATCAGATGTCGACACAAATTCCGAACAGGATGAAAAAGGAAAGAGAAGTTTAAATCTGGTACCAAGTGAGCAGGTCAATGAAGGTCCTAAAATAATATAGCAAGTGGAGGGCTAAACTTAAACTATCAGTGGAAGAGCCGAAGGAGGGTTGATAAAACATTAACGGGTAAGATTAGCTAGAATCCACAGTCATTTTTTTTGGTTTATTAAGGGGAAGAGGATAACGCGGGAAAGAATGGGAGTTTTAGAGACTAAGGGGACAGCCTGTTCGCAGAACCAGAGAATATGTTGAACACACCTTTCGAATCGGTCTTCAGTTTGGAGAAGCAGTTCCTGGATTCAGGGAGAGTAACCGTTTGACCCTTGAGCAAATTGACACAGGAGCTGAGGAATAATTGGAATTTTATGCAAGATGGAGTGGGTAAATCACCAGATTAAAGACCACTAAGTCTCACATCAGTGAGAGGGAAACAATTGTAGAAAATTCGGAGGGTTGTTGAGGCTGGATCATTAAATATCTTCAAGGCTGAGACAGACAGATTTTTAGACAAGCGTTACGGGAAAATGACAGGAAAGTGGAATGGGGGATTAACAAAATAATATAACCTAATCGAAGGAAAAGCAGACTCAGTGAGCGGATAGACATATTGTTGTCCCTACGTCTAATGGTGTTCTTTTCCAATAAACTTGTATTCACAAGAACATCAACCTCTCTAACTATGGAATGAGACACAGTTTGGAATGCAATTGAGGGATTCAAGGAATTCATAAACGCAATACAAATAGACAGAAAGTACGAGAGGACTGTAACAACACGGATTGCCTGTTAGGGTGAGGATTTGCATCGACACAATCACCACTACCAGAAGAAAGACGTCAGCAAGACACCCTCCACGGCCAAGAGCAGACCTGCACTGGGGAGCAGGTAGTCTGCGGCCAGGTGTCAAGGAGTGCTGAAGACCTAAACACTACATCACTGTCGTGTCTCCTTCCTTCCCTGACCAGAATTAAATTTGGAGGGGTAGAGAGACATACCGTTGGTAGCAGAGTAAGCAGGAAAGCTTTGACATGAGAGGCTTCGGATAGCTCAGCTCAGCGAAATGTACAGGTAAACTCTAATAAAGTTCTTTTAACTTTATTGTTACAGCAGTCGAGATGGCATTTAAGGCAGTTGCACGCTCCATCGTGTGAGATGTGGTAGCTCAGGGAGAATTCAACCGTCCCTGATGGCTACACGTGTGGGCACTGCACCCAGCTTCAGCTCCTGAGAGACCGTGTTAGGGAGCGACGCTGGGCGGCAAGTTGGATCATGGGTTAGCACAGCTACCTCAGACCACCAGTGATCAAGGTTCAAATCCTGCCTCGGGCAACTGACTGCGTGGAGTTTGCACATTCTCCCCGTGTCTGCATTGGTTTCCTCTGGGTGCTGCGGTTTCCTCCCACAGTCCAAAGATGTGCAGTTTAGGTGAATTGGTCATGCTTAATTACCCGTAGTGTTGCGTGTAGGGGAGTGGGTCTGGGTGGGCTGCTCTTCGGTGGGTCGGTGAGAACTTGTTGGACCGAAGGCCCTGTTTACACACTGTAGGTAATCTAATCTAGGATGCACTGAGGGTCATCTGAGATACTGACAAATTCATAGACACGCCCCTAGTTATGTTTCTTTAATGACTGTAATATTCCAGTCCAACGTTCATCGTCCTGAGTTCATTAGCCTTATCTGTCAGTCCTGTTGTATTTCAATGAACACAATTTAATCCAACAGGCGTTCCTTGCTTCCTGTCATGTTCCAGGCAGAGAGTAGATCGGTGACCACCATGAATGGCAAAGGGAGTAGGCAGGAATTGCAGGAATCCTCTGTGGCTATTACCCTCGAAAACAAGTAGACCATTTTGGATTGTTGGGGGCAATGTCCGTTCAGGGGAAAGCAACAGTTGCCAGGTTAGTTTTACGACCACTGGCTCTTGGGCACAGCGGGAAAGGGTAAAGGTAAACAGGCGTTAAAGTTAAGAGGGTCGATTGTTAATGGGACAGATCAGAGATTCTGTGGTCGCAAACGGGAATCCAGGATGGTGCGTTACCTCCCAGGTGCTAGGGTCCAGGATGTTTCCAATTGGCTGCAGAACATTCTCAAGGGGGAGGGTGAGCAGAAGAAATCATTATGCACGTTGGCACAAATGATATCCGTAGAAATAGGGATGAGGTCCTGCAGCATAAGTACAGAGAGCTAGGAGAATCATTCTTTAAAAATACCTTGACAGTGATAATCTCCTGAGAGGGAGATTAACGTCAGAGACTTGCACTGAAGCGGATTCCAATATCTTGGCGGCCAGTTTTGCTCGGGTTACAAGGGAGGGTTTAAACTAGATTGGCAAGTGGTCATATCCTCAAGAGCAGGGAGGCAAGTGGAAGGAGATACAGAAATCAGAAATAGCAAGGTTAGGCTGGAAAACGACAGGGAGAAAGTAGTGCCTTTTGGAGTAAATTGCATCTGTTTCAATACACGAGGGCTGACAGGTAAGGCCAATGAACTCAGGGTGTGGATAGGTAGGTGGGACTGGAAAATTATAGCCATCACAGAAATATGGCTAAGTGATGGAAAGGACTGACAGCTTAATGTGCTAGGGAACAGGTGCTTTAGGTGAGAGAGAGATGGTGGAAGGAGGGGAGGGGGAGTTGCATTTCTGATGAAGGGGAGTACCGCAGCAGTAATCAGAGATAAAATAACTGATGGATCACCCCATGAGGCTTTGTGGGTGGAGTTAAGAAATAGGAATGGAATGGTGAGGTGTTGGGGTTGTAATATAGGCCCCCACACAGTCAACAGGAATGAGAGTAACAAATATGCAGGGAGAGAGGGGAGACCTGCAGGAGCAATAGGGTTTCAGAATGAGGGTTTCAGCCCCTGGAGCCAGATATACAATTACAGGAGGAGGCCAATAAACCTCTCGGGCCTATAAAACTGTAACCAGATCATGCAGCACCAGTATCCAGTTACACAGCAACAGGATCAGTCTATTCAGCTACTTGAAGTCAGTAACACAGGAAATGGAAGAGGCCGAAAAGTGACTAGACTATGGGGTTTACTGGAATAAAACCAGGCTACATAGCCCCTCAGACCTGCACTTCCATTCAGTAAGTCAGGGCTGATCTGTACTCGGCCGCAATTTCTCTTTTATGCCCAATTCTTTGTAGCCCTCGACTCTCTGATGGGTCAAAATCCACTGACACCCACTCGCACCCCCCAAACATTTCAGTGCTTTGGCCTCCCCAACTGTCTGGTCCCAACCGTCACTACCCTCTGAGAGAAGGAAAGACTCCCCATACATATACCTTGGCCTATTGAAATGGATAGAAGATATGAACACAGCATAAAGTGACTGGCCCTGATATCATGGCAGTATTTGATTGAGCGAGATGTCAAGGAGACTGAACAGAATTTAACTTAATAGGAATTAGTTGTAAATTCCCCACTGGTTGAATCATTCAGAACACAATGGGGCTGGTGGACATCAATCCTCCCAGTCCCTGGATATCCCTGTGGGCAATCCTCAGGGTAGCTTCTTCGGCATAAACATTTTCAGCTGCGTCATCAATGTCTTTCCCTCTGTCATACGATCAGAGGTGGTGATGTTCTGTGAAGATTATACAATGTTTAGAACAATGAGTCACCTCCTAACGTACTCAGGTATCAAATCTGGACAACATTCAAGCTTGTGCTGCTAATGTAAAGGTAACATTGATCAAAAGCACTGCTGGACATTAAATATTTCCATGGTTAAAAGAAAGAGGAACTCCTTCAGCAACTCTAGCTGGTTTCACAGTAATATAAAAAAGCCATTCCGCCCATCTGATCTGTTGGATAACAAGAGGGGCAATGCGTTCACTCACTCCTGCCTATTACACAAGAAGACAATTTAAAAAAACAGTAGACGTTGGAATCCAAAATACACACACAGGAAGCTGGAAGAACAGAATAAGCAAGGCAGCATCAAGACATTGAGAAGTAAACGCCTTGGATATAACCATTCAGCTGGACTGTGGATGTTAGTAAGGGAGTCGATAGATAAAGTGGCGGGTGAGGGCGGAGGAGGAAGAGTGACGAGGTGGGGGATAAGTGAATACAGATCAAGGGTATCTGCGGGAGTTGATGGGATGGTAGGTAGCTGGACAAAAGCTTGCTTAGAGGAATGGAAGGGAGGGGAGGGTCTGGGAAGGGAGTCGGGGGATTGGAAGGGAGGTTATTTGCAATTGGACAATTCAATGTTGAGTCCCCGGGGTGTAGGCTACACAGGAGACAGATGAGATCTTGTTCTTCCAAACCATGGTTTGGTTCGTTGTGGCAATTTAGGACGCCAAGGATGGCCATGTTGGAAAGGGACTGGGAAAGAGAATTGAAATAGGAGTAATTTAGCTAGGATGACGACTACATTTTAAAACAGGCAAAAACTTTATTCATAAAATTACACAATGAAACACAAAGAACAGAATAAAGAATCACGACAGAATTCAACCAATTCAAGTAAACTTAATTATGCTGCTCCGAGCATACGCAACTGTCCCAATCATCAAACTCCCAATAAAAACCAGTACAAATGGAACAAATACTTCCAGGTTGAAATTGAAGGTCAGAAACGAGAGAGAGTTTCCACACAGCTCCCAGATGAACTTCCTAGTTCAAAACTCAACTGAAAACTGCTCAGCTCAAATCAGCTCAGCAAGTTCAGCTAAAATAGCTCACCACTCTCCGTTCATTATACTGGTCACTTATAAAGCATGACCACTTTGGCCTGAAGTCCCACCTGTTTCCATATAAACAAAAGGCCTCTAAAAATCCTTTTCATCTCTGTACCAAACCAGACTGATATGAGCTTGGCCCCGTTTTAATGTCCCTGCGAAAAAAAACAAGGATAGAGTCTCCTTTAGCTAAGTTTACCACCAAGCCTGCCTTCTGAGGTTGATCGCACAAGTCTGATAAATGCTCTAAATGTTCCTTCCATGAGTGACTAAAAATCATCAGGTCATCAGCGTAGACCACACAGTTGGGTAATCAGGCAATGACCTTATTATCAGTCTCTGAAATGTGGCTGGATCGCTTTTCATACAAAATGCCACAATTTGAACTGTCCATTTGGCATTATGAAAGCCGAAATTGCCTTTGCTCTCTCTGACAGAGGTCCGTGCCAGTAGCCTCTGAGCAAATCCAACTTAGAAATGTAAGTATCTTCTCCCACTTTTTCGACACAGGTCTCCAAACATGGAATTGGATCCGCATCAGTCTTTGTAACGGCACTGACTTTGTGATAGTCCACACATGACCGTTGGGTACCATCTGGCTTTGGTACCATGACTATATGTGAACTCCAGTCACTGTAACTCATTTCGATTATGACATATTGGAGTGTGCGCTCTATCTCCTTCTGAACCTGTGCCAATTTTGGACAGTCATGGCCATAACGATGTTGCTTAATCAGAACAGCATCTCCTGTGTCTACATCATGCACAATTATGTTCGTACTTCCCAGTTTTTGCAGCATATCTCTCCACAAGATAGTAAAAACTCTTTCAGGTCACTTTTCTTTTCTTGTGTAAAGTAACTCAACAATTCATCCCAATTTTTGACAACTTCCTCATTCTCCAATTTGATTTGAAGAATGTCCAATTCAGAATCCTCTGAACTTGGTTCTTCCTTCTGTGCTGTAATCATTAACACCTTCTCCTCTTGCTTTCCTTCCCTGTCAAAATACCTTTTGAGTGTATTCACATGACAGACTCCGTGAGATCTCATCTTGTCTGGAGTCCGTATCAAATAGTTCACCTCATTCAATTTCTTCCCAACTTGATGAGATACGCCAACACTTGCTTTTCAAGGTTCAACTGTTACTGGAAGTAACACCAATACTTTACTCCCAATTGCAAAATTGCCAATTTATTATTTCGCATCCACTTCCTGTTTCATTGTATGCTGCAATACTTTTAAATGCTGTCTACCCAACTCTCCAGCTCTATTTAATCGTTCCCTAAAATTTGACAAATCATCCAAATGGATGGTCTCTGAATTCTGACTTATTAATTTCTCCTTAAACAATGTTAATGGTCCTTTTACTTTATGCCCACAAATTAATTTGAATAGACTGAATTTGGTCAATTCATTCTGTGCATCTGTGATCACAAAAAGTTCAAAAGCAATTTCCTTATCGCAATCATCTGGATAATCCTGACCATAACACCTCAACATGGTCTTCAGTGTTTGATGACATCTCTCTCATGCTCCCTGTGATTCCAAATAGTACGCAGTAAATTTGAATTGCTTTATTCCCAAGTTATCCATCATCTCCTTGAATAGTCCGGATGTGAGGTTTGATCTGTCTGGATCTCTATTGGTAGTCCATACCTAGTAAAAAAAAATAAGCATTTTTCTACAACTCTTTTAGCTGTGATGCTGCATAATGGGTCTGCCCCTGGAAATCTAGTCGACACATTCATTATTGTTAATAAATACTTATTCCCACCTTTTGTTTGAGGTAGGGGCCTGCACAATCTATCAAGACTCTTGAGAAAGGTTCCTCAAATGTTGGAATAGGTATTAAAGTTGCAGGTTTATTACTGTCTGTGTGACATGTTTGAGACATCTGGCAAAATTCAACTACATCTTTGTGTAGTCCAGGCCAGTGAAAGTATCTTTGTATTCCAGCCTGTAATGTCCTAACCGCGAAATGATGTCCAAGTGGTAGCTCATGTGCCACTCACATCACTTCCTTTCTATACCCAACAGGAAAACAATTTGAAGAATTTCTGTCCACGCCTGATCTGCTTCAATGTGCGCTGATCTCCATATCCACATTAAGACATCATTTGTTAAGTAATAACAAAAGGAATGCATTCATTCTCTTTTTTTGCTAAATGTTTTTTGATATAACTTTTGTAACTCCCCATCTTTCTGCTGTAATTCAATCACCTTAGCAGAGCTAAAAATACTTTCATGTTTTCATACTTGCTCCTTCAGTTCCACTTATCTGATCAAAAAGAAACTTTCGGATAACTCTATGTCAGCTTCCTTATCTCTGCCTTTAACCCGCTTCAACCTGTGCATTTGTGATCTGCTGATGACGTAATCAGGGAAGATTCCTGGATAAACATTCTCCAGGTCTTCAGTTGCCTGCATCTCCACTGGCTTTTCAACTAGAATAGGCAGCACGCCTACCAGTTAATCAGCTATATTAATTGCAAGGACAATTTTTATTCCTGGAGCTGAGAGTTAGGAGTCCAGTACACCTGCCACACATTTTCCACTCTTCTCTGGACTCCATCGCCTCACTTGACATAACTGAGCACTTTTTGCCTCACTATGAATTCCTGTTCCCAGCAGATTTTCTGGCAATAGTCTCTGAAGAGTTCATAAAGCCTCACCCCTCAGCATTACAGACTGAAAATATCCTGTGTCAATTAATATTGGAGCCTCCTTACCAATTACTCCTGGCCTATGTGAATAAACTTTACCCTTCCATGTAGATTTTTTTACGCAGATTTAGCATGTCCACTGATCATCTTGTACACTCTGAGGCAGTTGCCTAACTCCCCCTATGCTTTTTGTTACTAATTCAACGAAACTTCCAGGCTTGTCTTGTTATCCTACAGCTGGTTTTCTCCCAGCTCACCAACACTGTGAATTTGTGTGGCCCACTTTATTACAATGGAAACACCATAGTATTTAAACTTCTTTGTCCCCCTCAAGGTTTTCTTTATTCCCGTGGTAAATTATCCTTACATTCTACACTGGGATCTACCTTTCCCTTTGCACATGAGGATATATCTTTGCTCCAATTTCTGTCCCTCAGAGACCAGAACAGGTTCTGGAAAGCAAATCAAGTTTATGGACCAGTTCATAATCATCAGCCATTTCAGCAGCTAACCTTGCCGTTTGCACTCTCTGCTCTTCCACCTGAGTTTGCACTATTTCAGGTAGTGAATTTTTGAATTTCTCCAAATACTAATCTCTCTAGGGGCATTATAGCTTTGCCTGAATTTTAAAGCTCTTATCCAACTATTGAAATTAGTCTGTTTGATCCTTAGAAACTCAGTGTAGGTTTGACCAGGATCCTCATTAGATTCCTGAAAGGTTGCCTATGTTGACTTAATGTTTCTTTAAAATCTCTTCAGACTTCCCAGATACCTCCTCTGATAGGGATGTGAATGCCTCACCAGTCCTACCTACAAGTTTCGTTTGGATCAACAAAATCCACATTGCCTCTGGCCACTGCATTTGTTGAGCCAACTTTTCAAATGAGACGAAAAGGTCATCACATTCTTCTCATCAAATTGAGGCAATGCTTGAACATGTTTGAAAGTCGCAATCCATGCCCCTCACTATTGAATGACACCATATTTCTTTTATTGTGAAGGACAATGCTGACACAAATGGGATACACTGGATGACTGGGGGGCATTGAGGCTCTGGTCAACAAAAAGGGGCACATGTCACATATAGGCAGCTGGAGTAAGGGAATCCATTGAAGAATATAGCGGGTGGAGTAATTCACTTAAGAGGGAAATCAGGAGGGCACAAAGGGGACCACAAAAAGCATTGGCAGATCAGGCTGACGAAAATCCAAAGAGATTCTTCAAGTATATTCTTCAGGACATTAACTAGGGGAAGAATATAGCTTCTTGATTACGAATGGGGCCATCCAAGTGTGGAAACACAGGAGATGGGTGAGACGTGTACAAAAATTTCATGTTTGAACTTAAGTTGGGGAAGTCAAGGAATAAGGAACAGTGACGTCTTCAAAAGACTCCACTTAACAGATCAGGAGGTACTAAAGGTTCTAAAATGCATATAAGATGGACAAATCCTTGGAAACTAATCAATTATACCCCAGGATATTGCGGGAAGCTCAGGAAGAAATTGTGGGGTCCCATAAAGAGATATTTCTATCACTGATAGCCATGGGTGATGGGCTGGAAGCCTGGAGGGTGGCTAAGGTTGTGCCAGTACTTAGGAAAGGCTGCAAGGGAAAGCCAGGGATATCAACACCAATTAGTTTGATGTCAGCGATGCAGATGTTGTTGGAAGCGATTCTGCAGGACAGGAGTTACATGCATTTGCAACGACAAGGATTGATTAGGGATAATCAGCACAGCTTTGGAACGCTGCATAGAATTCTGATCATCCTGATCTGGGAAGCATTTCCTGAAACTGCAAATGGAGCAAAGACTGACGAAGATGTCACTGATACTGGAGGGTTTGACAGAAACGGAGAGGCTGGATAAGCTGGAATGCATCCTGGGGGAATGAGATAAATGTGGCAGATAGGTTTAAATAGAATGCGAAGAATTTTCTACAGCACACAAGTCCAAAAAAGCAACTGGAGAGACACTAGGGCTCCTCAAAGATCAGTGAAGCCATCCAAGTGTCGAACCACAGGAGGTAGGAGAGAGACTAAATGAGCATTTCATGTCTGAACATACTGTGGACAAAGACTAGGAAACAAAGGGAAAGAAACAGTGATGGCTTGTAAAGAGTCTCCATGACAGAAGAGGTGGTGCTGGAGGTTTTAGAACACAAAGATAGAGAAAGCCCTATGTCCTGAACAAGTGTATACCAGAATATTGTGGCAAAGTAGTAGCAGGGACGCGAGCAGAAATATTTATATCATTGTCCTTCACATTTCCACTGGACGTAGGTGGCTGAGGGGTGACCGTATAAAGGTTTATAAAACCATGAGGGGTACAGGTAACCAACATCTTTACCCCAGGGTAGTGGAGTCCATAACTAGATGGGATTGAACTGCAGAAGGATAAGGTGTTAGCAATTCTGGCAAGTGCAAAAAAAGGGCCGCTGGGCCAGATGGGATTTATTCTTGGCTTCTCTGGGAGGCCAGTAAGGAGATTGCTGAGCCGTTGGCTTTGATCTTTATGTCGTCATTGCCGTCAGGAATAGTGCCAGAAGGCAGAAGGACAGCAAATGTTGTCCCCTTGACCAAGAAGGGGAATAGAGACAACCCGGGGTAATTATAGAAGTGTGAGCCTTACTTCGATTCTGGGTAAAGTGTTGAAAAGGCTTGTAAAGGCCAGCATTTATAATCATCAGGAGATGAACACGTTGATGAGGGATAGTCGGCATGGTTTTGGGAAGGGTAGGTCATGCCTTGTTGACTACTTTGAGGTGACCAAACAGGTGGATGGGGGTAAAGCAGAACTTGGTAGTGCAGATGAGCAGAGAGATCACTTTGTCCATGTACATGGATCATTGACAGTTGCCACCCAGTTTGTTAAGAAGGCATTCAGCATGTGAGCTTTTATTGGGACAGGGAATGAGTTTCGGAACCATGAGATAATGCTGCAGCTGTACAAAACTCTGGTGCGGCCGCATTTGAAGTGTTGCCTGTGGTTCAAGTCACCGCTTTAGAAGGATGTTAAAAATTTGGAATGTGTTCCGAGGAGTTTTACTACGATGTTACCTGGTACAGAGGGAAGGTGTCATGAGGAAGGCTGAGGGACTTGAACCTGTTTGTGTTTGAGAGAAGAGTTTAAGATCAATTAATTGAGACATATAAGACAATCAGAGGGTGACATGGTTTGGACAGTGAGAGCCTTTTCCCTCAGGTGGCGACTCCTAGCACGAGGGCAAATAGTTTTAAATTGAAGTAGTAATGAATATTAACATTAATTAATAGATATAGGACAGATGCCAGAGGTAGGTTCTTTACTCAGAATTGTCAGGCATGGAATGCATGGCCTGAAACAGTGGTAAAAGTGAGGTCTACAGATGCTGGAGATCAGAGCTGAAAGTGTGTTGCTGGAAAAGCGCAGCAGGTCAGGCAGCATCCAAGGAACAGGAAATTCGACGTTTCGGGCATAAGCCGTTCATCAGCAACACACTATTCCAGCAATACATTTTCAGCTCTGAAACAGTGGTAGACTCGCCAACTTTATGGGCATTTAAACAGTCATTGGATAGGCATATGGATGAGAATGGAATAGGGAAGGTTAGATGTGCTTCAGATTGTTTCCACAGGTTGGCGCAACATTGAGGGTCGAAGGGCCTATACTGCACTGTCATGTTCTATGTTCTGTGTTCTCGAGGGCATAAGTAGGAGATGGCAGAGGAAAAAACTTAAAAGGATTAGGAGGAGAAGATTTTCCACACAGAGTATGGTGCGGGTATGGAATAAGTTTTGAGGGGAAGTGGTAGAGAAAAGTACAATAACAACATGTAAAAGACATTTGTCCAGGTACATGGAGAGGAGAAGGTTTGAAGGGATTTGTATTAAGTGCAGGGTAACGGGACTCGTTCAGGGATTCTGGTCAGCATGGACTAGTTGGATCAAAGGAACCGTTTCCGTGCTGCATGTTATTGGAGGAGGAGACTACTGAGATAAGGCACATAATAGACACTGAAGCAAATTATATTAATAGTGATGGTAGGCTGGAATGCACCATAATTCAAGTATGTGGAGGGAGGAGAGGGAAGGGAGGCGGTTACCGGGACTGTATCTGTTGTAGGAGTTACAAATTATTGAAGACACTAGTCACCAAGACATGCCATAGATAGAGTGTTGCAGAGTAGAGAGTCTTAACACAACAGAACTTACTATAGGGGTGTTGATTGAGCCTGGGGTGTGTCTGTACTGTGCTTCCTCTCCAGCACTGTATCTGTGCCATGTTTTGTTAGCCGATGTTTGGAGCTCTGTCTTTGCTCTCTGCTCTGTTCACTGTGAGTGATCTTACCTCACTGCGGGATTTATTTAAGACTCCAAATCTCCCTTCCCTTTATCTCCCTGGCTGATCAACCATCTTCAATGTGGCGATGGACGAGACAGCCAGCAGCTGGGAAGTCTATTGAGTCAGGACCTTCCTGAGTACCTACAGGAGTCAGAGGAATAGACTGTTTGGGAAATTAGAGTGATCTCGTGAGTGATACACACCGGGAATGGCACTAAGTCCAACAGAGATCTGAAAAACCCTGTCTCCATCCCTGGCCTGTGCTGTCCTGTCTCTCTGGAGTGAAGACTTCAATTGGCTCAGGATCTGGAGTAGCTGCAAGAGTGAGAGACACTGACAGAGGCAGCAATTAGACCCTCACAGTGAGGGATACCACATGGAGTGAGACTGAGTGATATCACCAGAGGGCAGGAAGATTTCATAACGAAACAATCATGTAGGAAGAACAGGTTTAGGTTCCTGATGCCCTGGTATCAGTGCTCAGGAATGAGCAACCTTTGAGCAGGTGAAGTGATGGCTTCGTGGTATTACTGCGAGAGCATGTATCCGAAACCTCACCCAATGTTCATTGGAGGCAGGTTTAAATCACACCATCAGAAATGGTGGAATTTGCAATCATCATTTTTTTTTAATTGCAATTAACAATCTATGGATAAGTACGAAATCATTGCTGATGTCCAAAACAATGTTTGTTCATCAAAAATACACTAGGGGACATCTGCCATCCTCACGTGATCTGTACGACATCCCCACAGCAAAGTGTTTGCCTCTGAAATGGCTGAGCAAGTTACTCAGCTCAAGGGCAGCTAGGGCTGGGCAAGAAAGGCTGGTCAGCCAGAGATACCCACATCCCAGACCTGAGTTTAAAAATAAACCATTCGGATGGTCCCGCTGTAAATGTGCTGGGACCAGTGTCCTGAGCAATCACGTTGGTAGGTTTAGGGACAGGGCTTTAAACTGACAGAGAGGATCAGGGACAGGGTTCAGATGAAAGGAGCTTTCCAAATTCAAATAGAAAAGGTGAAGCTTTGGGACAGCATGGGGATGTGGCTGAAGACCAGCAGAAAAGACCAGGATGGGGCCAAGTTTAACTAAAACTGTCCGCAAGCAAATCACTTTGTGACAGGAAATTGTAGGAAACAGTAAATTATTTTTTTTTGTGTGGAATGGACAAAGTCTTGCCATAAGGTAGATGGATTTGTGACACAGAGATAAAAGAGAGTTAGACACCAGGGTGTCGTGGTTACAGGGTGAAAAAAGGTGCACACAAATATTCAATAGTTCACAACCTTGCGCAAACTCAGGCAAAATGGACAACGCTAACAATAATGGGTAAGAAAGGCATTACAGAGAAAGCATTTGGCTGCAGATCATGAAGTAGGGTCAGTCTGAATGTAAATTCTGGCTACTACTTGCCAAGGACACAAGCAGCAGAACAGTTTTAGGCAACTGAATAGCATTTCATTGCTCATCACTGCATTAAACAGGAACTCATTGGAATTTTTAATAAAGGCATAATGACAATTCAGTGAAAATTCAAAATTCGTATAATCGTGACAATCACACTGACAACAGTGATATTGGAAGGGAAGTTCGGAGACTTTTTTCAGTGTTTCTTTAAATAACATTGTGCAACTGGCTTGGATGTAACTATGTCAGATCGACCGTTGTGTGATGAAACTTAGTGAATGAGTAATGTCACCTGGAGAGATCCTCTGGGAAATTGTGATAAAGTGCAGTTTAAAGAAATATAAAATTTTTCAGTGAATCACAGAAAGGACAAGCTACAACTAAAAACAAAAATTGCCAATTACATGAGTTTGAGAGGAGAACTGACCAAGCGAAACAAGCTAAACAGACTGAAACATTAGTGTGTGTAAATGAACAATGGGAAACATTTGAAGGATATTCCATTGAAACAGACAAAACCTCAACAGAAACTCACACCTGTCCCTCACTCAGGACAAAATGGATCATATTAGATTATGAGGCTGAGAAGATCATCAAAAAGTACTTAAAATCTTGAAGTGAAAGATTTTCACTTCGGAGTAAGCTTTAAAGGGGTTGCAAAGGGTCTGTTAGCAGGAGGAGGGCAATTGGAAGAGGAATCCCTGTGAGGGTATAACATCACAATAGGCACAGGGAGAGATGAAGGTGCTGGAGGTGGTGAGAGTGTAACAGAGAGCGGTTAGGGCCTGAAGTGTGTTTCAAACTAAGTACGGATTGTTGCAGCTGGAGGGATTTGCAGAGGTAGGGAGGGACATATGTATTTTTATTTATTCATTTATGGCATGTGGATGCCACTGCCTGGCCTAACATTCTTTGACCCCATTCTTAATTACCCAGAGGGCAGCTCAGAGTCAGCCCTCTTATTGTGGGTCTGGAGTCACATGTTGGCCAGACCAGGTGAGAATATTTGTTGTTCTTCCCTAAAGCAGGGAAGTGAACCTGATGAGTTCTTCCTATTAATCAGCAACGTATTTATGGTGGCCTCACCAATGTCTTGTACAGATACAACATGAAATCGCAACTCTTACTCTCCATGCTCTGCCCAATGAAGGTAACCATCCCAAACGCCTGCTTCACCAGCCTGCCTGCCTGTGACGCAACTTTCAAAGAACTGTCTACCTGCATCCCTGGTAACTGATTGACAACACCACCCAGGGCCTGAACATTAACTGTACAAGTCACATCCTGGTTTGTTTCACCAAAATGGAACACTTCACATTTATCTAATTAAATTTTATCTGCTATTTTTCAGCCCACTCTCCCAGCAGTGCTGTTAATCTTGTTGTATCATAGATAACCTTCTTCACTGCCCACTTTACCACCAATTCCAGTGTCACCCAAGAAGATTACTTACCAGGAAACAAATATTCCCATCCAAACCATTTACCCAAATGACAAACAATAGC
This sequence comes from Hemiscyllium ocellatum, assembly GCF_020745735.1. Lineage (NCBI taxonomy): Eukaryota > Metazoa > Chordata > Chondrichthyes > Orectolobiformes > Hemiscylliidae > Hemiscyllium > Hemiscyllium ocellatum. Next base: position 960,381 of record NW_026867690.1, read on the forward strand.
GGACCCACTACACCGCTGGTCACATGCCTCCAGTCAGAAAAACAACATGTCTCCCATCACCCTCTGTCTCCAACCATCAAGCCCAATTTTGTATCCAGTTGACTAGCTCCTCCTGAATGCCATATCCTTTTACACTGATCGGAGGTTGTTACCCATTTACCAAACAGAACATAGAACACAGAACAGTACAGCACAAGACCCTTCGACCATGATGCCATGCCAACCATTTATCCGACTATAAGACCAAACTAACTTCCATACCCTTAATTTTACTATCATCCAAGTGCTTCTCCAAGAGTCTATTAAATGTACCGAAAGTATCTAATTTTACTACTACCATTGTCAGTGCATTCCAACCACCTACCATTCTCTATCCTTTATCCATCCTCCATTCACCTTAAAATTCTACCCCTTGTATTAGCCATTTATGCCATAGGGGAAAAAGTCTCTCACTATTCACTCTCTCTGTGACTCTCTTCATCTTGTTTACCTCTACCACGTTGTCCCACCCCTTTCTTCACTCCAATGAGAAAAGCCTTAGCCCCCTCAACCTTTCTTCATAAGAAATACCCTCCATTCCAGGCAGCATCCTGGTAAATTTCCTGTGTATGCTCTCTAAAACTTGCACATCCTTCCTGTAAACAGGGGACCAGAACTGAACACGATATTCCAAGTGTGGTCTCACCAGGATGCTATAAAGATGCAGTAAAACCTCACTGTTCTTAAAATCAATCCCCTTGCTAAGGAAAGCCAACACAACATATGCTTTTTAACAGCCCTATCAACGTGTGTGGCAACTTTGAGGGATCTATGGACATGGACACCTTGATCTCTCTGATCCTCCACACTGCCAAGTGTTCTGCCTTTCACACTGTATTCTGTATTCAAATTCCACCTTCCAGAATAAATCACTTCATACTTTTCCAGCTTGAACACCATTTGAGATTTCCAGCCCAGCTCTGTGTCCTGTCAATGTCCCATTGCAACCTACAGCAGCCCTCCACATTACCCACCACTCCACCAGATTGGCAAATTAACGAACCCACTCTCCAACATCCACATACAAGTCATTTATAAAAATCACAGAGAGCAGCGTCCCAAAGCAGACTGTTACAGAACCCCACTCGTCACTGAGCTCCAGGCTCAATACTGTTTATCTGCTGCCATACTCTGTCTTTTCTGGGCCATCCAAGCATGTATCCAGACAGATAGATTTCCCTGTATCCCATGCCTCCTTATTTTCTGTATGAGCTTCAATATATTCTGCCATATCTTCAAAGAAATCAATAAGGTTTGTGATGCATGACCTGCCCCTCACAAACTGTCTAAAATTTAACTAAGATTTTCCAATTCTGTCTGTCACAGTCCTCTCCAATAATCTGCACACCACAGACATTAGACCAAATCTGCAATTCCCAGAATTCTACCTCCGTAACATGGCCTGGACTCTACAAATCTTCCCTCCTCTGCCATGTTCCCAAAAAGGGCACTGGAGGGTGGTGGGGGTTACAGAGATCGGGAAGAATATCAGGACAGGAGAGTTTTGCAGACCGTAGGAGGGTTGCAGTGCAAAAGGAGAATTCAGTAATTGTGTGGTTACATGGTAATTAACGCATTTGAGGAGGGAGGGAGGGAGGATTGTAGCGAATTGAAAGCTTTCAAATTTAAGGTGTTTGATTAGGACTACAAGAGGTTACTGAGTTGGGGAAGGTTTAAGCACTGGTGGATAATACAGCAAATGTGGTTTTGATTGCAATTTCAGGAAGAGGATGCAGGAAGCTGGAGAGTATGGGGTCTGAACGCGGTTACACAAATGGGAAGAGTTGTCAGGAGTGGAGGTGCTTACAGAGACAGCAATGGTCTGATTTGAAGCAGAGGAGCCAGATTGGGAGGAATGTGGGGACTGAAGGTGGTTTGACAGGGAGGGAGGACCATAGGCCCACAGGAGGTTGCAGAAATGTGGAGAGCTGTAGGGTCTGCAGGAGTTCATGGAGATGAGGAGGTTGAGAGGGATGGATCAGTTTACAAGGATAAGGATAGTGGGAGGACAGTGCTGGTTTATACTGACAGGTACTATTTAGGGAATGGAGCAGATTACAGAGATAATGTAGGTTGTCTAGGCTGGAAGCAAAAAACACACATATGGAGGGTACTCGTGACTGAACAGGTTGAGAGATGTCGAAATTCTTAGGTTCTGGTGTTATTTAGACATGGAGGATGTGGAATCGGACGGATTTTCTTGGAGATGAGAACAGCAATTTTGATTGGAGACAGTTACACAGCTAAAGGAGCATTAGTCATCTCCTCGAGTTTGGCCTAAGTGGGAAAGTGTTGTTGGGGAGGTTGTCGTTAAAACAGATATAGGGGTGAAAGAGTTGGAGAAGTTTATGCAGATGAGTAGATGGGTGGAAATACTGGAAAAGCTTACACTGACAGGGTGGGTGATAGTGATGAGAGCATGTTACACAGACCGCAGTTCCTTTAGGAACTGAATTGGAACAGTCACAGGGCCTGGAGTGGGTTCAACAGATCGATGTGTGGCATGGACCTGATAAGGTCTCCACAGATTGATTCTGTCTTTAGGGCCGGAAGAGGTTCGGTAGATACGGAACCCTTAAACCCAATGTATACCATCTTCAATTGCCAGATCAGAGACTCAATATCTGTCATCAGCCAGGGATCCCTAAACCTGCCATTTTCCTTTCACCCTAACAGGTACATACTGACCGTGGATTTTCAGTATCACACTTTTAAAAGCCTCCCATTTTCCAGTCGTTTCTTTTCCTTCAAACAGACTCACCCACTCAACCTTTGCTAGATCCTGCTTCGTGGCCCCAAAACTGCCAGTGTTTCAGCATAGCTCCTTAACCTGTGGACCTCTCCTATCATTTTCTGTAGTTATGTTAAAACTAACACAGTTGCGGTCACTGGACCCAAAGTGCTCTCCGACTGACACTTCAGTCACTTCCTCATCTTGTTTTCTCAGAGGATGTTCAATGTTGCGCCCACCTGAATAGAGTAGGACAGCCTATATATTTGTCAAGGAAACTTTCTTGGACCCATTTGACAAATTGTTACCCATATGGTATTCTGAGGTCCCAAGTCAATCCAGGGGAAATTAAAACCTCCAATCAATACTACTCTCTTATTACTTATTCAACACCTATCTACAATCTCTCTACACATCTGCTCTTCTCATACCCGCTGGCTATTTGCGAGTCTGTAATACAGTCCAAACAAAGTGACCGCCCCCTTCTTTCTAACTCCCAACCATATGGCCTCATTTGATTACTCTTTAGGAGTATCCTCTCTGATCACTGTTGTTATGCTCTCATTTATCAAAAGCGCACTCCCCCTCCTCAATTACTTGTCTTTCTGTCACACTTGTACCTTCTGTATCCTGGAACACTGAGCTGTTACTCCTGCCCTTCTCTCAGCCATGTTTCTGTTATGGCTATAACATCCCAGTCCCCAGAGGCAATCCATGCTCTGAGCTCGTCTGCCTTACCAGTCAGGCCTCATGAAATAAATTTCCTTTAAACCAGAAGTCTTTTCTCTCCCTTGACTTTGCCCCTGGATATCCTGAATAGGAAAAGTGCTCTCGGTGGCTGGTGGATTTTCCTCTGACTGGCCGATGGTCTCTTTATTTTTCAGAATCCCCATTGTCCAGGTCACTTCTACCCCAGAAGAGACCCCAATGATCCAAGACGTAAAAACCCTTCCCCCTCCACCAGCTCCTCAGGCACTCATCCATCTGGCTAGTCTTTTTACTTCCATATTCACTACGAGCGGCACTGGGAGTAATCTGGAGCTCACTGCCCCTGTAGTCCTGCTTTTTAACTTATTACCTAACTCCTAATACTCACTTGACCAGATCCCATCCAACTGTATCTATGTCATGTGTACTGATGTGCACAATTACCACTGGTTGCTTGCCCTCTCCCTGGAGAAAGTGGCAAAACCTGACCTCCCCTTGGGAAACAAGGTAGGGAAAGGGACTGAGGTGTAAGTTGGGAAGCACTTTGACAAAGTGACCACAACTGTATTAATTTGAAAACAGTTATGGAAAATGACAGGCCTGATCCACAAGTGAAAGATCAAAATTGGTCTGCCCCAATCCAGACGGTATTGGTCAAGAACTTTTAGCAGTTGATTGTGGAGAGTATTTGCAGGTAAATGGACCTCAGGCAGGTGGGAAACTATCAAAAGAAAGATAAAATGAGAGTTCAGCGTGAGGATATTTCTGTTAGTGTGAAGGACAATGCTGATTGCAAGAAGGAAATTCTGGATGATTGGGGGTATTGAGGTTCTGGTCAAGATAAAGGCGTCCATGTCATATATGGCCAGCTGGATTCCTCAAAGAACATTGTGGGTACAGTAATACACTGAAGAGGTAGAGCAGGAGGGCAAGCAGGAGACCTGAGAAAATTTTGGCTGATAATGCTGAGGGAAATCCAAAGGAATTCGACATGAATACTAACGAGAGAAGATTAACTAGAGACAGGATATGCCCCTTGAAGATCAATGGGTTAATCCATGTGTGGAACCACAGGAGATGGGTGAGATCCTTGACGAAAATTTCACATCAGAACTTAAAGACTGGGGAAGTCAGGGAAATGAAGTCTTCAAAAGACTCCGCATAACAAAACGGGAGGTGCTGGCGATTTTAAAACGCCTAAAAAAAAGTCAAATCCCTGGAGCTAATCATGTATATCTGAGGACACTGGGGGAAACTCTGGAAGAATTGTCCCTTAAAGAGATATTTATATCAGTGACAGCCACGGGTGATGAGCTGGAAGCCTGGAGGGTGTTTCACGTTGTGCCATTATTTAAAACTGACGTGAGGGAAAGCAAGGCACCTAAAGACCAATTGGCTTGATGTTAGTGGTGCGTACGGTGTTGGAGGGGGCTCTGAGGGACAGTAGTTACATGCATTTCGAACGGCGAAGGTTAATTAGGGACAGTTGACACAAAGTCCACAAGTAGTGTCTCACAAACTTGCCTGAGTTTGTTGTAGAGGTGACTAAGAAGATAGAAGAAGACAGAACAGGAGACTGTGTCTATACTGACCACAGCAAGGCATTGGACAGGGTTTAGCGTGGAACACTGGTTAGTAAGGTTAGATCACATGGTTTCAGGGAGAACTAGCCAACTGGATACAAAATTGGCTTGACAATAGGAGACAGAGTGGTGGGAGAGCGTTGTTGTGCAGACTGGGGGCCTATGACCAGCAGTGTGCCATAAGGAACAGTGCTGGGTCCACTGTTATGCATCATTTACAGAAAACATTTCAGTAAGAGCATAGGAGTCATTGTTAGTAAGTGTTTTGATAAACGTCCGGATAGAACACGGGTTATAGTGGGCAGGGAATACAGTTATCGAAGGGGATCTCGAACAACTGAGCCAGTGGCCAAGGAATGACCGATGGAGCTGAATTCAGGTGATGGATTCTGTCAAGACAAACCAGGGAGGACTAACACAGTTAATAGTTGGGCACTGGGCAGTGCTGTCGAACATAGATAGACCAAGGAATGCAGTTCCTTGGATGGTGCATCACAGGTGGACAAGGTGGGGAAAGTGGAATTTGGAACACTTGCCCTCATGGGTCAGCGAATTGAATACATAAGTTGATACATCATGATACGGCTGTACAAGGCATTGCTGGGTCCCCAGTCGGAGTACTGTGGAGAATTCTGATCGTCCTGTTTTAGGAAGCATTTCCGGAAACTGTAAATGGAGCAAAGATTGATGAAGATGTTACTGATACTGGAGGGTTTTAGAGAAACAGAGAAGCCGGATAAAGCTGGAAAGCAAAATGGGGGATGAGATAGCTTTGGCAGATAAGGTTAAGGAGATTGCAAGAAAATTCTACAGCACACAAGTACAAAAACGCAACTAGAGAGACAATAGGGCCCTGCAAAGATCAATAAGGACATCCATGTGTGGAAACCACAGGAGATGGGTAAGACCCTAAATGAACATTTTGTCAGAAATTACTGCAGACAAGTCAGTTAAAGAGACAGTGATGGCTTGAAAAGAGTTCCCATTATAGAAGAGGTAGTGCTGGAGGTCTTCAAACACAAAGGTAGAGAACGCCTTAAGTCCTGAATAAGTGTATCCCAGAACATTGTGATAAGTAGTGGCAGGGACAAGAGCAGAACTATTTGTATCATTGTCCTTCGATGATACAAGTCGCAGGACGATGATTAAAACCACGAGGGATACAGGTAAGGTGATTAGCCAGGGCAGTGGAGTCCATAACTAGATTGAATTGAAGTACAGAAGGGGGAGGTGTTAGCAATTCTGCAAAGTCTAAAAATAGATAAATCTATTGGCCGGATGGGATTTATCCTCGGATTCTCTGGGAAGCCACGAAGGAGATTGCCAAGCCTTTGATTTTGATCTTTTTGTCATCATTGTTTACAGGAATAGTGCTAGAAGGCTGGCGGATAGCAAATGTTGTCCCCTTAGATTAGATTACTTCCAGTGTGGAAATAGACCCTTCGGCCCATCAAGTCCACACTCACCACATCTGATGAGATTTATTAGAAAGTTACCTGGTACGGAGGAAAGGTCTTATGAGGAAAGGCTGAGGGACTTTAAGCTGTTTTTGTTCAAAAGAATGTGTTTGAAGTCAATTAATAGAGACATATAAAATAATCACCAGGTGAGATGGGTTGGACAGTGAGAGCCTTTTCTCTTGGGTGGCGATGTCTACCAGGAGGGGAGATAGCTTTAAATTTAGGTAGATGCTAATATTAATAAATAGATATGGGACGGATGCCAGAGGTAGGTTCTTTATTCAGAATAGTCGGGGCATGGAATGCATTGCCTGCAACAGTGGTAGAATCGCCAATTTTAAGGGCATTTAAACGGTCGTTGGATAGGCATATGGACACGAATTTGAATAGTGTTGGCTACTTGGGCTTCAGATTGGTTCCACAGGTTGGTGCAAAATCGAAGGCCGAAGGGCCTGCATTGCGCTGTCATGTTCTGTGTGCTAGTGGGCATAAATATGAGATGGGAGAGGAAGCACTTAAAAGAGATTTTAGGAGAAAAATTTCTACACAGACGATGGTGCAGTTATGGAATGAGCTTCCAGGGGAAGTGGTAGAGAAAAGTACAATTACAACATGTAAAATACATTTGGGCAGGTACTTGGGAGGAGAAGGTTTGAAGGGATCCGGTCAAATACAGGGAAACGTGACTTGTTCATGGACTCTGGTCAGCATGGACTAGTTGGATTGAAGGATTGTGCTGCATGCCTCTGTCTCCAGTTATTGGAGGAGGGGACTACTGAGATAAGGCATGTTGTCGACACTGAAGCAAGTTACAGCGATAGGGATGGTAGTCTGGAATGCAGTACATTTCAAATATATCGAGGGACTATTGAGATAGGAGGAGGTTACAGAGATATAAACTGTTATAGGAGTTACAAATTATTGAAGACACTGGTGTACAAGACATGCCATAGATAGTGATGCAGAGTAGTGAGTCTTAGTACAACAGAACTTAGACTGGGGCGGTGATTGAGCCTGGGGTGTGTGTGAACTGTGCTCACCCTCCAGCACTGTATCAGTGACATATATTGTCAGCCGATGTTTGGAGCCCTCTCGTTGCTCTCTGCTCTGTGCACTGTGAGTGATCTTACCTCACTGCAGGATTTATTGAAGGCTGCAGATCTCCCTCTCTTTTGTCTCTCTGGCTGACCAACTATCTTCAATGTGATGATGGACGAGACACCCAGCAGCTGGGAAGTTAATCGAGTCTGAACCTTCCTGAGTACCTACAGGAGACAGGAATAGGCAGAATGGGAATTGTGCTGCCTCGTCTTTCTTCAGAAGAGAGAAACAGACAGACAGACAGAGACAGAGACAGACAGAAAGCAAGATCCTAAGTGATATCACCAGAGTGCTGGAAGATATCAGGATCACACAACTGTGTTGGATTGACAGGTTTTGCTTCATGATGCACTGGTATAACCGGTCAGGAATGAGCAACCTGTGAGCAGGTGAAGTGATGGCCTCGTGGTATTATTGCTGGAGCATGTATCCCAAACCTCTGCTAATGTTCGGGGGATACAGGCTGGAATCCCAGCATCAACAATGGTGGAATTTGAAATCACTAATTGTAAAAATAGTAATTAACAATCGACAAGTAAGTATGAGACCATTGCTGATGACCAAAAAACCCAAACACTTGCCCTTTCGAGAAGGACATCTGCCCATCCTCATCTGATCTGCACGACATACCCACAGCAAAGTGTTTGCCTCTCACTGACCCGCTGAACTGGCTGAGAAAGATATTCAGCTCAAGGGCAGCTCCGGCTGGGCAAGAAAGGCTGGTCAGCCAGAGATACTTCATCCCATGCCTGATTTTAAATATAATCCTTTTGGATGGCCCCACTGGAACGGTGCTGGGACTATTGTCCTGGCCGATCATGTCGGTAGGTTAATGGCCAAGGGTTTAAACTGCCAGAGAGGATGCAGGGACAGCGTTCAGGTGAAAGGAACTTTCCGAATCCAAAGGGAAAATGTGACACACGAAAACAGCATGGGGATCTGGCTGAAGATAAGCAAAAAGGAACAGGATGGGACAGAGTTTAAGTAAAATTGTACGTCAGTGAATAGATTTGTGACAATAAATTAAGGAAAGGAATACTTTTAATTGAATGGACAAAGTCGATGCAATAAGGTGGATTTGTGACAGAGATAAAAGAGATTTAGACACCAGGGAAATATGGATACAGTGTGAACAAAAATATTCAGTGGTTTACAACCTTGCCGATACTCGGGCAAAATGTGTAATGCTAACAATAATGGATAACGAAGACATCACAAAGAAAGCATTTGGCATCAGAACATGAAGTCGAGTCAGTCTGAATGTAAATTCTGGCTACTACTTGCCAAGGACACAAGCAGCAGAACAATTTTAGCCAACGAACTTTATTCCATTGCTCATCACTGTATTACACAGGAACTCATTGGATTTTTTATAAAGGCATTGTGATAATTTTGGAAAACTTCAATATTTGTATAATCTGGACCAATCACACGGAGAACATTGATATTGGAAGAGGAGTTCGGTTATTTTTTTTTCAGTGTTTCGCTGTGCAACAGGCTAAGAATGTAACTATGTCAGAGCGACCGTGTGATGAAACTTAGTGAATGTGTAACGTCACCGGGAGAGATCCTTCGGGAAATTGTGATAAAGTACAGCTAAATACACAAAATGTTTTAAAGTGAATCACAGAAAGGACGAGCTGCAACTAGAAACAAAAATAGCCAATTACATGAGTTTGAGAGGCGAACTGACCAAGGTAAACAGCCTAAACAGGCTGAAACATGTGTTTGTAAATGGACAGTGGAAAACATTTCAAGGAACAGTATAAAACACTCAACAGAAGGACATTCCATTGAAACAGTAAAACCCTCAGCAAGAAATCCCCACTGGTCCCTCACTCAGGACAAAAGGGATCATACTAGATTATGAGGCTGAGAAGATCAGCACAAAATACTTAAAATCTTGAAGTGAGAGAGTGCTTTAGGAGTAAATGTTAAATGGATTGCAAAGGGTCTGGTAGCAGGAGGAGGGCAGTGGGAAGGGGAATCATTGTCAGGGTTTAATGACACGATAGGAACAGGGAGAGGTGAAGGTGGGAGGTGGTGAGAGTGTTATAGAGAGTGGTCAGGTCTAGAATGGTGTTACAAAACCAGTACGGATTGCTGCAGCTGGACTTGTTTCCAGAGGTACGGAAGTGCATAGGTCTTTTTATTTATTCATTCATTGGATGTAGTTGTCGCTGCCTGGACGAACATTCTTTGACCCGACTGCTAATTACCTAGAGGGTAGCTCAGAGTCAGCCATATTGCTGTAGGTCTGGATCAGATTCCTAAAAGGAGGTAAGTGAACCAAATGAGTTCTTCTTACTGAACAACAATATTTTTATGATAGCCTCACCAATGTATTTTACAGATGCACCATTACATGCCAACTCTTACTCTGAATGCTCTCCCCAATGAAGGTAAACATCCCAAATGTCTGATTCACCAGCCTGTCTACCTGTGACAACACATTCAAAGAACTGTGTACCTGCATACCTCGGTCTCTGACTGACAACACCACCCAGGGCCCAAACATTAACTGTACAGGTCCCACCCTGGTTTGTTTCACCAAAATAGAACACTTCACATTTATCTAATTAAACTCCATCTGCTATTCTTCAGCCCACTATCCCAGCAGTACTGTTCATCATGTTGTAATATATACGATCTTCTCCACTAACCACTTTACCTCCAATGTCAGTGTCACCCAAGAAGCTTACTTACCAGGAAACCAATATTCCATCCAAACCATTTATCCAAATGACAAACAACAGGGGACCCACTACACCGCTGGTCACATGCCTCCAGTCAGAAACACATGTCTCCCGTCACCCGCTGTCTCCTACCATCAAGCCAATTTTGAATCCAGTTCACTAGCTCCTCCTGAATGCCATATCATTTTACACTGATCTGAGTTTATCACCCAGCTTACCAGACAGAACATAGAACGCAGAACAGTTCAGCCCAAGACCCTTCGGCCATGATTTCATGCCAACCTTTTATCCAACTCTAAGATCAAAATTACCTACATACCCTTCATTTTACTATTATCCATGTGTCTGTCCAAGAGTCTATTAAATGTCCCAAATGTGTCTAATTTTATTACCACCATTGGCAGTCCATCCAACCACCTACCATTCTCTATCTCTTATCCATCCTCCATTCACCTTAAAATTATGCCGCCTTGTTACAGCCATTTATTCCATAAGAGGAAAAGTCTCTGACTATTCACTCTCTGTGTGCCTATCATCATTTTGTTCACCTCTACAGGGTTGCCCCACCCCCTTCTTCACTTCAATGAAAAAAGCCTTAGCTCCCTCAAACTTTCTTCATGAGAAATGTTCTCCATTCCAAGCAGCACCCTGGTAAATTTCTTGTGTACCCTCTCTGAAACTTGCACATCGTTCCTGTAAACAGGGGGCCGGAACTGAACACAATATTCCAAGTGTGGTCTCACTAGGAGGCTATTAAGATGCACTAAAACCTCACTGCTCTTAAAATCTACCCCCTTGCTAAGGAAAGCCAACACAATATATGCCTTTTTAACAACCCTACCAAAGTACGTGGCAACTTGAGGGATCTATGGACATAGACCCCATGGTCTCTCTGTTCCTCCACACTGCCAAGTATTCTGCCTTTTAACCCTGAATTCTGTATTAAAATTCAACCTTCCAGAATGAATCACTTCACACTTTTCCAGATTTAACTCCACCTGCAACTTCCAGGCCAGCTGTGTCCTGTCAATGTCCCTATGTAATCTACAATAGCCCTCCACATTACCCACCACTCCTACAATCTTCATATGATTAGCAAACTTACATAAAACATAGAAAAATACAGCGCAGTACAGGCCCTTTGGCCCTCGATGTTGCGCTGATCCAAGCCCACCTAACCCACACTCGTCCACTATCCTCCATATGCTTATCCAATGCCCGTTTAAATGCCCAGAAAGAGGGAGAATCCACCACTGCTACTGGCAGGGCATTCCATGAACTCACAACTCGCTGAGTAAAGAATCTACCCCTAACATCTGTCCTATACCTACTACCTCTTAATTTAAAACTATGCCCCCTTGTAATAGTTGACTCCATAAGTGGAAAAAGGTTATCATGGTCAACCCTATCTAAACCCCTAATCATCTTATACACCTCTATCAAGTCACCCCTAAACCTTCTTTTCTCCAATGAAAACAGCCCCAAGTGCCTCAGCCTTTCCTCATATGATCTTCCTACCATACCAGGCAACATCCTGGTAAACCTCCTCTGCACCCGTTCCAGTGCCTCGACATCCTTCCTGTCGTATGGCGACCAAAACTGCACACAATACTCCAGATGCGGCCGCACCAGAGTCTTATACAACTGCAACATGACCACAGGACTCCGGAACTCAATTCCTCTGCCAATAAAAGCCAGTACGCTATATGCCTTCTTCACAGCACTATTTACCTGGCTGGCAACTTTCAGAGATCTGTGTACACGGACACCAAGATCCCTCTGCTCATCCACACTACCAAGTATCTGATCATTAGCCCAGTACCCCATCTTCTTGTTACTCTTACCAAAGTGAATCACTTCACACTTAGCTACATTGAACTCCATTTGCCACCTTTCTGCCCAGCTCTGCAGGCTGATCTATATCCCGCTGTAACCTGCCACATCCTTCCTCACTGTCAACAACTCCACCGACTTTCGTATCATTCACAAACTTGCTCACCCAACCTTCTAGCCCCTCCTCCAGGTCATTTATAAAAATGACAAACAGTAATGGTCCCAAAACAGATCCTTGCGGAACACCGCTAGTAACTACACTCCAAGATGAACCTTTACCATCAACTACTACCCTCTGTCGTCTTCCAGCCAGCCAATTCCTAATCCAAACCTCCAACGCACCCTCAATGCCATAACGCCGTATTTTTTGCAGTAGCCTACCATGGGGAACCTTATCAAATGCCTTACTAAAATCCATATACACCACATCTACTGCTTTACCCTCATCCACCTCCTTAGTCACCTTCTCAAAGAATTCAATAAGGTTTGTGAGGCACGACCTGCCCTTCACAAAACCATGCTGACTATCCTTGATCACATTATTCCTATCCAGGTGTTCATAAATTCTATCCCTTACAATTCTCTCTAAGACTTTGCCCACAACAGAAGTGAGACTCACAGGACTATAGTTACTAGGGTTATCCCTACTCCCCTTCTTGAACAAGGGAACCACATTTGCTATCCTCCAGTCTTCTGGCACTATTCCTGTAGACAACGAGGACATAAAAATCAAGGCCAATGACTCTGCAATCTCCTCCCTTGCTTCCCAGAGAATCCTAGGATAAGTGCCATCAGGCCTAGGGGACTTTTCACCCTTTCCAGAATTTCCAACACCTCTTCCCTACATACCTCAAAGCCATCCATTCTAATTGTGACTCAATATTCACTTCGGCAACAATGCCCTGTTCCTGAGTGAATACTGACGAAAAGTATTCATTCAGTATCTCCCCAATCTCTTCAGCCTCCACACGCAACTTCTCATTACTATCCTTGACTGGACCTATTCCTACCCTAGTCATTCTTTTATTCCTGACATACCTATAGAAAGCCTTTGGGTTTTCCCTAATCCTACCAACTCAGGACTTTTCATGTACCCTCCTTGCTGCTCTTAGCTCTCTTCAGATCCTTCCTGGCTACCTTATAACTCTCAATTTCCCCAACTGAACCTTCACGCCTCATCTTTACATAGGCCGCCCTCTTCCCTTTAACCAGGGTAACCAATTCCATATTAAACCACGGTTTCCTCACATGACCCTTTCCTCCCTGCCTGACAGGTACATAATTATCAAGGCCACTCAATAGTTGCTCCTTGAACAAGCTCCATATATCGATTGCACCCTTCTCTTGAAGCCTACTTTTCCATCCTAAGTCATGCCTCACCGCACATAATTTCCCTGCCCCCAGCTATAACTCTTGCCCTACAGTGCACACTTATCCCTCTCCATCACCAGATTAACAGTCACCGAATTGTGATCACTGTCCCCAAAGTGCTCACCTACCTCCAATTCTAACACCTGGCCTGGTTCGTTACCCAGAACCAAATCCAGTATGGCCTCACTTCTTACTAACCCACTCTCCAAAATCCACATCCAAGTCATTTATAAAAATCACAGAGAGCAGAGTCCCAGAGCCGACTGTTACAGAACACCACTGGTCACTGAGCTGCAGACTCAATACTGTCCACCTGCTGCCACCCTCTGTCTTCTCTGGGCCATCCAATCCTGTAACCAGACAGACAGATTTCCCTGTATCCCATGCCTCCTTATTTTCTGAATGAGCCATCAACGTATTCGCTCATATCCTCAAATAATTCAATAAGATTTGTGAGGCATGACCTGCCCCTCACAAACCCGTGCTGACTGTCTCTAATGAAACTATAGTTTTCCAAGTAGTCATAAATCCTGTCTTTAGAGTCTTTGCCAATAATCTGCACCCCACAGACATTAGACTAAATCTGTAATTCCCAGGATTGTACCTTTGTAACATGGCCCGGACTCTACAAAACATCCCTCCTCTGCCAGGTTCCCCAGAAGGGCACTGGAGGGTGGTGGGCGTTACAGAGACAGGGAGGGATATCAGGAAAAAAGGATTTTGCAGACATTAGGAGGGTTGCAGTGCCAAAAGGTGACTTCAGTGATTGTGAGGTTTCATGGTGATGAAGGGAGTTGAGGAGGGAGGGAGGGAGGATTGTAGGGAATTAAGAGGTTTCACAGTTTAGGTGCTTTGTTAGGGCTGCAAGTGGTTACTGAGTTGGGGAGGTTTAAGCACTGGTGGATATTACATAAACATGTGGTTTTAGTTGCAATGCAGGAAGAGGATGCAGGAAGCTGGAGAGTATGGGGTCTGAACGAGGTTACACAAATGAGAAGAGTTGTCAGGGGTGGAGGTGTTTACAGAGACAGCAATGGTCTGATTTGGAGCAGAGGACCCAGATTGGGAGGGATGTGGGGACTGGAGGTGGTTTCACAGGGAGGGAGGACCATAGGCCCACAGGTGGTTACAGAAATGTGGAGAGCTGTAGGGCTGACGGGTTCAAGGAGTTGGGAATGCTGGGAGGGATAGAGAAGTTTACCAGGATAAGGATGTTTGTACGACAGGGCTGAATCACACAGACGGGGACTGTTTTAGGGAACTGAGCAGATTACAGAGATAAAGAGGTTTGTAACATCTGGCGGAACAAACAGAGATATGGAGGGTCATTGTGACTGAAGATGTTTATAGATATAGGAAGGCTTAGGTTCTGGGGGTTAAGGAGGGTGTGGAATCTGGATTCGTTTTTCAGAGATTGGGGTAGCAAGTTTGGTTGGAGACAGTTTCACAGATAAGGGAGTATTACAAAAACAGGAGGAAGTTCCTGCGGTAGGGAGGGTTCGAGTGGAGAGTGATGTTTACACAGATAGGGATGGAAGAGCTGGAGAAGTTTATGGAGATGCGTAACTGGATGGAGATACAGGAGGAGCTTACATTGACACGGTGGGTGATAGCGACGGGAGAATGTTACATAGTTAATGAGTCTTGTAGGAACAGGACCGGGTGAAACACAGGCATTGGAGTGGGATCTACAGATCGGGAGTGTTGCAGGGACCTGAGAGGATAACACAGATAGGGATGCTGGTAGGGTCTCCACAGACTGATGTCGTTTTAGGGACTGGAAGAGGTTATGTACACAGGGAGGGCTCTAAGACTGCAGGAGCTTATGGAGAGTTGAAGATTTGGAGCAGTTCACAGAGGGAGGGTTCTCCGACAGGAGTAGGTCACAGATAGTGAGGGTTGTGTTGCCTGAGTAAGTTAAAGAGAGGGGAGTTTTCGGGTCCAGAAGAGATTACACTGACAGGGACAGTTGAAGAGAGTGAAGCAAAAATGCCTGGAGAAGGTTACACAGATAGGGAGGTGAGTAGGGACTGAAGGTGAATACACAAGCATGGAGGGTTATATTGTTAGACGGAGCTTAGAAGGGTAGGGACTGGTGTCGGGATTTACACAGATAGGGAAGGTTGTGTTTTTGGAGAAGGTTACAATGACACAGACAGTGGGAGGGAGTGTTTAATGGACTACAGAAGAGCTCAGTGAGAATGAATTCTGGGGAGTGGAATAGATTACAGACACAGAGATGGCTGGCGGGTTGAAGAGAGCTTCTACAGATCCTCAGTGCTGTAAGGCTGGAGGGAGGTTACAATAATAAGGGTTTCCTACACTTATTGACGTTTTTGATATAGAGAAAGTCTCAGAATGGGACTGTCAAAAGGAGGTACACACAGTCCAGATGGGTTTACAGAGATATAAATGTTTTGGGGGGGGTGGGGGGGGGTTCAGGATGGAACAGTGATTGGGAGTGATGTAACCAATGACAACAGTTATAAGGATTGTTCTAAAAGCAGGAAGAGGTGACAGTCATATTGGTCATGGTAAGGACTGGAGAAGCTGACATCGCCAAGGAGTGTTTTAGAGACTGTTGGAGATTACACATATAAGGAGAGTATTGGGGATGAGGCAAGGTTCAAGAGACAGGGATGGTTGACAGGACTGGACAATAACCTGAATAGAATCTCCACAGTGTGGAAAAAGGCCATTTGGCCCAACAAGCCGACACCAACCCTCTAAAGAGCATCCTAACCAGACCCATCCCTCTCCCTGTCCATTAAACCCTGCATTTCTCATGATGAACTCACCTAAAGCACACTTGCCTGAATACTACGGTCAATTTATGATCGACAATCACGTATCGTGCAAATGTCGAGCTATGGCAGGAAACTAAAGCACCCGGAAGAAACCTACACAGTCAGGGGGGAGAACATGCAAAGTCCACACAGACAATCGGCCAAGCTGGAATTAAAGCCAGGTTCCAGGCACAGTGAGGCTGATTATACAGAGCACTGCAGAGATTGGACTAGGTCACAATGTTCACAAGATTTATTGGAACAGGAAGAGAATATAGTCAGGGACAGGATAAGGTTCCATAGATGGTGTCCATGAGAGGGACTGGAGGAGGTGAACGCAATAGGGAGGGTTGTGGATTCTCTCTACAATTAGAGTTAGAGACAGTTGGGGAGACTGGATGAAGTTAGTCATACTCAGAGTTGTACACATTGGGTGAGGTTACTGAGTTAGCAAGGATTCTTTGGACTGGCTGAGGTTATCAACAGAGGCAGTTGTGAGAATGAGAGTTGTTACAACAACTGAGAGGATATTTCAGGTACATGGATGGTTTTAGTGGCTGCAGGATGTTCGAGAGCTAGGAAGGCTAGTACTGACTGGAGGTGGTCAAAGGTACGGAACATTGTAGTGTTGGGAGTTAGTCACAGAGACAGAGAAGATTGAAGAGAGAGAGAGAGACGGGGCATGGTTACAGATCTCGGGAGCGTTCAGGAAGCTTCAGAACATTACATAATGGGAGGGTTGGTAGGAAACGCTGTACAAACAGTGAGGTGAATTGGATGATGGAAGGTTAGAGATAATGAGGTGCTGTAGGACAGGATGGAGGACTGCTGTTGGGATTGGAAAAGGTTACAGCAACGTGATTGGGCTTTAGTGCTGGACAAGATGACAGACATAAGGATTTTTAGAGTGTTTCGGTTATAGTAGTCCTAACACTAGCTTTCAAAGTCATTTTGGTAAAATAAGGATAGGGCAGAAGTGAAGACGCCAAATTTGTGGAAGCCCCATCATCATTAGAATATTACTGTCACTGGGCATTATCACTACCACGAGACAGGATCTGGCAAACACAGACCGGGAGGAACTTTTTGCTGTTGGGTTCACACTCAGAAACAGGAAGTATGTTAAATTGATACAGGGAGAATTCAAGGCCAGTGTGTTCTGCGAAGAGTGAATGACAAAGGCAGTAACTCCAGTGAATACTGGTCAAGCGATATCCTGAGCTTGATGAAGGAAATACAAGGCGATGAAAACAGGCAAAGACCGACCAACATATAGATAGTGCAAGGCAATCCTTAAAATGACGGGCAAATAATGGGCATGAAATATCCTTGGCAGATACTGTTAAGGAGAGGCCACAGGGAATTTAATGAGTACAGTTCGAGGAAGAGGATTCCCAGATAAACAGCGAGGCTTGTTAGAAACCAAAGGGCCAATCTGTAATGGAGCCAGTTATCACCCAGTGAACCTATGTTTGTGGAACTGAGAAATAAGAATGGGTCATCACTCTGACACGATTGTCCCACTGACCCCGAATAATCAGTGGCAGAGTGAGGAATAAATATATCAGGAGATCTCAAATATCAATCATAATAATAGGACTGTTATGGTTGGGGTTTTCAAATCCTCCGAACCTAGACTGGGACTGTCAGTGTTCAGTGTTTGCAAGGGAGGAATTTGGTAATTGTGTTCCAGAAACTCCCAATTAATATGAAAATGGTCTGAAAAGAGAAAGGGGCAAAACCTGACCTTCCCTTGGGTATTAAGGTCGGGAAAGGGACTGAGGTGTGAGTGGGAAAGCATTTTGCCAAAGTGACCACAATTCTATTAATTTGAAAACAGCTTCGGAAAAGGACAGGCCTGGTCCACAGGTTCAAGTCATAAAATGGGGCCTGACCAATCTTGATCGTGTTAGCCAGGAACGTTCAAAAGGTGATTGGGGAGTCTATTTGCAGGGAAAGGGAAGTCTGGCAAGTGCGAATATTTCAAGATTGAGACAAATTGAGCGATCACCACCAGCAGGTTCCTGTTTGTGTGCAACTCAATGCTGACAGCATTAGGAGACACTGGCTGTCTATTGAGGGTCTGGTCAAGGAATAGGGGCTACGTGTCAGGTATAGCCAGCTGGATCAAGGGAACCTCTGAGGATCACAGGGGCTGTAGGAATATACGTTGGGTGGAAATCAGGAATGCAGAAAGGGTACATGAAATAGCCTTGGCAGATAATGAGAATAAGAATCCAAAAGTGATTGTATTAATATATTGAGTAAAAGAAAACTCGAGACAAAATATTGCTCCTTAAAGATCAATGAGGGCATGGATGTGTGGAACAGCAGGATATGGCTAAGACATTAAACACATTTTTTACTCCAGAACTTACTGTGGACAAAAACTGGGGAACTCAGGGAATAAGAGTAATACGTTAGTCCATATTTGGAGTTCGCTGCAATTCCAGTATCCCCAAGATAGGAAGGAGGTTGTGCAATTTGAATGTGTTCAGAAAAAAATCACAAGATGTTGACAGGGTTGTTGCTGAATAAGTTGTGGTTATTTTCTCCGGAGCGTCGGAGACTGAGGGGTGACCTGACAGAGGTTTATAGAAACATGAGGGGCATGGATTGGGTAAACATTCAAGGTCTTTGCACAAGGGTTGGGAAGTCCAAAACTAGAGGACAGAGGTTTAAGGTTAGAGGGGAAAGGAATAAAAAGGGACAGCCTTTTCATGCACATGGCGATGTGTGTATGGAATGGGCTTAGAGAAAAAGTAGCAGACATTGATACTATGACAACTTTTAAGAGATATCTGGATGGGTTTATGAATAATAAGGGTTTAGAGGTACATGGGCCAAGTGCTGTAAAATGAGATGGATGTACTTACATCTTCTGGTCAGCATGGGCGAGTTGGACTGAAGAGTCTGTTACTATCCTGTACATCTCTATGCCTTGAAAAGAGGGCATGTTATAGAAGAGGTGGTGCTGGAGGTTTTAAAACACAAATTTATGGAAAGACCCAGGACCTGATTAAGTGTATCACAGGACATTGTGTGATGCTAGGGAATAAATTGTGAAGCTCCGAGCAAAGATATTTGTACCATTGACAGCCATGTGTGATGGGCTGGAAGGCTGGAGGGTGGCATTGTCAGCAGTGAAGGAGGTTTTTTGAGATTACAAAGGGATCTTGATGAAATGGGTGAATGGGCTGAAAAACTGTAGATGGAATTCAATCTGAATAAATGCAAGGTAAAATAAACAATTGCAGAGCTTATACAATTAATGTTAGGGCCTCGGTTAGTGTTTTAGAGCAGAGGGACCTCTGGGTTCAGGTACATAATTCTTGAAGTTTGCATCACAGGATGGATAAGACAGTGCTTGGCATGCCTGACTATTGCTCAGTCCATTGAGTGTAGGATTTGGGACGTCATGTTGAGATTGCACAGACATTGGTGAGGCCTGTTCTGCAATACTCTGCCCAGTTCTGGTCGCCCAGTTATAGGGAGGATATTATTAAGCTGCAGGGGATTCGGAAAAGATTAACCAGGGCGTTGTTGAATATGGAAGGCTTGAGTTCTGAAAAATGATTGGATCGGGTGAGTCTTTTTTTTTTACAGGAGTCTGGATGTTGAGACGTGATGTTATAAAAGTTTATTTTAAAAAATGAGTTTTTTAGATCGATTAAATGGTAATTGTCTTTTCTGTAGGATGGGGGAGTCTCAAAAGGAGAGACCACAATTTAAAGGTTAGAAGAGTGAGATGTTCAAAAAAAAGGCATGGGGGCAAATTGTTACACAGAGGGTGTTTTGATTGTGGAATGAACTTCCTGAGGAAGGGTGGATGTGGGTACAATTACAACGGTTAAAAGACAGAGATACTAAACGAGTATTTTTCATCAGATTTTACTGTGGAAAAGGATATGGAAGATATAGAATGGATGGTGACACCTTGCAAAATGTCCATATTACAGACGAGCAAGTGTTGGATGTCTTGAAATGCATAAAGGTGGATAAATTCCCACTTCCTGATCAGGTGTAATCGAGAACTCTGTGGGAAGTTAGAGAAGTGATTACTGGACCTCTTGCTGAGATATTTGTATCATAGATTGTCATAGGTGAGACGCCGGAAGACTGTAAGTTTGCAAACGTGGTGCCACTTTTTAAGAAGAGTGGAAAGGACAAGCCAGGGAATTGCAGAGCAGTGAGCCTGACCTCGGTGGTGGGCAAGCTGTTTGGAGGGAATCCTGAGGGAGAGGATGTACATATATTTGGAAAGGCAAGGACTGATTAGGGATAGTCAACATGGCTTTATGCATGTCTCACAAACTTGATTGAGTTTTTTGAAGAAGTAACAAAGAGGATTGATGAGGGCTGAGCGGTAGATGTGATCTATATGGACTTCAGTAAAACGTTCGATAAGATTCCCCATGGGAGACTGATTCGCATGCTTCGATCTCATGGAACACAGGGAGAACTAGCCATTTAGATACAGAGGTAAAAACAATGACTGCAGATGCTGGAAACTAGATTCTGGATTAGTGTTGCAGGAGGAGCACAGCAGTTCTGGCAACATCCAAAGTGCAGCAAAGTCGACGTTTCGGGCAAAAGCCCTTCATCAGGAATAAAGGCAGTGAGCCTGCAGCGTGGAGGGACTCCCTGAGATTCTTGTAGAGAGAGGAGGAAAACTTCTTCAAGGCAGGCATCCTTGCAAGAGGATTCGCAGTCCGGTTAAAATCAATGAGGTAAAAACAATGACTGCAGATGCTGGAAACCAGATTCCGGATTAGTGGTGCTGGAAGAGCACACAGCTTCCATGTCTTTCTCCACAGTAAATCCGAACACAAAATATTTGTTCAGTATCTTCCCTATCAGCAGTGATTCCACAGACAGCCGCATTGACCTTTCAGGGGCCCGATTCTCTCCCGAGCTCATTTTTAGCCCTTGTTGAAACTTATCGAAATTTCAAATATCCCTCTACTGCAACTAGCCTCCCCTACCCTTATCTATTCTGCATTTATGGTCACACCAAAATGCAGAATCCAACAGATTTAAAATATTCCCTTTTTCTAAAATCATGTGTCTCCCATTGTTTCTAAGCATCCAGTTATCCTTTGTTGTCATATCCTTTAAAACACATTCCAGCACGTTCCAGACTTACTGTCAGGCTAACACTATTTGGTTTCAGATTGACAGCAGAAAGGGGTGAGGGAGTTCTTGTTTATCAATCTGAAAAATGTAGCTTACGGATCAGCAGGTAATAGAGAAGGCAAATCAAATGGTGGCACTTGTTACAGAGGGAATGTCTGAAAATAGGGAGGTCTTGGTAAAATGATGCAAGGTACAAGTCAAACCACACCTAGGTTATAATGAACAGTATGCGTGCCCTAAGGAAAGACATTCTTGTGTTGGAGGCAGGCCAGGGAAGGTTCACTCGGCTGATCCTGAAGATAGTGGGATTTTCCAATGAGCAGAGGTGAAGAAGATTGACTTGGAACCCATTGGGGTTTTGTAGAATAGGAGAGAAATTGAATGAAACATCCAGGATTGTGAGGGGCTTTGACAGGGTAGATGCCGTTAAGTTAGAAAGTAGAACAGTACAGCACAGTAATAGGCCCTTCGGCCCACCATGGCTGTGCTGACCATGATGCTATTCTAAACTAATCCCACCTGCCTGCACATGGGCGATATACCTATATTCTCTGCCTGTTCATGTTTCTGTCTAAATGCCACTTCATAACTTTGCTCTCATTGCCACCTCTCCCACCTCCTGAGCAGCTTCCACCCTCTCGGTAAAGAAAACTGGCCTCATTCATCTCACTTAAAACTTTTCACTCTCACCTTAAACCGAGGCGCCCTGGTATTTGATATTTCGACATTGGAAGAAGGAGTCCCACTATCCACGCCTCTCCTAACGCTATATACCTGTACCAGGTCACCCCTCATTCTCTGATATCCTCGCACAACAATTCAATTGGGTCCAACCTCCTTACAGTAAACACATTCTCGTTCAGGCAACATGCTGCCAACCCTCTGCTGCAACCTCCCCAGAGCCTCCACATCCTTCCTGTAGTGTGGCGATGAGAACAACACGCAACCTTCCAAACATGGCCGAATGAAGTTTCATTCAGTCACAACATGACATGCAAACGTCTGCACTCAATACTGTGACCAATGAAGGTAACCATACCATACTCCTCCTTTACCACCACATCCTCCTGTGTTGTTATTTTCCGGGAGCTACGGATTTCCATCCAAGGTCATCTGTTTATCAATGTTTCCAATTAGTCAATTAGTGTACCTCTCTCTTCCATTTGACTTGATAAATGTATCACTTCACACTTGTCCCGATGAAATTTGATTGGCCATTTCTCTGCACAGCGTCCCAGCTGACCTACACACTGCTGCAACCTTTAACACTCCTCCTCACTATCCACAATTCCCCTAACTATCCCTAATCATTACATGCCTTTCCAAATGTATTCTGCAAAATTCGAATCAAACTGTTGACCTTTTCATCTGAATCACAGATATAAATTACACACAGACATCGCAGCACTGATCCTTGTGAAACACCATTGGTCACAGACTTCTAATTAGAAATTGACCACTCCACATGCCTCTGTCTACTATCACCAAGACAATATTGTATCCAACTTACCAACGAGCATGGATTGTGATTTGTTCTTCCAGATGCCCCTTGCTATTTGTAAGCTGTCCATTCAAAATGACTCTATGTTTTGATTCCCAGATTAAATTGGCTGTCTCACTAATGCACTGGTTGCATCCTTTCTTCACAACAAAATGGGACATTGTTTGGTTTTTTGTTGATCTGCCTAAATCCGTACAACCCCTTCAATAATCACATTGCTGTCATGGTCATTGTGCAGCCACCGCTCACAATAACAGTTCGATCATATCTGTTCTCTTCTGTTAATGCTGTCGTTCCATCTGCCTTGTTGCAAATGCATGGCGCGTGTCACCGAGAGAGGGCCTTGGAGGGATGGATAGAGGTCACACAGTGGGAGGGATGTTTGGGGGCACGACAATGTTGCAGGGTTAAACATAGTTACAGTTGCTACAGAAGATTTGCAGGAGAAAACATTTCATTGTTTGGAGGAAGTTAGAGAGATAAAGCGTCTTTGATTAGACTTCAGAGAAAGGGATGTGTGTAGGGTTGTGGATCGTTACATGGACTTTGTTGATCAGGGTGTAGAAACATTCACATGATTCCAGGATGTCATACATTTAACGACAGTTGTGGGATCTGGAGAATATCGCAGTGATAGGGAGGGTGGTATGGACTGGAGAATGTTACAGGGAAAGGGAGGGTGGTATGGACTGGAGAATGTTGCAAGCACATGGAAGATGATACAAACAGGAGAATGTTGCACGGATATGGAGGAAGTTGTAGACCGAATAAACTTAGAAGGAGAGGTAATTTTATGCACTGGAAGGTATGTCAGAGAGAGTGAGTGGTGTGCATGCTGCAAGACACTACAGGGATAAGGAAGCTTGTAGAGACTGTAGGAGAGAGTCATAGAGAGGCTTGTGAGAGACCAGATTCACTTATGAGCATAGGATGTGCTAGAGTAAGCAGAATCTTTTGCAGATATAAACGAGGATACAATGGCCACAAAGCAGTCACACCTATACATAGGTATATAGGAACTGAAGGATTTGAAGAGATTACACAGACTGGGAGTATTGTATGCAGTGGAGGAGATTAACCTGATAGGGACGGTTTTAGAGATTCAACAATGTTAGGAAATAATGAGAGTTGCAATGGTGATAGCAGGTTTCAACAATTCAGAGGATATGGATCTGAAGGAGCTTTGTCAGTTAGTGATGGTACAGTAGAGGGAATTGTAGTGGCTTCGCTTTCATAAGCAATCCATAAGCACTTAAAACAGCCTGTTTGACATGTGCATTATCTCTCGACCATTCATCAGACAGCGCTGCAAATACTTCACTGCCTCCGCCTACCAGCTTAGACTGAACTAGCATTACCCAGAAGACCTCGGGCCACTCTATCTGTCGGTGCAATTTTTCAAATGAAATACAGAGTTCCTTGACAGTAGAGTCACAGGAAGTCAGGGTAGCGAAGAAGGCACTTGGTATGCATTCCTTTACTGGTCAGAGTATTGAATACAGGAGTTGGGAGGTGATGTTGCAGCCGTACAGGACAGTGGTCAGGCAACTTTTGGCATACTGCATGCAACTCTGTTCTACTTCCAATCAGAAGAATGCTGTGAAAATTGAAAGGTTTCAGAAAAGATTTACAAGGATGTAGCCAGGGTTGAGCTATAGGGAGAGTTGAACAGCTGATGGTTGTTTTCCCTGGAGAGTCGGAGGCTGAGGGGTGACCTTATAGGGGTTTATAAAATCAAGAGGGACATGGATAGGGTAAATAGACAGGGGTTCCCCTGGGGTGTGCGAGTCCAGAATTGTAGGGCAAGGTTTAGGGTGAGAGGAGAAAGATATAAAAGAGAACTAAGGGGCAACTTTTTCACGCAGAGGATAGTACATGTATGGAATGAGCTGCCAGAGTAAGTGGTGGAGGCTAGTACAATTGCAACATTTAAAAGGCACCTGGATGGGTGTATGAATAGGAAGGGTTTAGAGGGAGATGGGCCGGGTGTTAGCAGGTGGGATTACATTGGGTTGGGATATCTGATCTGCAGGATGAGACCGTGAATGTATTGTGGAACCTGGATGATGTTATGATTTGAACAACAGGTAACTTTTGATTGGATCTTTCAGCCAATCTTACAGATGGTACAATTGCAACATTTAAGAAACGTTTGGATGGATATGTGAGTAGAAATAGTTTGGAGGGATATAGGCCAGGTACTGGCAGGTGGGACTAGACTGGGTTGGAAAATCCTGTTGGCATGGATGCGCTTGACTGAAGGGTCTGTTTCCATGCTGTACGTCTCTATAACTGTAAGATCGGCTGAATGCTCCATTCAAAAATTACCTGTGGTTCAAATCATAATACCGTCCAGGTTCCAAAACCCATCCTCGGTCACATCCTGAGGTTCTATGAATCCCCCAACATCCTGCAGGTCCCAAGTCCCTTCCTACATTTGTACCATCCTCCAGGTTCTGCAGCCCTTCATACCCCGTAACATAGCCCAGACTCTCCAACTCCTCCTTCGTATGCAATGTTCCGCAGAAGGGCATTGGAGAATGGTGAGGGTTAGAGAGATATGGAGAGACATCAGGATTTTGCAGACATTAGGAATGTAAGGACTTGAGGAGGTGTCACAGTTTATGAGTGTTGTAGGGACTGGAGCAACTTACAAAGGTAGGGATAGTTTGAGATTGGAGGATTCTGAAGAAAACCTTTATGTGGTTAAAGGCAGAATTCTTAGCAGCGTGCAGGTACAAAGGGATCCTGTGTCCTTCAGGACACCACCCAAGTTGACAGGGTGTTAAGAAGGCGGATGGTGGGTTGGCTTTCATTAGCAGGGGGATTGAGTTTAAGAGATGCGAGATTTTGCTGCAGTTCTACAGAACCCCAGCTAGACCACACTTGGAATATTGTGAACAGTTCTGTTCGCTTCATTATAGGAAGGATGTGGAAGCTTTAAAGACGGTGCAGAGGAGATTGAGCAGGCTACTGCCTGGACTGGAGGGCATGCCCATAGAAGGTAGGTTGTAGAAGCTGGGGCTTTTCTGATCAGAGCGAAGAAGGAAGAATGGTGACATGATAGAGGTGTACAAGGGAATGAGAGGCATAGATGGAGTGGATAACCAGAGACTGTTTCCCATGGAGAAATGGCTATCACAAGGGGACATAAGTTTAAGGTAATTGGCGGAGTGTTTAGCTTAGCTATCAGAGGGATACGGGCCAGGTGCTGGCAGGTATGGGTTGGGATATCCTGTCGGCATGGACAGGACTGGTATGTTATTACACAGAGTGTGATGGGTGCATGGAATGGATTGCCAGCCGTGGTAGTAAATTGCAGACACATTACAGACATCTAAGCAACTCTTGGATAGGCACATCAATGACAGTAAAATGTCAGGTATGTAGGTTCGCTTCGTCTTCAGAGTAGGATAAAAGGTCAGCACAATATTGAGGGCTGAATGGCTTGTACCTGAATGTGCTATTCCTTGTTCTAAATAGCAAGGGTTATGATGGCAGCAAGAGGTTCCGGGAAGTGGGAGAGGATGTGATCTGAATGAAGTGACGCAAATAGGAGGCGTTGCTAAGGTTGTATGGGGTAACAGAGACAGCAATGGTCTGATCTGGAGCAGATGACCAGACTGGGAGGTGCTTTCACAGGGAGGGAGGAGCACAGAGCCACAGGAGGTTACAGAGATGTGGAGAGCTGGCGGGCCTACAGGAGTTCATGGAGATGGGGAGGTTGGGAGGAATGGAGCAGTTTACAGGGATAAGGATAGTGGTAGGATGGGGTGTTTTACACAGACAGGAACGTTTCAGGTGAATGGAGCTGAGTACAGAGGTAAAGTGGGTTGTACAGATTGGAAAAACAAATAGACGTATGGAGGGTAGTCGTGACTGAAGATGTTTATAGATACAGGAAGGCTTAGGTTCTGCCAGTTATTTAGATAAAGAGGGTGTGGAATCAGACAGATTCTCCAAGTGACAAAGACAGCACTTTTGGTTGGAGACAGTTTCACAGATTAGGGAGCATTAGTAATCTCCTCCAGTTTGGTCAAAGTGGGAAGGGTTGTAGGGGAGGGTTAGGTTTACACGTGTAAGAGCTGGAGAAGATTATGGAAATGAGTAGATAGATGGAGACACTGGAGGAGCTTCCATTGACAGGGTGGGTGCTGGCAATGAAAAGATATCACATAGATAGTGGGTTTTGTAGGAAGTGGATTGAAAGGGTCACAGGCATTGGAATGGCTTCTGCAGACTGGGAGTGTTACAGGGACTGAGAGGATTGTAGGGTCTCCAAAGATTGATCATGTCTTTAAGAATAGAAGAGTTTATGTAGATATGGAAAGCTTAAACCCAATGCATGCAGTCGTCATTTCAAGACCAGAGCCTTATTATCCCTCACCAGCCAAGGATCCCTAACCCTGCCAGCTTTTCCCTTTATCCCAATGGGGCAGACTGGTCCTGGATTCTTGAGATCACACTTTGAAAAGCCTCCCATTTGCCAGTTGTTCCTTTTACTTCAAACAGACTCACCCAATCGACTGGAATCATAATATGGAGGTGCTGGTGTTGGACAGGGGATGTACAAAGTTAAAAATCACCCGACACTCGGTTCCAGTCCAACCGGTTTATTTGAAAGCAGTAGCTTTCAGAGCACTGCTCCTTCATCAGGTGGTTGTGAAGCACAATCCTAAGGCACAGAATTTATAGCAACAGGATGGCAGGGACATGGAATATAATATCAAGCAAATTTAGTTGAAGCCTTTCATCTGTTACGGTGAACACCAGCGCTTCCAAAGCGAGTTGGATTATGACTGGGCATTGTGCAATTTTAAATTCACAGCATTGACGCTGGCCAGATCCTGCAGAATGGCCCCAAACCTGGCCCTGTTCCAGTTTTCCTCTTCAATCTGGGGACCTGCTGATCCTTCTCCATAACTATATTAAAAAGAAGACAGTTGTGGGCACTGGACCCGAAGTGCTCTCCGAATGACACTTCAGTCACTTGCCCGACCTCGTTTTCTGAGGTGGGGGAGGTCCAGTGTTGCACCTGCCTGAGTAGAGTAGGGCCCTCTGCATATTGGTTTAGGAACCTTTCTTGGACGTATTTGAAAAATTGCACTCTGTCCAGATCTTTTATACTCTAGGTGGCCCAGTCAATACAAGGAATATTAAAGTATCCAGCCTGTACTTCTCTATTATTCCTATAGTTATCTGCAATCTCTACACACATCTGCTCCACTGGTACCTGTTGGGTCTACAACAGTCTACAATACAGTCCCAACAAAGTGACCACCCCTCTTCTTCTTTCTAACTTCTAACCATGTGGATTTTAAAGGAGTATATGTTTTGAAAATTGGAATTAACATTCCATAAATAAGTATTGGTAAATATCCAAACACTTGACCTTCAGGGAAAGACAACAGTTCACTCTCATGTGTTCTGCACGACATACCCACAGCAAAGTGATTGCCTCTCAATGACCCTGTGAGATGGGCGAGCCAGCTGCTTAGCTCAAGGGCAGCAAGGGATGGGCAATAAAGGCTGGTCAGCCAGAGACACCCGCCTCCCAGACCTGATTTAAAAAAAAATCCATTCAGATTGGTCCCAGCACAGTTCCAGTGGAACAATGTCCTGGCCAATCACGTCGGTAGGTTTATGGACAGGACTTTAAACTAACAGAGAGGATACAGTGACAGGCTTCATGTGAAAGATGTTTTCCAAATCCAAAGAGGAAACGTGAATCATCAGAGTAGCGTGGGAATGTGACCGAAGACAACAGAAAGGAACAGGATGGGACAAAGTTTAACTAAAACTGTAGATCAACAAAACCATTTGTGACAGGAAATTGTGGGAAAGAGTAAATTATGTTTTTTATTAATGGACAAAGTCCCTGCAACAAGGTAGATGGATTTGTGACACAGAGATAAAAGAGATTTTGACACCAGAGAGATGTGGTTACAGGGTGAACAAAAGGTGGAACATAAATATTCAATGTTTCACAACCTTGCGGAAATTCAGGCAAAATGAGTAACACTAACAATAATGGGTAAGAAAGGCATTACAGAGAAAACATTTTGCATCAGATCATGAAGTAGAGTCAGTATGAATGTAAGTTCTGGCTACTACTTGCCAAGGACACAAGGAGCAGAACAGTTTTAGCCACCGAACAGCATTTCATTGCTCATCACTGCATTAAACAGGAACTCATTGGAATTTTTAATACAGGCATGGTGATCATTTAGTGAAACGTCAATATTCGCAAAGTCTGGGACAATCACACTGACAACAGTGATATTGGAAGAGGAGTTCAGAGAATTTTTTTTCAGTGTTTCATAGAATAACACATTGTGCAACTGGGTAGGGATGTTACTGTCTCAGAGCGACTGTTGTGTGTTAAAACTTAGTGAATGAGTTAAGTCACCTGGAGTGATCCTCTGGGAAATTGTGATAAAGTGCATTTTAAAGAAATATAAAGTTTTAAAGTGAAACACAGAAAGGACAAGCTACAACTAGAAAAAAATAGCCTATTACTTGGTTTTCATAGGAGAACTGAACAAGGTAAACAGGCTGAGCAGACTGAAGTATGGGTGTCTGGAAATGAACAGTGGAAAACATTTGAAGGAACGTGTAAAACACTCAACAAAAGGACATTTGACTGAAACAGACAAAAACTCAGCAAGAAATCCCCACCGGCCCCTCATGCAGGACAAAATGGATCACATCAGATTATGAAGCTGAGAAGATCACCAAAAAGTACTTAAAATCCTGAAGTGAGAGAGAGTTTTAGAGTAAGTTTTAAAGGGATTGCAATGGGTCTGCTAGAAGGAGGGGGGCAATGGGAAGGGGAATCATTGCCAAGGTTTATTGACACGTTAGGAACAGGGAGAGATGAAGGTGCTGGGGGTGGTGAAAGAGTTACAGAGAGTGGTCAGGGCCTGAACGGTGTTACAAAGCCTATACGAATTGCTGCAGCGGGAGGGGTTTGCAGAGTTAGGAAGGGACATCTGTATTTTTATTTATTCATTCATGGGATGTGGGTGTCACTGCCTGGACCAGCATTCTTTGACCCCACTGCTAATTACCCAGAGATTGTTGGGCCCCTGGTGGATATGTATAATACTTTGCTGGACACAGGTGAAGTGCTGAATGACTGGAGGATCGCTAATGTGGTTCCTTTGTTCAGTAAGGGCAGCAGGGACAGGCCAGGTAATTACAGAGCAGATAGTCTGACAGCAGGGGGAGGGAAATTAATGGAATAAATTGTGAAGATGAATCGACACTTGCAAAGGTAAGGATCAACTTGGTTTAGTCATCACGGATTTGGCAGAGGAAGGTACTGTCTGAGGAATTCAGTTCAGTTTGTTTTTTAAATGGTGCTGAAGTATATTGATGAGGGCAGTGCAGATGATGTGGTTTACATGGACTTGACTAAGTCCTTAAACAAGATCCAACGTGAAAGGCTGGTCCAAATGGACTGGGTTCCAAGGCAGGTTGGCAAACTGGATGCAAAATTGGTGTATGCAATACTTTCACCAGCGGGTATACCACAGGGATCTGTGCAAGAACCATTGAACATTAATAACTCGGATATGAAAGCAGAAGGTATCATTAGTAGGTTTGCAGATGATATGAAAGGTGAGGGTGTTATCCACAGTGAGGGGGATGGTCTCCGTCTGCTGTTCGATGTCGATCAGATGATAATCTAAGCAGAGTTTAGTTCTGATCGAAGTGAGGTAATAGTCTGTGGGAGGTACGATAAGCGAAGGACAGACATAATGAATGGTAGGACCTTGCGGAGTACTGAGGAATACAGGGATCTTGGTGGACAAGTCCATAGATCCCTGAAGGTGTCAGCACAGGGAGACAGGGTGGGAAAGGCACCTCAACTGGGAGCGGGAGAGGGACCCACATCCTGCTGGGGTGAATTGCTAGAGCTGCTGGAG
Organism: Hemiscyllium ocellatum; assembly: GCF_020745735.1. Classification (NCBI taxonomy): domain Eukaryota; kingdom Metazoa; phylum Chordata; class Chondrichthyes; order Orectolobiformes; family Hemiscylliidae; genus Hemiscyllium; species Hemiscyllium ocellatum. The sequence goes on from NW_026867690.1 coordinate 991,257, forward strand.
AGGATATAACCTAGTCTGGCAGGGTGTTGGACCTTAAATAGACGTAAGGCCAGAAAGAAGATTGATGCTGGTACATGAGTTAAAGACAGCAATTTCAGCAGACAAGGCAGGCAACAACATAGCAGGGAATTGGGGAAAAATGATGATTAAACTGCATTTATTTCAATACAAGGGGCCTGACAGCTAAGGAAGATGAGCTCAAGGCATGGATTGGACTATGTGACTGGGATATTATAGTTATTACAGAAACACAGCTGAGGGAGGGGCAGGACTGGCAGTTCATTGTTTCAAGGTAGAGATGCTACAGGAAGGGGAGACAAGAGAGGAGGTGTGGTGGTGGGTTTTGATTCCATGAATCATCACAGCAGGATTTAGTTCTTTGAGAAGGTGACTAAGGAAGTGGATGAGGGTAAAGCAGTAGATGTTGTGTATATGGATTTTAGTAAGGCGTTCGATAAGGTTCCCCATGGTAGGCTAATGCTAAAACTTCGGAGGTATGGCATTGAGGATACATTAGAGGTTTGGATTAGGAATTGGCTGGCTGGAAGGAGACAGAGGGTAGTAGTTGATGGATTATGTTCATCTTGGAGCGCAGTTACTAGCGGTGTACCACAAGGATCTGTTTTGCGACCATTGCTTTTTGTTATCTTTATAAATGATCTAGAGGAAGGACTTGAAAGCTGGGTAAGCAAGTTTGCGGATGACACAAAAGTCGGTGGAGTTGTGGATAGTGAGGAAGGAAGTGGTAGGTTACAGCGGGATATAGATAAGTTGCAGAGCTGGGCGGAAATGTGGCAAATGGAATTCAATGTAGCTAAGTGCGAAGTCGTTCACTTTGGTAGGAATAACAAGATGTTGGATTACTGGGCTAATGGTAGGCTACTTGGTAGTGTGGATGAGCAGAGGGATCTTGGTGTCTATGTACACAGATCTCTGAAAGTTGCCACCCAGGTAAATAGTGCTGTGAGGAAGGCATATGGTGTACTGGGCTTTATTGGCAGAGGAATTGAGTTCCGGAGTCCTGAGGTTATGTTGCAGTTGTATAAGACTCTGGTGAGGCCTCATCTGGAGTATTGTGTGCAGTTTTGGTCGCCATACTATAGGAAGGATATGGAAGCTTTAGAACGAGTGCAGAGGAGGTTTACCAGGATGTTGCCTGGAATGGTAGGAAAATCTTATGAGGAAAGGCTGAGGCACTTGGGGCTGTTCTCATTGGAGAAGAGAAGGTTTAGGGGAGATCTGATAGAAGTGTATAAGATGATTAGGGGTTTAGATAGGGTAGATACTAAGAACCTTTTACCGCTAATGGAGTCAGGTGTTACTAGGGGACATAGCTTTAAATTAAGGGGTGGTAGGTATAGGACAGATGTTAGGGGTAGATTCTTCACACAGCGGGTTGTGAGTTCATGGAATGCCCTGTCCGTATCAGTGGTGAACTCTCCTTCTTTATGGTCATTTAAGCGGGCATTGGATAGGCATTTGGAAGTTATTGGGCTAGTATAGGTTAGGTAGGATTCGGTCGGCGCAACATCGAGGGCCGAAGGGCCTGTACTGCGCTGTATCCTTCTATGTTCTATGTTCTATGTTCTATGATTTAGAGAGGATATTCCTGTGGGATCGCCCAGTGAAGCTATGTTAGTGGAACTGAGAAATAAGAATGGGTCATCACGTTGATACGATCTGACTGCTGACCCCAAATAATCCGTGGCAGACTGAGGAACAAATGTATCGGGACATCTTAAATATCAACCATAATAATGGGGCTGTTTTGGTAGGGTTATTGAACTTTCCAAACCTAGACTGGGACTGCCAGTGTTCAGCGTTTGCAAGGGAGGAATTTGGTAAGTGTGTTCCAGAAAACTCCAAATCAATATGTCAATGGTATGAAAAGAGAAAGGGGCAGAACCTGACCTCCCCTTGGGAATCAAGGTAGGGAAAGGGTCTGAGATGTGAGTGGGCAAGCATTTTGCCAAAGTGACCACAGTTCTAGTAGTTTGAAAACAGCTTTGGAAAAGTACAAGCCTGGTCCACAAGTGCAAGTTATAAAATGGAGCCTGACCAATCTTGATCGTATTAGCCAGGAACTTTCAAAATGTGATTGGAGAAGAGAATTATTTACAGGGAAAGGGAAGTTTGGCAAGTGAGAATATTTTTAAAGTGAGATAGACTAATCGATTAGCGCCAGCATTTTCCTGTTTGTGTGCAGCTCAATGCTGACAGCATTCGGAAACACTGGCTGTCTGTTGAGGGTCTGGTCAAGGAAAAGGGGGCACATGTCAGGTATAGCCAGCTGGATCAAGGGAATCCCTGAGGATATACAGGGGCTGTAGGAATACACTTTGAGTAGAAAACAGGAATGGAGAAAGGCTCAATGAAATAGCCTCAGCAGAGAAGGAAAGGGGAATCCAAAAGTGATTGTATCAGTATATTAAGAGTGCATAAGGAACTCGGGACAAAATAGTATCCATTAAAGATCAATGAGGTCATCGATGTGTGGAACTGCAGGATATTTGCTAAGATCCTAAACAATTTTTTCACTCCAGAACTTTCTGTGAACAAAGACTGGGGAACTCAGGGAATAAGAGCAATACATTAGACCACAATTGGGAGTCCTCTGCAATTCAGGTCTCCCTGCTACAGGAAGGGTGTTGTGAAACTAGAAAGTGCTCAGAAAAGATAAACAAGATACTGCCCGGGTTGTTGCTGAATAAGCTGGGGTTACTGTCACTGGAGAATCGGAGACTGAGGGATGACCTTACAGAGGTTTATAAGAACATGAGCGGCATTGAGATTGCACAGACATTTGTGAGGCCTGTTCTGCAATACTCTGTGCAGGGCTCTGGTCGCCCAGTTATAGGGAGGATCTGATTAAGCTGCAGGGAGTTCAGAAGTGATTTACCAGGATATTGCTGGGTATGGAAGGATCGGGTTCTGAAAAATGGCTGGATAGGCTGAGTCTTTTTCACTGGAGCCTGGAGGTTGAGACATTATACTATAAAGGTTTATGAAAAAAAATGAGGTATATAGATCAATTTAATGGTCGTTGCCTTTTCCTCAGGATGGGGGAGTCTCAGGAGTAGGGACCACATTTTTAAGGTTAGAGGAGAGAGCTGTTCAAAAAAAAGATATGGGGCAATTTGCTACAGCGAGGGTGGTTTGAGTGTGGAATGAACTTGCTGAGAAAGGGGTTGATGCGGGTACAATTACAACATTTAAAAGATATTTGGATAAACAGGTGAATAGGAAAGGGTTGGAGTGATATGGACCAGCAACAGGCAGCTGGGAAGAGTTGAGTTTTAGATGATGGTGGGTATCAGCTGAAGGGTCAGTTTCCATGCTGTTTTGCTTTATGACAAGAATATGGTTTTATTCCATTATTGAAGGAAGGATCAGGGCTGGGTCCACTGATGTGCATCATCTATATAAATGATTTGGTTGAAAATATAGGAGTGATTGTGCGAAAGTTTGTTGATGATCAAATTAATGGTGTAGTGGGCAGTAAATACGGTTATCAAAGGGGATCTTGACCAACTGGGCCAGTGGACCAAGGAATGAAAGATGGAGTTTAATTCAGGTGTTGGATTTTGTAAAGACAAACCATAGAGGACTAATATAGTTAATGGAAGGGCTCTGGCCAGGGTTGTCGAACAGAGAGAGAGAGAGAGAGAGAGAGAGACCAGGGGTGCAAGTTTCATTGTTCCTCGGAAGTGGCATACCAGGTGGACAGGGTGGGGAAAGCGGCATTTGGCACATTTGCTGTCATTGGCTAGCACTTTGTTACATACGTTGGAGATATTTGTAACATTGTCGTCAATATTTACCTTGGGCTGAGGAATCCACGGGGTGACCCTAAGAATGGTGAATAACCAAGGGTAGTTGAGTCCAAAACTAGAGGGTATAAACAGTAGGTGACAGCGCAAGGATTTAAAGAGGGAGCTGAGGGGGAACGTTATCCACAGAGGATGGTGCATAGACGGAATAGGCTGCCTCAGGCACATGGGAGAAACGTGAACAATTACAGCATGGAACAGACATTTGGGAGGTACATGGAGAGGAGAAGGTTTGAAGAGATAAGGGCCAAATGCAGGCAAATGAGACTCATTCAGTTTAGGTAACATGGGCAGTATTGAGGAGTAGGACCACAGGTTCTATTTCCGTGCTGTATCACTCTGTATCCAGTTAAAGAGGATTAGTGTACCAAAATAAGGCATGTTGTAGACACTGAAACAAGTTACAGCGATAGGGATGGTAGTCTGGAATGCAGTACGTCTCAACTATGTGGACGGACTATCGGGAATGGAGCAGGTTACAGGGACAACTACTGTGCACAAGCCATGCCACAGATACAGTGTTGCAGAGTTGTGAGTCTTAGTACAGTGTTGGCGGGAGAACACAGAACAGAAAGATCCCAGGCAGCATTGCCAACCTCTTGTCGGAGGCCTACTCTCCCCTCTGTTGTACTGATGCTCACTAAGACATCACAGGACTGCATTGATAACTATGAACTCCCGATGTGTCTCAGTGCAACTAAAGTTAAAGTAGACGTGGTGATTGAGCATGGGGTGTGTCTATACTGTGCTCCCCATCCAGCACTGTATCTATATTATGTATTGTTAGCCGATGTTTGCAGCCCTCCCATTTCTCTCTGCTCTGTGCACTGTGAGTGATCTTACCTCACTGCAGGATTTATTAAAGGCTCCAGATCTCCCTGCCCTTTGTCTCCCTGGTGACCAACCATCTTCAATGAGGTGATGGATGAGACGCACAGCAGTTGGGAAGTCTATTGAGTCAGGAACTTCCCGAGTACCTACAGGAGACAGAGAAATGGACAGAATGGGAAATTAGACTGATTCAGTGAGGGTTATACATGGAGAATGGAAATGAGCCCCACAGATATCTGGGAAATCCCAAACTCCAACCCTGGCCTGTGCTGTTGCGTCTCTCTGGAGTGGAGAATTCTGTTGGCCCAGGATCTGGAGTAGCTGCAAGAGTGAGATGCACTGACAGGGGCAGCAATTAGACCCACACAGGGAGGGATACCACATGGACAGATACTGAGTGATATCACCGGAGTGCTGGAAGGCTTCAGGATCACACAGTCATGTTGGAAGAATGGGTTTAGCTTCATGTATCAGTGTTCAGGGATGAGCAACCAGTGAGCAGGTGAAGTGATGGCCTAGTAACATAATTGTTAACGCATTTGTACAAAACCTCAGCTAATGTTCAGGGGAGGCAGGTTTGAATCCCATCATAAGATATGGTGGAATTTAAAATCAATAATTTTAAAAATAGCAATTAACAATCCATAAATAAATATGAAAACATTGCTGATGTACAAAAATCATAATCCCTTAGATTAGATTCCCTCCAGTGTGGAAACAGGCCTTTCGACCCAACCAGTCCACGCCATCCCTCCGAAGAGTAACCCACTAATACCCATCTCCCTCGACCTAATACACCTAACATTATGGGCAATTTAGCATGGCCAATTCGCCTGACCTGCACGGCTTTGGACTGTGAGAGGAAACCGGAGCATCCGGAGGCAATTCACGCAGACACAGGGAGAATGTGCAAACTCCGCACAGTCGCCCAGGGCTGGAATCGAACCTGGGACCCTGGTGCTGTGAGGAAGGAGTGCTAATCACTGAGCCATCCCGTGGCGCCCACTTGTCCTTTCGACAACGAGATCTGATCATCCTGACGTGGTCTGCACGACATCCCCACAGCAAAGTGTTTGCCTCTCAATTACTCTCTGAAATGGTCGAGCAAGCTATTCAGTTCATGGGCAGCTCGGGATAGGCAATAAAGGCTGGTCAGCCAGAGACACCCACATCCCAGACCTGATTTATATAAAAAATCCAAGAGGATGGTCCCCCTGGAACCGTGGTGGGACCAATGTCCTGGCCAATCATGTCGGTAGGTTTATGGACAGGGCTTTAAACTGACAGAGAGGAGGCAGGGACAGGGTTCAGGTGAAAGGAGCTTTCCAAATACAAAGAGAAAAGGTGAAGCATCGGAACAGCATGGGGATGTGGCTGAAGGCAACAGAAAGGAACAGGATGGGACAGAGTTTAACTAAAACTGTACATCAGTGAGTAGGTTTGTGATAAGAAATTTTGGGAAAGAGTAAATTATGGTTTTGTTTGAATGGACGAAGTCTAATCAACAAGGCAGATGGATTTGTGACACAGAGATAAAAGAGATTTAGACACCAGAGAGATGTGGTTACAGGGTGAACAAAAGGTGACATAAATATTCAATGGCTCACAACCTTGTGGAAACTCAGGCAAAGTGGGTAACGCTAACAATAATTGAGAACAAAGGCATTAGCCACCAAACAGCATTTCCTTGCTCATCACTGCATTAAATAGGAACTCATTGGAATTTTTTAACAAACACATTGTGATAATTTTGGGAAACATCAATATTCACAAAATGTGTGACAGTCACACCGACAACAGTGATATTGGAAATGGAGTTCAGATAATTAGTTTTCACTGTTTCTTAGAATAACACATTGTGCAACTGGCTAGGGACATAACTATCTCAGAGTGACCATTGTGTGATGAAACTTAGTGAATGAGTAATGTCACCGGGAGAGATCCTCAGGGAAATTGTGATAAAGTGCAGTTTAAAGAAATATAAAGTTTCAAAGTGAGTCACAGAAAGAACCAACTACAACTAGAAACAAAAATTACCAATAACATGAGTTTGAGAGAAGAACTGACCAAGGTAAATAGGCTAAACAGACTGAAATATGTGCCTGTAAATGAGCAGTGGAAAACATTTGAAAGAGCAGTGTAAAACACTCAACAAAAGGTCATTCCCTTGAAACAGACAAATCCTCAGCAAGAAATTCCCATCAGTCCCTCACTCAAGTAAAAAGGATCATATTAGATTATCAGGCTTAGAGGATCACCAATAAGTATTTAAAATGGTGAAGTGAGAGAATGTTTTAGGAGTTAGTTTTAAAGGGATTGCAAAGGGTCTGCTCGCAGGAGGAGGTCAGATGGAAGACGGAATAATTGTCAAGGTTTTATGTCACAAAAGGAACCGGGAGAGCTGAATGTGCTGGAGGTGGTGAGAGTGTTACACAGAGTGGTCAGGGTCTGAACGGTGTAACAAAGCCAGTACAGATTGCTGCAGCGGGAGGGGTTTGCAGAGGTAGGGAGGGACATAGGTATTTTTATTTATTCATTCATGGGATGAGGATGTCACTGATTGGACAAACATTCTTTGCCCCACTGCGAATTACCCAGAGTATAGCACAGAGTCAGCCATATTGCTGTGGGTCTGGTGTCCCGTGCAGGCCAGACCAGGTTAGAATGTCAGATGTTCTTCTCTAAAGGACGTAAGTGAACCAGATGTGTACTTCCTACTGGTCAACAATGCTTTTATGTACAGCCACAACATGACATCCCAACTCCTACTCTCAATGCTCTGCCCAAAGAAGGTAACCATCCCAAAGGCCTGCTCCACCAACCTGTCTACCTGTGACACCACTTACAAAGAACAGTCTACCTGCATCCCTGGGTCTCTGACTGACAACACTACTCAGGGCCCGAACATTAGCAGTACAAGTCCCACCCTGGTTTGTTTCACCAAAATGGATCACTTCACATTTATCGAGTTAAACTCCATCTGCTATTCTTCAGCCCACCGTCCCAGCAGTACTGTTCATCCTGTTGTATCTTGGATAAATTTCTTCACTATCCATATTATCAATTTCAGTGTCACTCAAAAAAACGTACTTACCACAAAACCGATATTCCCATTCAAACCATTTATCCAAATGACAAACAACAGGGGACCCACTTCACCGCTAGTCACATGTCTCCAGTCAGAAAAACAATATGCCTCCCATTGCCCTCTGTCTCCCACCATCAAGCCCAATTTTGTATCCAGTTGACTAGCTCCTCCTGAATAGGATATCATTTTACATTGATCTGAGCTTATCACCTAGTTTACCAAACAGAAACAGAACACAGAACAGTTCAGCCCAAGACCTTTCGGCCATGATGTCATGCCCATCTTTGACCCAACTGTAAGATCAAACTAACTTACATAACCTTCATTCTACTATCATCCATGTGCCTATTCAAGAGTCTGTTAAAATATCCCGTTCTACCCACCCACCACTCTCTGTGTAAAGGACCTACATCTGAAATCTCCCCTTACCCATCCTCCAATCGCCTTACAATCATGCCCCCTGGTACCATGTATGCCATGGGATAAAGAGGTCTCTCATTGTTCACTCTCTCTTTGCCTCACACCACCTTGTTCACTTCTACCAAATCACACCACACTCTTCTTCACTCCAATGAGAAAAGCCTTAGCTCCCTCGACCTTTCTTCATAAGACATGCCCTCCAGTACAGGCAGCATACTGGTAAATCTCCTCTTTACCCTCTCTCAAGCATCCACATCTTTCCTGTAATGAAGGGATCAAAACTGAACACAATATTCTAATTGGGATCTAAACAGGGCTGTATAGAGCTGCAGCATAACCTCATGGCTATAAAACTCAATCCTCCAGCTAATGAAAGCCAATGCAACATATTCTTTCTTAACAACACTATCAGCTTGGTGGCAAATTTGATGGATCTCTGGTCATGAAATCCAAGATCCATCTGTTGCTCCACACTATCCAGTATTCTGCCTTTATCCCTGTATTCTGCATTCAAGTCTCACCTTCCAAAATGTATCACTTCACACTTTTCCAGATTTGACTTTATCTGCCACTTCTCAGCCCAGCTCTACATCCTGTCAATGTCCCATTGCAACCTCTAGCAGACATCCACACTATTCACCACTCCATCAACCTTCGTCTCATTGGCAAACTTACTAACCCACTCTTCCACTCTCAAATCCAAGTCATTCATAAACTCACCAAGAGCAAAGGTCCTGTAACCTCTCCGTGCAGAAAACCACTGGTCACCGAGCTCCAGGCTGAATGCTTTCCATCTGGCATCACCCTCTGTCTTCTATGGGCCAGGAATTCTGTATCCAGACAGACAGGTTTCCATGTATCCCATGCTCTGTACTTTCTCAATGAGCCGTAAATGGGTTTTGTCACATTCTCAAAGGATTCAATAAAATTTGTGAGTCATGACCTGTCCCTAACAAAGCCATGATGACTTTCTCTAATCAAACTATGGTTTTCCAAGGAATCATAAATCCTGTATCTCAGAGTCTTCAATAATTTGGACATCACAGACAGAAGACTGACAGGTCTGTGATTCGCAGGATTATCTCTATTCCCTTTCTTGAACAACGCATGGATGATTCACCTAACCTGCACATCTTTGGGCTGTGTGTGGAAACCGGAGCACGCGGAGGAAACCCACGCAGACATGGAGAGAATGTGCAAACTCCACACAGACAGTCACCTGACGCTGGAATTGTGATCGCGCCCCTAGTGCTGTGAGGCAGCAGTGCTAACCACTGAGCCACCGTGCTGCCCCATGTAACTCTCTAGAGCCCTCCTTCTGATCCTTGGTTCCTCAACCTTAAGTCAGCTTCCTTCTTCCTCTTGACTAGATGTTCTACATCCCTTGGAACCTTGTCAAATGCTTTGCTGAAGTCCATGTAGACAATGCTTGACTGCTCTGCCTTCATCTATCTCTTGACTCGAAGAGTCAATCCAGTTTATGAAACACGGTTTCCCACTCACAAAGCCATGCTGAATATTTCGAATCAGCCCTTGCCTTTCCAAATATATGGAGCTCCTTTCTTTCAGAATCTCCTCCAACAACTTACCCAGCACTGGCTCACTGGGCTGTGATTTCCTGGCTTTTCCCTGCAGCCCTTAAGTGATGGAGTAACATTAGCCACCCTCCACTCTTCCAGTAACTCATTGTGTCTGTTGATAATATAAATATCTCTGTTAGGGACAATGCAATCTCTTCCCTAGCTTCCCATGAATATTCAGGCATAGACCCAATGAGCTACTGAGGATTAATTAACCTTTAATTGTTTTAAGATTCCAGCACTTTCTCTTCTCTGGAGAGGATTCTTTCCAAGACATCGCTATTTATTTCCCCAAGTTCCCGAGATTCCATGTCTTCCTCCACAGTAAATTCTGACATCACTATTTTCTATAATATCTCAACCACCTCCAGTTATGGTGCCCTATTCTCTCCCAAGTTACTCTTTAGCCCTTATTGAAACTTGTGTAAAGGTTTCTGAAAATTCAAATAAATCGTATCTTCGGTACAGCCACTCCTACACCTGTATCTATCCTGCCATTTATGCTCACACCAATAAAAATACAATCCTACAGGCTCAAAGCAACATTCTCTTTTTATTAAAAGTGTTTCTAAGGGTCCAGTTATTGTTCACTGACATATCCTTTCAAACACATTCCAGCTCCCGACCTACTATCAGGCCAACACTGTTTGGTTTCAGACTGGCAGCAGAAAGGGTTATGGGAGTTCGTGTTTAACAATCTGAAAAAGGGAGCTTACAGGTTCAACAGGTAATAGATGTTTTGGAAATAAGGAGGGTCATGGGGACTGAAGGGACATTATGGAGATAGGGAGTGATGTGGGGACTGTATGAGATTATGGACATAGAGAGTGCAGTGGTGACTGAAGAACATCATGGAGATAGGGAGTGATGTGGGGCCTGAAAGAGAACAAAGAGGTCGGAGGGCTGTTGGGCCTGAAGAAGGTTGCACAGATCAGGAGGATCATGGGAATTGAAGGAGGTTACTCTGAATGGGAGGGTCGTTGGGTCAGGATGAGATTATGGAGTTAGGGAGGTTTGTGGGGAAGGATTCAGGTTACATTGATAGGAAGAGTCATGGGGACTGAAGGAGTTTATGGAGATAGGGAGGACTGTGGGGACTGAAGGAGGTTATATAGATAGTAAGTTTATAGAGAACCACAGGAAAGAAGAGCAGATATCGACCATTTGAACACAGAGTCGGTCCCACCATTCAATATGATCAGGACTGATATCTAACCCAGTCCAGTGTTCCTGCTTTGACACCTAACCCTGATATTATAGTGACGACTGGCATTCAGTGATACAGCAGGCTGTAGTAACTGGGACGGGGTGGGGTGGGGGTCTTACAGAGATAGGGAGGGTTGTGGAAGCTGGAACAGATGACAGATACAGGGCGGGTTTTAGGAATGGGAGGACTTTACACGGATTTGGAGGAATGCAGGGATGGAACGTGGTAACAATCACAGGGAGGATTTTGAGAGCTTGATCTGAGACAGGTACAGCTGAGAACAGAAGTGAGTCAAACAGTCAGGACAGGCAGGGACAAGGTAGGATTAATAAATTAAATTGCATTTATTTCAATGCAAGGTGCCTAACAGGGAAGGCAGATGAACTCAGGGCATGGATAGGAACATGGGACTGGGATCTCATAGCTATTACAGAAACATCGCCCAGGGATGGGCAGGACTGGCAGCTTAATGTTCCAGGATACAAATGCTACAGGAGGGTTAGAAAGGGAGGCAAGAGAGGAGGGGGAGTGGCATTTTTAATAAGGGATAGCATTACAGCTGTTCTGAGGTTGGATATTCACAGAAATACATCCAGGGAAGTTATTTGGGTGGAACTGAGAAATAAGAAAGGGGTGATCGCCTTATTGGAATTGTATTATAGACCCCCCAATAGTCAGAGGGAAATTGAGAAACAAACTTGTAAAGCGATCTCAGCTATCTGTAAGAATAAGAGGGTAGTTACGGTCGGGGATTTTAACTTTCCAAACATTGACTGGGACTGCCATAGTGTTAAAGGTTTAGATGGAGAGGAAATTCTTAAGTCTGTACAAGACAAGTTTCTGATTCAGTATGTGGATGTACCTACTAGAGAAGGTGCAAAACTTGACCTACTCTTAGGAAATAAGGCAGGACAGGTGACTGAGGTGTCAGTGGGGGAGCACTTTGGGGCCAGCGACCATAATTCTGTTTGTTTTAAAATAGTGATGGAAAAGGATAGACCAGATCTAAAAGTTAATGTTCTAAATTGGAGAAGACCAATTTTGACGGTATTAGGCAAGAACTTTTGAAAGCTGATTGGAGGCAGATGTTCGCAGGTAAAGGGATGGCTGGAAAATGGGAAGCCTTCAGAAATGAGATAACAAGAGTCCAGAGAAAGTATATTCCTGTCAGGGTGAAAGGGAAGGCTGGTAGTTATAGGGAATTCTGGATGACTAAAGAATTGAGCGTTTGGTTCAGAAAAGGAAGGAAGCATATGTCAGGCATAGACAGGATACATCAAGTGAATCCTTAGAAGAGTATAAAGGAAGTAGGAGTATACTTAAGAGGGAAATCAGGAGGGCAAAATGCATACATGAGATAGGGCTGACAAATAGAATTAAGGAGAATGCAAAGGGTTTTTCCAAATATATTAAGGAGAAAAGGGTAACTCGGGAGAGAATAGGGACTCACAAAGATCAGCAAGGCGGCCTTTTTGTGAAGCCACAGAAAATGGGGGAGATATTAAATGAATATTTTGCATTAGTATTTACTGTGGAAAAGGATATGGAAGATATAGACTGCAGAGAAATAGATGGTGACATCTTGCAAAATGTCCACATAACAGAGGAGGAAGTGCTGGATGTCTTCAAACGGTTAAAGGTGAATAAATCCCCAGGAACTGACCAGGTGTACCCGAGAACTCTGTGGGAAGCTAGAGAAGTGTTTGCTGGGTCTCTTGCTGAGATATTTGCATCAGCGATAGTCACAGGTGAGGTGCCGGAAGACTGGAGTTTGGCAAACGTGGTGCCACTGTTTAAGAAGGGTGGTAAAGACAAGCCAGGGAACTATAGACCAGTGAGCCTGAACTCAATGGTGGGCAAGTTGTTGGAGGGAATCCTGACGGACAAGATGCACATGTATTTGGAAAGGCAAGGAGAGATTAGGAATAGTTGACATGGCTTTGTGCGTGGGAAATCATGTCTCATAAACTTGATTGAGTTTTTTGAACAAGTAACAAAGAATATTGTGGAGGGCAGAGTGATAGATGTGATCCATATGGACTTCAGTGAGGTATTCGACAAGGTTCCCTATGGGAGACTGATTAGCAAGGTTAGAACTCATGGAATACAGGGAGAACTAACCATTTGGATACAGAACTGGCTCAAAGGTAAAAGACAGAGAGTGGTGGTGGAGGGTTGTTTTTCAGACCGGAGGCCTGTGACCAGAGCAGTGCCACAAGGATCAGTGCTGGGCCCTCTACTGTTTGTAATTTCCATAAATGATTTAGGTGCAAACATAGGAGGTACAGTTAGTAAGTTTACAGATGACACCAAAATTGGAGGTGTAGTGGACAGCGAAGAGGGTTACAACAGGATCTGGACCAGATGAGACAATGGGCTAACTGGCAGATGGAGTTTAATTCAGATAAATGTGATGTGCTGCGTTTTGGGAAAGCAAGTTTTCGCAGGACTTATACAGGTAATGGTAAGGTCCTAGGGAGTGTTGCTGACCAAAGAGACCTTGGAGTGCAAATTCACAGCTCCTTGAAAGTAGAGTTGCAGGTAGATAGGATAGTGAAGGCGGCATTTGGTATGCTTTTCTTTATTGGTCAGAGTATTCAGTACAGGAGATGGAAGGTCATGTTGCGGCTGTACACAACATTGGTTAGGCCACTGTTGGAATATTTTACGCAATTCCGGTCTCCTTCCTATCGGAAGAATTGTTGTGAAACTTGAAAGGGTTCAGAAAAGATTTACAAGGATGTTGCCAGGGCTGGAGGATTTGAGCTACAGGGAGTGGCTGAACAGGCTTGGGCGGTTTTCCCTGGAGCTTCGGAGGCTGAGGGGTGAACTTACAGAGATTTACAAAATTATGAGGGCATGGATAGGATAGGATAAGGGGTCAGGGAGACAAGAACTCAAAGGCATAGGTTTAGGGTGAGAGGGGAAAGATATAAAAGAGACATAAGGGGCAGCTTTTTCACGTAGAGGGTGGTACGTGTATGGAACGAGCTGCCAGAGGATGTGGTGGAGGACGGTACAATTTCAACATTTAAGAGGCGTTTGGATGGGCATATGAATAGGAAGGGTTTGGAAGAATATGGGCCGGGTGCTGGCAGGTGAGACTAGATTGGGTTGGGATATCTGGTTGGCATGCACAGGTTGGACCGAAGGGTCTGTTTCCGTGCTCTACATCTCTATGACTGTATCACTCATGGAGGTTATAGAAATAAACTGCGTGGTCGCGTCTGGAAGAGATTAAAGGTAGAAAGGTTTGTAGTTACTAAAGGAAATTACATCAATAGGGACCAGCAGAGTTTACAGAGACTGAGTGTGTCTTAGAGACAGGAAGAGTTTATAGTCATCATTAGAAATGCAGAAACTAATTTTGAGAGAAGCAGGGTCACTCTGCTTTGTGCCCAGAGACAAGGAGGAGTCTAACAGCTGGAGGAGGTTACTAAGGTACAGAGCTTTTTTGTTGGCGTGACGGGAAGGTTACAGAGATCATGAAGGTAGCAGGAGTTCAAAAAAGTCACAAAGACAGGGAGGTTTTTCAGGTCTGGAAAGGACTACACTGACAGGGATGGCTTAAGGAACTGAAGAGTTAATTTTCTTCAGTTAAGGAGAGATGTGACAGAACCCAGGATTAAAGACAAAGGCAGAAACTTGGAGAGTTTTACTGATATGAGAAGCTTACAGGGATAAGCAGGATTGTAGGGGCTGATAGAGATAGGGAAGGTGGTATCGATGAAACAGACAGTGGAGAAAATGGCAGACATAGGGAGGGTTCTGTGGAACAGATGAATTTACAGACAAGATGGTGATAATGAAGCCTGAGATTTTTCTCATGTTCCTTGTCCAGCATTATTCCTACATCATGCCCTCAGGTTCTGAATTAAAGCCAATGAACTCCTCCCTGTGCTGTTTACTGTGAGTGATCTTACTGGCTGCAGGATTTACTGAAGGCTCCAGATCTCACTCTCCATCTCTCTCTGGCTGACCAACCGTCTTCAATGTGGTGATGGACGAGACAGGAATTGGGAATTGTGCTGAGTCAGGGACATCAGGAATACCTACAGGAGACAGAGAAATAGACAGAATGGGAAATTAGACTAATGCAATGAAGTCCCACAATGAACATAGAGAATGGCACTGAGTCCCACAGAGATATGGAAATTCCCAGTCTCCATCCATGGCCTGTGCAGTTGCTTCCCTCTGGAGTGGGGAATGCTGTTGGCTCAGGATCTGGAGTAACTGCAAGAGTGAGAGGCACTGACAGAGGCAGCAATTAGACCCACACAGTGAGGGATATCACATGGAGAGAGACTGAGTGATATCAGCAGTGTGCTGGAAGGTGTCAGGATCACACAATGGTATCATTAGA
Organism: Hemiscyllium ocellatum; assembly: GCF_020745735.1. Taxonomy (NCBI): domain Eukaryota; kingdom Metazoa; phylum Chordata; class Chondrichthyes; order Orectolobiformes; family Hemiscylliidae; genus Hemiscyllium; species Hemiscyllium ocellatum. Next base: position 1,006,576 of record NW_026867690.1, read on the forward strand.
AGTGGTTCTGACCAGTGAGCACTCAGGGAGGACTGAGCTATTTCATTGGGATAGGCTCCTCTGGTACCAGGATTATGCAGTGTGCTATAAACGGACACAGATGAGGAGGGGGACAGGTCTCAGGTGAATGGAAATTCCCAAGACCAAAGAGAAAGGTTGAAATATTGGAACACCATGGAGATGTGGATGAAGACCAACAGAAAGAAACAGTAAGGGACTGAGTTTAATTAAAATACGACATTATCAAATAGATTTGTGACAGGAAATTATTGGTTAAAATAAAGAAAATGCCATTTCCGCCCCTTACAATTCCTCATACACCACAAGTGACATCACTTTCGTCCCTCACATCATCGCTGATGTCACACACTCAGTGACTGCCGCTCCCCCCACTGCCGTGTTTGCCAACACTTCCGTCCCCACCAACACCACTAACCTGCATTCTGCTGACACCACTCCCAGGTCCCACCGTCACCATCCCCGCCCGCAGAACCCTGAGGGGAACACCACACCTGTCCATGACTCCATCCCCATTCCCCCTAACACCACACCCACACCAGTTACAGGCACCGTCGCCGCCCCCAGCTCCACACCTACGCCTGGTCCCAGCTCCCACTCCTGCCGAGTTTTCACCATTCCCCCTGACCTCCCCCTCACTGAGGACGAATGATCAGTCCTCAGCAAAGGCCTCATCTTTATCCCTCTCCGTCCACACATCAATTAATTTAATACACACCGTGATGTCGAACGCTCCTTCCACCGCCTCCGCCTCAAAGCTTACTTTTACAATGAACACTTCCACCTATTTTCTGAGAACCACTTTTCCGGCCTCCAATACACTCCATCCACCTGGACACCCCGCGCTGGCCTATCACCTGCCTTCGATCTCTTCATTTCCAACTTCCACCGACACATTAACTGCCTCAACCTATCTACCCCCTCTCCCACTCCAACCTCTCACCCTCACAACGCCCAGCCCTCCACTTCCTCTGCTCCAATCCCGACCTCACCATCAAACCAGCAGATAAAGGGGGTGCAGAGGTAGTCTGGTGCACTGACCTCTACACCGCTGAAGCCATGATGCCAACTCAAAGACACCTCCTCCTACCACCCCCTTCACCATGACCCACCTCCCATCACCAAACGGTCATCTCCCAGAGCATACAGAACGTCATCACCTCAGGAGGAGATCTCCCACCCACAGCTTCCAACCTAATTGTCCAGAATCACCCACTGCCCGGTTCTACCTCCTTCCCAAGATCCACAAGCCTGACCACCCTGGCCGACCCATTGTCTCAGCATGCTCCTGCCCCACCGAACTCATGTCTGCCTACCTCGACATTTTCCTATTCCCCCAGTTCATGAAATGTCCACATACGTTCGAGACACCACCCACACCCTCCACTCCTCCAAGACTTCCGTTTCCCTGACCCCCAATGCCTCATCTTCACAATGGATATCCAATCCCTCTACACCTCCATCCACCATGACCAGGACCTCTAAAGCCCTCCGTTTCTTCCTCTCCCGACGTCCACAACAGTACCCTTCCACCGATACTCTCATTCGTTTGGCTGAACTTGTCCTCACCCTTAACAATGTTTCCTTCAAATCCTCCCACTTCCTCCAGACCAAAGGGTTAGCAATGGGCACCCGCATGGGCCCCAGCTATGCCTGTCTCTTTGTTGGCTACGTAGAACAGTCCATCTTCCGTCGTTACAATGGCACCACTCCCAACGTCTTCCTCTGCAACATTGATGACTGCATTGGCACCACCTCGTCCTCCCTCAAGGAAGTTGAGCAATTCATCAACTTCACCAACACATTCCATCCTGAACTTAAATTTGCCTGGATCATCTCTGATACCTCCCTCCCCTTCCTGGACCTCTCCATCCCCATTAATGACAACCGACTTGACACTGACAATTTTTTACAAACCTTCCAACTCCCACAGCTACCTAGATTACATAACTTCCTACCCTACCGTTTGCAAAATTCCCAACCCCTATTCCCAATTCCTCTGCCTCCGCCGTACCTGCTCCCAGGTGGGCCAGTTCCACCACAGAACACACCAAATAGCCTCCTTCTTTAGAGATCGGATTTTCCCTTCCCACCTGGTAAAAGATGCCCTCCAACGCATCTCGTCCACATCCCGCACCTCCGCCTTCAAACCCCACCACTCCAACCGTAACAAGGACAGAATGCCCCTAGTTCTCACCTTCCACCCTACCAACCTTCCCATAAACCAAATCATCCGCCGCCATTTCCACCACCTCCAAACTGACCCCACCACCAGTGATATATTTCCCTCCCCACCCCTCTCCACTTTCCACAAAGACCATCCCTGCGTGACTACCTGGTCAGTTCCACGCCCCCCAAAAACCCACTCTCCCTTCCTGGCACCTTCTCCTGCCACCGCAGGTATTGCAAAACCTGCGCCCACACCTCTCCCCTCACCACCATCCAAGGCCCCAAAGGAGCCTTCCACATCCAACGTTTTACCTGCACATCCACCAATATCATTTATTGTATCCGCTGCTCCCGATGCGGTCTCCTCTACATTGGGGAGACTGGACACCTCCTAGAAGAGCACTTTAGGGAACATCTCTGGTACACCCGTTCCAATCAACCCCACCGGCCTGTGACCCAACATTTCTACTACCCCTCCTACTCTGCCGAGGACATGCAGGTCCTGGGCTTCCTCCATCGCTGCTTCCTCACCACCCGACGCCTGGAGGAAGAACGCCTCACCTTCCGCCTCGGAACACTTCAACCCCGGGGCATAATTGTGGACTTCACCAGTTTCCTCATTTCCCCTTCCCCCATCTCACCCCACCTCCAGCCTTCCAGCTCAGCACCGCCCTCATGACCTGTCCTAATGGCCTATCTCCCTTCCCACCTTATCCACTCCATCCTCATCTCTGACCTCTCACCCCCATCCCCACCCCCATTCACCCTTTGTACTCATTGCTACCTTCCCCCATCCTCCACTCTGACCTAGCACCTTCTTCCCCACTCAATTCACCTATTGTTATCTATGCTACTTTCTTCCCATTCCCACCCTCGCTCATTTATCTCTCCACTCTGCAAGCTCCCCGCCTCTGTTCCTGAGGAAGGGCTTTCGCCCGAAACGTCGATTTTCCTGTTCCTCGGATGCTGCGTGACCTGCCGTACTTTTCCAGCACCACTCTAATCTAGACGCTGGTTTCCAGCATCTGCAGTCCTTGTTTCTACCTTATTGAAGGAGGAGATTACCGAGATAAGGCATATTGTAGACACTGAATAAAGTTACAGGGGTTGGGATGGTCATCTGGAATGCAGTACATTTCAAATATGTGTAGGGACTATCGGGAAGGGAGGAGGTTACAGTCATAGGATCTGTTACAGGAATTAAAAATTATTGAAGACACTGGACTACAAGACATGCCATAGATACAGTATTGCAGAGTAGTGAGCTTTAATATAACAGAAGTTGCATTGGGGCGGTGATTGAGTCTGAGGTGTGTGTGTACTGTGCTCGCCTCCAGCACTGTATCTATGTCATGTTGTGTTAACAGATGTTTGGAGCCCTCTCATTGTTCTTTGCTCTGTGCACTGTGGGGGGCCTTACCTCACTACAGGATTTATTGAAGGCTCCAGATCTCCCTGCCCTTTGTCTCCCTCTGGCAGACCAACTGCGTTCAATGTGGTGATGGACAATCCACCCCGCAGCTGGGAAGGCTATTGAGTCAGGACTTTCCTGAGTACCTACAGAAGACAGAGAAATAGACAGAATGGGAAATTAAACAGATGCAGTGATGGTTACACATGGCGAATGGCACTGAGTCCCACAGAGATCTGTAAAATGGAGCGATATTAAGTAATAGTCCCACATTGCTGGAAGATGTCAGGATCACACAGTCATGTTGGAAGAATGGGTTTAGCTTCATGATGCCCTTGTATCAGTGCTCAGGGATGAGCAGATGAAGTGATGCCCTAGTGCTATTATTGTGAGAGAATGTATCCAAAACCACAGCTAATGTTCAGGGGAGACAGGTTTGAATCCCGCCATCTGAAAAGGAGACATTTGAAATCAATAATTTTAAAAACAATTATTAACAATCCACTAATAAGTATGAAACCATTCCTGAAGTACAACAAATCCAAACACTTGTCCTTTAGATACGAACATCTGCCCATCCTGTCCTGGTCTGCATGATAATACCCACAGCAAAGTGTTTGCCTCTCAATTACCCTCTGAAATGGCCGAGCCAGTTACTCAGTTCAGGGGATTCTAGGATTGAGCAAGAAAGGCTGGTCAGTCAGAGACACCCACATCCCCTACCTGATTTTAAAATGAAAGCTACCAGGATGGTCCCCCTGGAACTGTGCTGGGACCTGTGCCCTGGCCAATCATGTTGGTAGGTTATTGGATAGGGCATTAAACTGGCAGAGAGGATGCAGGTGAAAGGAGGTTTCCAAATCCAAAGGGAAAAGGTGAAGCAATGGAACAGCATGGGAATGTGGCTGAAGACAAACAGAAAGGAACAGGATGGGACAGAGTTTAACTAAAATTGTACATCAGCAAATAGATTTGTGACAGAAAATTGTGGAAGAGAGGATATTATGTTTTTTTTTTGAATGGACAATGTTGCTGCAATAAGGTGAATGGATTTGTGACACAGATATAAAAGTGATTTAGACACCAGGGAGACATGGATACAGGGTGAACAAAAATATTCAGTGGTTCGTAATCCTGTGCAAACTCAGGCAAAATGGGTAACGCTAACAATAATGGATAACAAAGGCATTACAGAGAAAGCATTTGGCCGCAGATCATGAAGTAGAGTCAGTCTGAATGTAAACTCTGCCTACTACTTGCCAAGGACACAAGCAGCAGTTTTAGCCACCAGACAGCATTCCATTGCTCATCACTGCATTAAACAGGAACTCATTGGAATTTTTTAACAAAGGTATTGTGATAATTTTGGAAAACTTCAATATTTGTATAATCTGGGACAATCACACGGACAACATTGATATTGGAAGTGGAGTTCGGTTAATTTTTTTTCAGTGTTTCTTTGAAAAACACATTGTGCAACTGTTAAGGGACATAACTATCGCAGAGCGACCATGTAATGAAACTTAGTGAATGAGTAATGTCACCTGCAGAGATCCTTCGGGAAATTGTGATAAAATACAGTTTAAAGAAATATAAAGTTTTAAAGTGAATCACAGAAAGAACAAGCTACAACTAGAGTTTGAGAGGAAAACTGACCAAGGTAAACAGGCTAAACAGACTGAAATATGTGTCTGAAAATGAACAGTGGAAAACATTTGTAGGAACAATGCAAAGTACTCAACAAAAGAACGTTCGATTGAAAAAGTAAAATCCTCAGCAAGAAACTCCCACTGATCCCTCACTCAGGACAAAAGGGATCATACTAGATTATGAGGCTGAGAAGATCACCATAAAGTCCTGAAGTGAGAGTGTGTTTTAGGAGTAAATGTTCATGGATTGCAATGGGTCTGCTCACAGGAGCAGGGCTGTGGGAAGGGGAACCTTGGTCAGGGTTCATTGACACAATAGGAACAGGGAGAGGTGAAGGTGCCGGAGGTGGTGAGAGTGTTACAGAGAGTGGTCTGGGTGTTACAAAGCCAGTCTGAATTGCTGCAGCTGGAGGGGTTTGCAGAGGTAGGGAGGGACATAGGTATTTTTATATATTCATTCATGGGGTGTGGGTGTCACTGCCTGGAACAACGTTCTTTGTCCCCACTGCTAATTACCCAGAGGGTAGCTCAGAGTCAGCCATATTGCTGTGGGTTTGGAGTCAGGTTAGAATGTCAGATGTCCTTCACTAGAGGAGGTTAGTGAACTAGATGAGTTCTTCCTACTGATCAACAATGTTTTTTACTGTGGCCCCACCAATGTCTTTTACAGCCACAACATGACATCCCAACTCTTACGCTTAATGCTCTCCCGAATGAAGATAACCACACCAAACGCCTGCTTCACCAGCCTGTCTACCTGTGACACCACTTTCAAAGAACTGTGTACCTGGGTCACTGGATCTCTGACTGAAAACACCACCCAGGGCCCGAACAATAACTGTACAAGTCCCACCCTGGTTTGTTTCACCAAAATGGAACACTTCACATTTATCTAATTAAACTCCATCTGCTATTTTTCAGCCCACTATCCCAGCAGAACTGTTCATCCTGTTGTATCATAGATAACCTTCTTCACTGTCCACTTTACCACCAATGTCAGTGTCACCCAAGAAGCTTAGTTACCAGGAAACCAATATTCCCATCCAAACCATTTATCCAAATGACAAACAACAGTGGACCCACTACACCGCTGGTCACATGTCTCCAGTCAGAAACACAACATGTCTCCCATCACCCTCTGTCTCCTACCATCAAGCCAATTTTGTATCCAGTTCACTAGCTCCTCCTGAATGCCATATCCTTTTACACTGATCTGAGTTTATCACCCAGTATACCAGACAGAACACAGAACGCAGAACAGTACAGCCCAAGACCCTTCGGCCATGATTTCATGCCAACCTTTTATCCAACTGTAAGAACAAAGTAAACTACATACCCTTCATTTCACTATTATCCACATGTTATCCAAGAGTCTATTAAATGTCCCGAATGTGTATAATTTTACTACCACCACTGGCAGTGCATTCCAACCACCTACCATTCTCTACCCGCTTATCCATCCTCCATTCACCTTAAAATTATACCGCCTTGTAATAACCATTTATTCCATAGGAGGAAATGTCTCTGACTATTCACTCTCTCTCTGTGCCTCTTATCAACTTGTTCACCTCCACAAAGTCAGCCCGCTCCCTTCTTCACTCCAATGAAAAAAGCCTTAGCTCCCTCAACCTTTCTTTGTAAGAACTGCCCTCCAGTCCAGGCAGCATCCTGGTAAATCTCGGGTGTACGCTCGCTAAAACTTGCACATCCTTCCTGTAAACAGGGGACCAGAACTGAACACAATATTCCAAGTGTGGTCTCACCAGGATGCTATAAAGATGCAGTAACACCTCACGGCTCTTACAATCAATCCCCTTCTTAGGGAAGCCAACACAACATATGCCTTTTTAACAACCCTACCAACGTGCGTGGCTATTTTGAGGGATCAATGGACATGGACCCCATGGTCTCTCTGTTCTTCCACACTGCCAAGCATTCTGCCTTTCACCCTGTATCCTGCATTCAAATTCCACCTTCCAGAATGAATCACTTCACATTTTTCCAGATTGGACTCCATCTGCCACTCCCAGCCCAGCTCTGCGTCCTGTCAATGTCCCACTGCAACCTACAACAGCCCTCCACATTCCCCATCACTCCATCAACCGTCATGCGATTGGCAAACGTACTAACCCACAATCCGAGTCATTGACAAAAATCACAAAGAACAGAGTGCCAGAGCCGATTGTTACAGAACCCCACTGGTCACTGAGCTCCAGGCTCAATACTGTCCATCTGCTGCCACCCTCTGTCTTCTCTGGGCCATCCAATCCTGTATCCAGACAGACAGATTTCCCTGTATCCCAATCATCCTTCTTTTCTGCATGAGCCATCATCGTATTCTGTCATATCCTCAAAGAATTCAATAAGGTTTGTGAGGCATGACCTGTCCCTCACAAACCCATGCTGACTGTCTCTAATTAGACCATAGAACATAGAACAGTAGAGCACAGAACAGGCCCTTCAGTCCACCATGTTGTGCCGACCATTGATCCTCATGTATGCACCCTCAAATTTCTGTGACCATATGCATATCCAGGAGTCTCTTAAATGTCCCCAATGACCTTGCTTCCACAACTGCTGCTGGCAACGCATTCCATGCTCTCAGAACTCTGTGTAAATAACCCGCCTCTGACATCCCCTCTATACTTTCCTCCAACAGCTTAAAACTATGACCCCTCATGTTAGTCATTTCTGCCCTGGGAAATAGTCTCTGACTATCGACTCTATCTATGTCTCTCATTATCTTGTATACCTCAATTAGGTCCCCTCTCCTCCTCCTTTCGTCCAATGAAAAAAGTCTGCTCTCAGTCAACCTCTCCTCATAAGATAAACCCTCCAGTCCAGGCAGCATTCTGGTAAACCTCCTCTGAACCCTCTCCAAAGCATCCACATCTTTCCTATAATAGGGTGACCAGAATTGGATGCAGTATTCTAAGTGCGGTCTAACCAAAGTTTCCTAGAGCTACAACAAGATCTCACGACTCTTAAACTCAATCTCTCTGTTAATGAAAGCCAAAACACCATATGCTTTCTTAACAAACCCTGTCCACTTGGGTGGCCATTTTAAGGGATCTATGTACCTGCACCCCAAGATCCCTCTGTTCCTCCACACTGCCAAAAATCCTATCCTTAATCCTGTATTCAGCTTTCAAATTCGACCTTCCAAAATGCATCACCTCGCATTTATCCAGGTTGAACTCCATCTGCCACCTTTCAGCCCATCTCTGTATCTTGTCAATGTCCCGCTGCAGCCTACAACAGCCCTCTATACTTTCAACGACACCTCCAATCTTTGTGTTATCTAAAAACTTGCTGACCCATCCTTCAATGCCCTCATCCAAGTCATTAATAAAAATTACAAACAGTTGGAATGCTACGAGTGATTGCGGAGTTTACAGGGATAAGGCTGTTGGTAGGACAGGGCTCCATTACACAGACAGGGACTGTTTTTGGCAGCTGAGTAGGTTACAGAGATAAAGAGTTTTGTAACATCTGGTGGAACAAACTGAGATATGGAGGGTCATCGTGACTGAAGATGTTTAAAGATCTAGGAAGGCTTAGGCTCTGGGGGTTATTTAGACATGGAGGCTGTGGAATCTGGGTTCGTTTTTGAGAGATTGGGGTGGCAAGTTTGGTTGGAGACAGTTTCACAGATAAGGGAGCATAGCACAAACAGGAGGAAGTTCCTGCGGTAGGGAGGGTTCGAGTGGAGAGTGATGTTTACACAGATAGGGATGTAAGAGCTGGAGAAGGTTATGGAGATGCGTAACTGGATGGAGATACAGGAGGAGCTTACATTGACACGGTGGGTGATAGTGACGGGAGAATGTTACATAGTTAATGAGTCTTGTAGGAACAGGACCGGGTGAAACACAGGCATTGGAGTGGGATCTACAGATCGGGAGTGTAGCAGGGACCTGACAGGATAACACAGATAGGGATGCTGGTAGGGACTCCACAGACTGATGGCGTTTTAGGGACTGGAAGAGGTTATGTGCACAGGGAGGGCTGTAAGACTGCAGGAGCTCATAGAGAGTTGAAGATTTGGAGCAGTTCACAGAGGGAGGGTTCTCCAACAGGAGTAGGTTACAGACAGTGAGGGTTGTGTAGACTGAGAAAGTTAAAGAGAGGGGGAGTTTTCAGGTCCGGAAGAGATTACACTGACAGGGACAGTTGAAGATACTGAACAAAAAAGAACATGGAGAAGATTACACAGATAGGGAGGGATGTTGGGACTGAAGGTGAATACACACACGGAGGGTTGTATTGTTAGGCGGAGCTTAGAGGGATAGGGACTGGTGTCGGGATTTACACAGATAAGGAACGTTGTGTTTTTGGAGAAGGTTACACTGATGCAGACAGTGTTAGGGAGTGTTTAATGGACTACAGAAGAGCTCAGAGAGAATGTATTATGGGGAGTGGAGGAGATTACAGACACAGAGATGGCTGTCGGTTTGAAAAGAGTTTCTACAGATCCTCAGTGCTGTAAGGCTGGAGGGAGGTTACAATAATAAGGGTTACCTACACTTAATGACTTCTTTGATATGGAGAAAGTCTCAGAATGGGATTGTCAAAAGGAAATATAGACAGTTCAGATGAGTTTACAGAGATATAAATGTTTTTGGGGGTTTCACGATGGAACAGTGATTGGGAGTGATGTAACGAATGGCAATAATTTTAGGGATTATTCTAAAGGCAGGAAGTGGTGACAGCCATATCGATTGTGGTAAGGACTGGAGAAGCTTACCTCGCCAAGGAGTGTTTTAGAGACTGTTGGAGACTCCACATATAAGGAGAGTATTGGGGATGGTTGACAGGACTGGGCAATAACCTGAATAGAATCTCCACAGTGTGGAAAAAGGCCATTTGGCCCAACAAATCCACATCAACCCTCTAAAGAGCATTCTAACCAGACCCATCCCTCTCCCTGTCCATTAAACACTGCCTTTCTCGTGGTGAACTCACCTAAACCACACTTGCCTGAATACTACAGTGAATTTCTGATGGCCAATCCACGTATCGTGCAAATGTTGGGCTATGGAAGGAAACCGGAGCACCCGGAAGAAACCCACACAGTCAGAGGGGAGTACATGCAAAGACCACACAGACAGTCGGCCAAGGCTGGAATTGAAGCCAGGTTCCAGGCACAGTGAGGCTGATTATACAGAGCACTGCAGAGATTGGACTAGGTCACAAGTTCACAAGGGTCTCTTGGAACAGGAGAAGGTTACATAGATGGTGTCCATGAGAGGGACTAGAAGGAGTTAACACAATAGGGAAGGTTGTGGATTCTCTCTACAATTAGAGGTAGGGACAGTTGGGGAAACTGGATGAAGTTAGGCATACTCAGAGTTGTACACACTGGGTGAGGTTACTGAGTTAGCAAGGATTCTATGGACTGACTAAGGTTATGGACAGATGCAGTTGTGGGAATGTGAATTGTTGCAACAATTGAGAGGATATTTCAGGCACATTGATGCTTTTAGTGGCTGCAGGATGTTCGAGAGCTAAGAAGGCTCGTCCTGACTGGAGGTGATCAGAGGTAAGAAACATTGTACTGATGGGAGTTAGTCACAGAGACAGAGAAGATTGAAGAGAGAGAGAGGGCAAGGTTACAGATCTCAGGAGCTTTCAGGTGGCTTCACAATGTTACACAAAGGGAGGGTTGGCAGGAAACGCTGTAGGAACTGGAGGACTCTGTACAGACAGTGAGGTGAAATGGATGGTGGAAGGTTAGAGGTAATGAAGGTGCTGTAGGACAGGATGGAGGAGTGCTGCTGGGACTGGAGAAGGTTACAGTGACATCATGTGCTGGAGAGGCTGGAGGAAGGTACACAGGTGGGCAGGTCAGTAAGGGCTGGATGTTACAGACAGAGTGGGCTGTAGGTGCTGGACAAGATGACAAACGTAAGGATTTTTATAGTGTTTTGGTGATGGGGGTCATAACAGTTGGTTTCAAAGGCATTTTGGTAAAATATAAGGACAAGGCAGAGGTGAAGACGCCAAATTTGTGGAAGCCCCCTAATTGTTAGAATATCACTGTCACTGGGCATTATCATTATCACGAGACAGGATCTGGCAAACACAGACCGGGAGGAACTATTTGCAGTTGGGTTCATATTCAGAAAGAGGAAGTGCGTCAAAGTGATACAGGGAGAACTCAAGGCCAGTGTGTTCTGCGAAGAGTGATTGACAAAGGCAGTAACTCCAGTGAATACTGGTCAAGCGATATCCTGAGCTTGATAAAGGAAATACAATGCGATGAAAACAGGCAAAGACCGACCAACGTATAGAGAGTGCAAGGGGATCCTTAAAATGATGGGCAAATAATGGGCATGAAATATCCTTTTCAGATACTGTTAAGGAGAGGCCACAATGTGTTTAATGAGTACAGTTAGAGGAAGACGATTCCCAGGTAAACAGCGAGGCTTGTTAGAAACCAAAGGGACAATCCGTGCATGGAGCCAGAGGAAGTAGGTAAGGTCTTCAATGAAATCTTCCCATCTGTATTGACACAGGAGAAAGGCATTGTAGTCGGGGATTTCAGTGGGGATGGTGAGGTTTTAGAACATGATAAGATGAATAAGGAGGAGGTATTAAATGTTTTCACAGGCATAAAGGTGGAGAAATCCCCAGTGCCTCATGAAATGTATCCCAAGTTGCTATGGGAAGGAAGGCTGGAGTTTGCTGGGGCCCTGGTGTATATTTTTAATACTTTGCTGGCCACAGGTAAAGTTCTGAAAGACTGGAGGATCGCTAATGCGGTTCCTTTGTTCAAGAAGGGCAGCAGAGATTGGCCAGATAATTACAGAGCAGATAGTCTGACAGCGGGGGTTGGGGGGGGGGGCGGTTATTGGGAACAATTGTGAGGATGAATCGACACTTGCAAAGGCAAAGATCACCTCGGCAGCGTCATCACGGATGTGGTAGAGGACGATACTGTCTGAGGAATTCAGTTCAGTTTTTTTGAAATGGTGTCTAAAAATATTGATGAGGGCAGTGCAGATGATGTGGTTTACATGGACTTGAATAAGACGGTTGACAAAATCCCTCATGGAAGGCTGGTTCAAATGTAAAGAGCCACAAGGCAAGTTCGCAAATTAGATACAAAATTAGCGGATACACTTCTTCATGTTTGAAATTCTTTCACCAGTGGGTGTACCACAGGGATCTGTGCAGGAACCATTGCTGGTTATTATGTACACTAATAACTTGGATGTGAAAGCATAACTTGTGGGCGGCACGGTGGCAGAGCGGTTAGCACTGCTGCCTCACAACACCTGAGACCCGGGTTCAATTCCCGACTCAGGGTGCTCCGGTTTCCTCCAACAGTCACAAAGATGTGCGGGTTAGGTGAATTGGCCATGCTAAATTGCCCGTAGTGTTAGGTAAAAGGGGTAAATGTAGGGGTATAGGTGGGTTGTGCTTCGGCGGGTCGGTGTGGCTGCAGTCTGATATCGATCAGATGATAAACTGAGCAGAGTAATGGCAGATGTAGTTTACTTCTGATCACTGTGAGGTAATGCACTGTGGGAAGTCTCATAAGTGAAGGATATACATCATGAATGGTAGGTCCACCTGGAGTACTGAGGAACAAGGGACCTTGGTGGACAAGTCTCTGGATGTGTGAAGTTGTCAGCACATGTTGACAGGGTGGGGAAGACATCTGAACTGGGAGCAGGAGGGGGATCCACATCCTGGTGGGGCGAATTGTAGGAGCTGCTTGAGAGGATATAAACCAGTCTGGTAGGGTGTTGCATCTTAAACAGTCCTAAGGCCAGAAAGAAGATTGAGGCTGATGCACAAGTTAATGAGAACAATTTCAGCAGACAAGGCAAGCAAGAATATAGCAGGAAATGGGGAGAAACTGATGATTAACCTGCATTTATTTCAATACAACGGGCCTGACAGCTACGGAAGATAAACTCAGGGCATGGATTGGAACATGGGACTGGGACATTACAGTTATTACAGAAACAAAGCCGAGGGAGGGGCAGGGCTGTCAGCACATTGGTTCAAGGTGGAGATGCTACAGGAAGCATCAAAGGGTAGGCAAGAGAGGATGTGTGGTGGTGGGTTTTGATTGCATAAATCATCACAGCAAGATTTAGAGAGGATATTCCTGTGGGATTGCCCACTGAAGTTATGTTAGTGCAACTGAGAAATAAGAATGGGTCATCACTTTGATACGATTGTCCTACTGACCCCGAATAGTCTGTGGCAGACTGAGGAACAAATATATCAGGAGATCTCAAATATCAATCAGAATAATAGGGCTGTTATGGTTGGGGTTTTTCAACTTTCCAAACCTAGACTGGGACTGCCAGTGTTCAGCATTTGCAAGGGAGCAATTTGGTAATTATGTTCAAGAAATTCCCAAACAATATGTAAATGGTCTGAAAAGAGAAAGGGGCAAAGCCTGACCTTCCCTTGGGAAACAAGGTCGGGAAAGGGACTGATGTGTGAGTGGGAATGCATTTTGCCAAAATGACCACAATTCTCTTAGCTTAAGAATAAAGATGGAAAAGAACAGGTCTGGTCCACAAGTTCAAGGTATGAAATGGGACCAGACCAATCTTGACAGTATTAGACAGGAACTTTCAAAAGGTGATCAGGGAGTCTATTTGCAGGGAAAGGGAAGTCTGGCAACTGAGAATATTTTAAAAGTGAGATAAATTGAGCGATTAGCACCAGCATGTTCCTGTTTGTGTGCAGCTCAATGCTGACAGCCCTCGGAAACACTGGCTGTCTATTGGACAAGGAAAAAGGGCATATTTCAGGTATCGCCAGCTGGATCAAGGGAATGCATGAGGATCAAGGGGCTGTAGGGATATACTTTGGGTGGAAATCAGGAATGCAGAAAGGGTACATGAAATAGCCTCGGCAGGAAAGGATAGGGAGAATGCAAAAGTGATTGTATAACTATATTGAGTAAAAGTGTAACTCGAAACAAAATAGTGTTCCTTAAGGATCAATGAGATCATTGATGTGTGGAACCGCAGGATATGGCTAGACTTTAAACACATTTTGTGACTCCAGAACTTACTGTTGACAAAGACTGGGGAACTCAGGGAACAAGAGTAATACGTTAGACCATATTTGGAGTTTGCTGCAATTCCAGTATCCCGCTATAGGAAGGAGGTTGGGAAGCTTGAAAGTGTTCAGAAAAGATTGACAAGATGTTGCCGGGGTTGTTGCTGAATAAGCTCGGGCTATTTTCACTGGAGCATCAGAGACTGAGGGGTGATCTGACAGAGGATTATCCATGAGGGATATGGATTGGGTAAGCATTCAAGGTCTTTTACCAGGGGTTGGGGAGTCCAAAACTAAAGGGCATATGTTTAAGGTTAAAGGGGGAAAGGTTTAAAAGGGACTGAAGGGTCAGCTTTTTTATGCACACGGTGATGTGTGTATGGAATGAGCTGAGGGAGAAGGTAACACATACTGAAACTATGACAACATTTAAGGGATGGATGGGTATGTGAATAATAAGGGTTTAGATGTACATAGGCCAAATGCTGATAAATGGGATGGACTTATTTAGATCTTCTGGTCAGCATGGATGAGTTGGATCGAAGGGTCTGTTTCCCTTGTACATCTCTATGGCTTGAAAAGAGGGCATGTTATAGAAGAGGTGGTGCTGGACGTTTTAAAACACAAAGGTATGGAAAGCCCCAGGACCTGATTACATGTATCACAGGGCATTATGGGATGTTAGGGAAGGAACTGTGGAGCCGCTAACAAAGGTATTTGTACCAATGACAGCCATGTGTGATGGGCTGGAAGGCTGGAGGGTGACAGAGTGGACAGTGAAGGAGGTTTGCTAAGATTACAAAGGGATCTTGATGATATGGGTGAATGAGCTGAAAAATTGCAGATGGACTTCAATCTGAATAAATGCAATATAATGCACTTGGTAAAACAAACAAAGGTAGAGCCGATACAATTACTGTTCGGACCTCAGTTAGTGTTTTAGAGCAGAGGGACCTCCGGGTTCAGGTACATAATTCTTGAAGTTTGCATCACAGGATGGATAAGACAGTGCTTGGCATGCCTGACTATTGCTCAGTCCATTGAATGGAGAATTTGGGACGTCATGTTGAGATTGCACAGACATTGGTGAGGCCTGTTCTGCAATACTCTGTCCAGTTCTGGTCGCCCAGTTATAGGGAGGATATTATTAAGCTGCAGGGGATTCAGAAGAGATTTACCAGGACGTTGCTGGGTATGGAAGGCTTGAGTTCTGCAAAATGGCTGGACAGGCTGAGTCTTTTTTCACTCGAGCCTGGAAGTTGAGACGTGATGTTATAAAAGTAAATTTTAAAAAATAAGGTATATAGATCGATTTAATGGTAATTGTCTTTAACACAGGATGGGGGACTCCCAAGAGGAGGGACCACGTCTTAAAGTTTAGAAGAGAGCAATGTTCAAAAAAAGACATGGGGGCAAATTGTTCCACAGACGGTGTTTTGATTGTGGAATGAACTTGCTGAAGAAGGGTGGATGTGGGTACAATGACAACGTTTAAAAGACAGAGATACTAAACAAGTATTTAGCATCAGCTTTTACTGTGGAAAAGGATATGGAAGATATAGAATGTCGGGAAATAGATAGTGACACCTTGCAAAATATCCATATTACAGACGAGCAAGTGTTGATGGCTTGAAATGCATAAAGGTGGGTAAATTCCCAAGACCTGATCAGGTGTACCCTCGAACTCTGTGGGAAGCGAGAGAAGTGATTACTGAGCCTCTTGCTGAGATATTTGTATAATCAATAGTCACAGGTGAGGTGCCGGAAGACTGGAGGTTGGTTAATGCGGTGCCATTGTTTAAGAAGAGTGGTAAGGACAAGCCGGGAATTATAGACCAGTGAGCCTGACCTCGGTGGTGGGCAAGTTGCTGGAGGGAATCCTGAAGGACAGGATGTACATGTAGTTGGAAAGGCAAGGACTGAATCGGGATAGTCAACATGGCTTTGTGCGTGGGAGATCATGCCTTACAAACTTGACTGAGTTTTTTGAATAAATAACAATAAGGATTGATGAGGGCTGAGCGGTAGATGTGATCTATATGGACTTCAGTAAGGCGTTCGACAAGGTTCCCTATGGGAGACTGGTTAGCAAGGTTAGATCTCATGGAATACAGGGAGAAGTAGCTATTTAGATACAGAACTGGCTCAAAGGTAGAAGACAGAGGGTAGTGGTGAGGGTTGCTTATCAGACTGGAGGACAGTGACCGGTGGAGTGTCACAAGGATTGGGCCTAAGAATGGTGAATAGCCAAGGGTAAGGGAGTCCAAAACTTGAGGGTACAAACTGGAGGTGAGAGAGCAAAGATTTAAAGAGGGAGCTGAGGGGCAACATTATCCACAGAGGATGGTGCACAGACAGAACCTTGTGCCAGGGGGCACATGGGAGAAACAAGAACAATGACAACATGGAAAAGACCTTTGGGCAGGAACATGGAGAGGGGAAGGTTTGAAGAGCTAAGGGCCAAACGCAGGCAAATGAGACTCATTCAGTATAGGAAACATGGGCAGCATTGACGAGTTGGACCACAGGTTCTGTTTCCGTGCTGTATCACTCTGTATCCAGGTAAAGAGGATTATAGTACGGAAGTAAAGCATGTTGTGGACACTGAAACAAGTTATAGTGAAAGGGATGGTAGTCTAAAATGCAGTACGTTTCAAATATGTGGAGGGTCTATCAGGAAGGGAGGAGGTTACAGGGACAGGAACTGTTATAGGAGTTAAAAATGACTGAAGACACCGGTGCACAAGCCATGCCACACATAGAGTGTTGCAGAGTAGTGAGTCTTAGTACAGTGTTGGAGGGAGAACACAGAACAGAAAGATCCCAGGCAGCATTCACAACATCTCGTCGGAGGCCTGCTTTCCCCTCTGTTGCCCTGATGCTCACTAAGACAGCACCGGTCTGGATTGATAATTATGAACTCCCCATGCTGTCTCAGTGCAACGTAAGTTAATGTAGACGTGGTGATTCAGCCAGGGGTGTTTCTGTACTGTACTGTACTTACCCTCCAGCACTGTATCTATGTCATGTCATGTTAGATGATGTTTGGAGCCCTCCCATTGCTCCCTGCTGTGTACACTGTGAGTGAACTTACCTCACTGCAGGATTTATTGAAGGCTCCAGATCTCTCTGCCCTTTGTCTCTCTGGCTGACCAATCAACTTCAATGAGGTGTTGGACGAGACACCCAGCAATTGGGAAGTCTATGGAGTCAGCACTTTCCTGAGGACCTACAGGAGACAGAAAAATAGACAGAATGGGGAATTAGACTGATGCAGTGAGGTTTACACATGGAGAATGGAAATGAACCCCACAGAGATCTGGAAAATCCCACTCCATCCCTGGTCTGCGCTGTTGCATCTCTCTGGAATGAAGAATTCTGTTCGCTCAGGATCTGGAGTAACTGCAAGAGCGGGAGGCTCTGACAGAGGCTGCAATTAGGGATACCAAAGGGAGAGAGACTGAATGATATCACCAGAGTGCTGGAAGACCTCAGGATCACACAGTCATGTTGGAAGAATGGGTTTAGCTTCATGATGCCCTGGTATCAGTGCTCAGGGATGAGCAACCACTGAGCAGGCGAATTGATGACCGAGTGGTATTACTGCGAGAGAATTTATCCAAAACTTCAGCTAATGTTCAGGGGAAGTGGGTTTTAATCTCACCATAAATAATTTTAAAAATAGTAATTAACAATCCATAAATAAATATGAAACCATTGCAGATGTTCAAAAACCCCAAACCCTTGTCCTTTAGATAAGGACATCTGCTCATCCTCACGTGGTCTGCACGACATCCCCACAGCAAAGTGTTTGCCTCTCAATTACCCTCTGAAATGGCCGAGCAAGTTACTCAGCTCAAGGGCAGCTCGGGCTGGGCAAGAAAGGCTGGTCAGCCAGAGATACCCACATCCCATACCTGATTTAATAAATAATCCATGAGGATGGTCCCCCTGGAACTGCGCTGGGGCCAGGGTTCGGGCCAATCATATCAGTAAGTTTATGGATGGGGCTTTCAACTGACAGAGAGGATGCCAGTGAAAGGAGCTTTCCAAATCCAAAGGGAAAAGGTGAAGAATGGGAGCAGTATGGGAATGTGGCAGAAGACAAGCAGAAAGGAACAGGATGGGACAGAGCTTAACTAAAACTGTACATCAGGGAATCGGTTTGTGACAGGAAATTATGGGAAAGAGTAAATTATGTTTTTTGAATGTCTCTTCAATAAGGTAGATTGATTTGTGACACCGAGATAAAAGAGGTTTAGACACCAGAGAGATGTGGTTACAGGGTGAACAAAAGGTGGACAGAAATAGTCAATGGATCACAACCTTGCGGAAATTCAGGCAAAATGGGTAACGCAAACAATAATGGGTAAGAAAGGCATTACAGAGAAAGCATTTGGTCTCAGATCATGAAGTGGAGTCAGTCTGAATGTAAATTCTGGCTACTACTTGCCAAGGACACAAGCAGAAGAACAGTTTTAGCTACCGAACAGCATTCCATTGCTCATCACTGCGTTACACAGGAACTCACTGGAATTTTTTTAAGAAACACATTGTGATAATTTTGGGAAACTTCAATATTCACATAATCTGGGACACTCACACTGACAACAGTGATATTGGAAGAGGAGTTCAGAGAATTTTTTTCAGTGTTTTTTTGAATAACAAATTGTGCAATTGGTTAGGGATGTAACTGTCTCAGAGCGACCGTTGTGTGATCAAACTTAGTGGATGAGTAATGTCACCTGCAGAGATCCTCAGGGAAATTGTGATAAAATACAGTTTAAATAAATATAAAGTTTTAAAGTGAATCACAGAAAGGAAAAGCTACAACTAGAAACAAAAACAGCCAATTACTTGGGTTTGAGAGGAGAACTGACCAAGGTAAAGAGGCGAAACAGACTGAAATATGGGTCTGTAAATGAACAGTGGAAAATATTTGAAGGAACAGTGTAAATCACTCAACAAAATAAGATTCCATTGAAACAGACAAAACCTCAGCAAGAAATCCCCACCGGCCCTCACTCAGGACAAAATGTATCATATTAGATTATGAGGCTTAGAAGATCACCAA
This sequence comes from Hemiscyllium ocellatum, assembly GCF_020745735.1. NCBI lineage: Eukaryota > Metazoa > Chordata > Chondrichthyes > Orectolobiformes > Hemiscylliidae > Hemiscyllium > Hemiscyllium ocellatum. The sequence goes on from NW_026867690.1 coordinate 1,025,930, forward strand.
AAATTACTTGAAATCCTGAAGTGAGATTGTGTTTTAGGAATAAGTTTTAAAGGGATTGCAAAGGATCTGCTAGCAGGAGGGCAGCAGTGGGAAGGGGAATCACTGTCAGGGTATAATGTCACAAAAGGAACAGGGAGAGGTGAAGGTGCTGGAGGTGGTGAGAGTGTTACAGAGAGTGGTCAGGGTGTTACAAAGCCAGTACGGATTGCTGCAGCTGTGGGGGTTTGCAGAGGTAGGGAGGGACATAGGTATTTTTATTTATTCATTCATGGGATGAAGGTGTCACTGCTAATTACCCAGAGGACAGCTCAGAGTCAGCCATCTTGCAGGGGGTCTGGGGTCACATGTTAGCCAGACCAGGTTAAAATGTCAGATGTTATACACAAAAGGTCAGTGAACCAGATGTGTTTTTCCCACTGATCAACAATGCTTTTATAGTGGCCTGACCAATGTCTTGTACAGATACAACATGACGTCCCAACCCTTTCTCTTCATGCTCTGCCCAATGAAGGTAGACATCCCAAACGCCTGCTTCACCAGCCTGTCTCCCTGTGACACCACATTGTGTACCTGCATCCCTGGGTCTCTGACTGACAACACTACCCAGGGCCCGAACAGTAACTGTACAAGTCCCACCCTGGTTTGTTTAACCAAAATGGAACACTTCACATTTATCTTATTTAACTCCATCTGCTATTCTTCAGCCCACTCTCCCAGCAGTACTGTCCATCCTGCTGGATCATAGACAACCTTCTTCACTGTCCACTTTCCCACCAATGTCAGTATCACCCAAAAACCTTCCTTACCAGGAAACCAATATTCCCATCCAAACCATTTATCCAAATGACAAACAACAGTGGACCCACTACACCGCTGGTCACATGCCTCCAGTCAGAAAAACAACATGTCTCCCATCACCCTGTCTCCAACCATCAAGACCAATTTTTTGTCCAGTTGACTAGCTCCTCCTGAGTGCCATATCCTTTTACACTGATCTGAGTTTATTACTCAGTTTACACATATGACACGTAGAACACAGAAAAGTACAGAACAAGACCCTTCGGCCATGATGACATGCCAATCTTTTATCTGACCGTAAGATTAAAAAAAAAGTGGCAGATAGAGTTTAATTCAGGGAAATGCAACGTGCTGCACTTTGGGAAAGCAAATCTTAATAGGACTGATACATGAAATGGTCAGGTCCTCGGGAGTGTTGCTGAACAAAGAGACCTTGGGGTGCAGGTTCATAGCTCCTTGAAAATGGAGACCCAGGTAGATAGGATAGTGAAGAAGGCGTTTGGTATGCATTCCTTTATTGGTCAGAGTATTGAGTACAGAAGTTGGGAGGCCATGTTGTGACTGTACAGCACATTGAATAGGCCACTGTTGGAATATTGCATGCAATTTTGGTCTCCTTACTATCAGAAAGATATTGGGAAACTTGAAAGGGTTCAGAAAAGATTTACAAGGATGATGCCAGGGTTGGCGGATTTGAGCTGTAGGGAGAGGCTGAACAGGCTGGGGATGATTTCCTTGGAGCTTCGGGAGGCTGAGGGGTGACCTTATAGAGGTTTACAAAATTATGAGGTGCATGGATAGGGTAAATAGACAAAGTATTTTCCCTGGGTTTGGGGAGTCCAGAACTAGAGGGCATAGGTTTAGGGTGAGAGGGGAAAGATATAAAAGAGATCTAAGGAGCAACTTTTTCACGCAGAGGGTTTTACGTGTATGGAACAGGCTGTCAGATGAAGGGTGGAGGCTGGTACAATTGCAACATTTAAGAGGCATTTGGTTGGGTATATGAATAGGAAGGCTTTGATGGGATAGGGACCGGGTGCTGGCAGGTGGGACTAGACTGGGTTGGGATATCTGGTCGGCATGGACGGGTTGGACCGACGGGTCTGTTTACGTGCTGTACATCTCTTTGAATCTAACTTCTATACCCTTCATTTTATTATCATCCATGTGCCTACCCAGAAGTATATTAAATATCCCTGATGCATCTGCTTTTACTGCCACCGCTGGCAGTGCATTCCACACAGCCACCACTCTGTATGTAACGACCCTACCTCTGAAATCTCCACTTAACCATCCGCTAATCACCCGAAAATTATACCCCCTGTAATAGCTATTTATATGAGCGTAAAAAATATCTCTTATTATTCACTCTGTGAATGCCTCTCATCACCTTGTTCACCTCTGCCAAGTCGCACCTCACCCTTCTTCACTCCAATGAGAAAAGCCGTAGTTCCCTCAACCTTTCTTCATAAGACATGCCCTCCAGTCCAGGCAGCATCCTGGTAAATCTCCTCTTTACCCTCTCTCAAGTTTCCACATCCTTCCTGTAATGAAGGGACCAGAACTGAACACAATATTCTAAGTGGGGTCTAACCAGGGCTGTAGAGAGCTGCAGCATAACCTCACCGCTTTAAAACTCAATCCCCAAACTAATGAAATCCCACAAAATATATCCCTTCTTAACAAGCCTATCAGCATGGGTGGCTACTTTGAGGGATCTATGGACTTGGACCCCAAGATCCCTCTGTTCCTCCACACTGCCAAAGATCCTGCCTTCTGCATTCAAATTCAATCTTCAAAATGAATGACTTCACACTTTTCCAGATTGACCTCCATCTGCCACTTCTCGACTCAACTCTGCATCCTGTCAATGTCCCGTTGCAATCTGGAACAGACCTTCACACTGTCAGCCACGCCACCAACCTTCGTGTCATTGGCCAGTCTACTAACCGACCCTTCCACTCACACATCCAACTTATTCATAAAATCACGAAGAGCAGAAGTGCTGTAATCACACCCTACAGAAAACCACTGGTCACTGAGTTCCAGGATGAATTATTTCCGTCTATCGTCACCCTCTGTCTTCTGTGGGCCAGTAATCCTGTATCCAGACAGACAGGTTTCCCTGTATCCCATGCCTCCGTATTTCCTGAATAAGCCATAAAGGTGTTTTGTCACATTCTTAAAAGATTCAATATGACTTTTAAGGCATGACCTGTCCCTTATACAAACATGCTGACTATCTTTAATCAAACTATGGTTTCCTCAGGAAAAATAAATCCTCTATCTCAGAATCCTCTCCAATAGTCTGCACACCACAGACATAAGACTGACAGATGTGCAATTCCCAGGATTATTCCTATTCCCTTTCATGAACAAGGGAATAATATTTTCCTGCCTCCAATCAACTGGTCCGACTCCAGTGGACAGTGAGGGTGCAAAGGTCATCACCAGGTGCGCAGCAACCCATTCCCTCGCTTCATGTAGTAACTTTGGACGCATCCAGTCTGATTCAGCGACTTATCTATCCTTATCTTTTACAAAATTCTCAGCACATCCTCCTCCTTAACATCCACCTGTTCACGTACATCAGCCTGTTTCACGCTGTCCTCACAAACAACAAGACCCTTCTCAGCAGTGAATACTGAGACATAGTTTTCATTAAAGACCTCCCCTACCTCCTGTGACTCCAGAGACAAGTTCCTTCCACTATCCCAGAGTGGCCTTATCCTCACTCTGACCATCCTCTTGTTCCTCACATAAGTGGAGAATGCCTCACAGTTTTCCTTAAGCCTTCCCAAGAAAGCTTTTTCATGCCGCCTTCTAGTTGCCCTAAGTCCATTCCTTGGTTCCTTCCTGGTACCTTCAGGGAATCTCTACAGTATGGAAACAGGCCATTTGGCCCAACACCTCCATATTAACCCTCCAAACAGTATCCAACCCAGCCCCATTCCCCCACCCTGTTACTCTCCATTTGCCCTGACTAATGCACCAAACTACCCATCCCTGAACACTATGGGTAATTTAGCATGTCTGAGTCACCTAATCTGCACATCTTTGGATGGTGGGTGGAAACTGGAGCACCTGGAGGAAACACACGCAGACACGGGCAGAATGTACAAACTCCCCACAGACAGTCGCCTGAGGCTCTCATCGAAATGGAGTCCGTGGTGCTATGAGGTAGCAGTGCTAACCACTGAGACACCGCGCCACCCAATGTAACTCTCTGGAGCCCTGCCTGATCCTTGCTTCCTCAACCTTAAGTTAGCTTCTTTCTTCCTCTTGACTAGATGCTGAAGTCCACGTGGACAACGCTAACTGCTCTGCCTTCATCTATCCCTTGTCCAACTCCGCAAAGAGTCAATCCACTTTGTGAAATATGGTTTTTCTACTCACAAAGCCATGCTGACCATCTCGAATCAGCCTTTGCCTTTGTAAATATACATAGCTCCTTTCTCTCAGAATCTCCTCCAACAACTTCCCCATCACTGGGCACACTGGACTGTAATTTCCTGGTTTTTCCCTGCAGTCCTTAAGTGATGCAACAGCCTTAGCCTCCCTCCAGTCTTCCGGTACCTCACTGTGTCTGTTGATAATATAAATATCTCTGTAAGGGACACTGCAATCTCTTCCCTAGCTTCCCACAATATTCTAGTATCGACCCAATGAGCTACTGAGGATTGATCTACCTTTATTTGTTTTAAGATTCCAGCACTTTCTCTTCTCTGGTGAGGATTCTTTCCAAGACATCGCTATTTATTTCCCCAAGTTACCGAGCTTCCATATCTTTCTCCACAGTAAATACTGACAAGGCTGTTTGGTCTAATATCTCACCCATCTCCTCTGGTTCCACACATGGGTGACCTTTTGATCTGTAAAGGGACCCTATTCTCTACCAAGTTACTACTTAGCCCTTATTAAAACTTGTGTAAAGGCTTCTGATAATTCAAATACACCACATCCCCCACACCACTACACCCCTCCTACACCCTTACAACTCTGCCATTTGTATTCACACAGACAAATTAAATCCAACAGGCTCAGGAACAAATTCTCTTTTATCAAATGTGTCTCTAAATGGCCAGTTATTGTATACTGACTTATCCTTTCTAACAATGTCAGTATGGTCCCGACTTACTGTCAGGGGAGGTGGAGTAGGTTGTGGTTGAACCCATTGAAGTTTAGATAATGAGAGAGAAACGGAATGAACCATCCATGATTCTGAGGGGCTCTGATCGGGCAGATGCTGAGAAGTTAGAAAATAGAACAGTAGAGCACAGCAACAGGCCCTTCGGCCCACCACGTCTATGCTGTCCATGATGCTATTCTAACTCATACAATCTGCCTGCACATGGGCCCATAACCCTCTATTCTCTTCCCGTTCATGTTTCTGCCTAAATGCCACTTCAAACCTTTACTCACATTTCTGCTTCTACCACCTCCCTCAGTAACATCCACTCTACGTAAAAAAACACTTTCCCTCACACACCTCATTTAAACTTTCTCTTGTTCACTTTAAACCTCTGCTCTCTAGTATTTGAAACTTACACACTGGAAAAGAGATTCTGACTATCTACATTATCTATCCCTGTCCTAACGTTATATCCCTGTACCTGGTCACCTGTCAGCCTCTGATACCCTCACAAATCAATCCAACTTTGTTTAAATTCCTCTTACACACCTAACATACCCTTAAAAACCCAAACCTAGGCAACGTGCTGATAAACACCTTTTTTACCCTCTCCAAAGCCTCCCCATCCTCCCTATTGTGTGGAGATGAGAACTGCACACAGTTCTCCAAATGTGACCAAACAAACGTTTTATACAATTACAGCATCAGATGCAAACCACTACACCCAATGTTGTGACCGATGAAGGTCAGTGCTCCATTTGCTTTCCTTTCCATCTGAAACAATGGATATTTATTCGTACACAGCATTTGATCTACAAATATGATATGATGTTATAGAAAACTACCTCGCATACAATCCAGGATTCTATCCGTTACAGCACTGATACTCACTGCTGTATCAGTCGGCATGGAGATCACACCACTGTCACACACAGGTACTGTACAGCCCTTGCTACAAGTACATCTGAATCCAACGTGGGCGGCACTGGCACAGTGGTTCTTCTGTTGCCATTTTCAGGGAGTTGCTGACTTGCACCAAGATCCTTCCGTAGATCAATATCCCTCAGTATGCTGACTTCCTTCTTGAATTTGATATAATCTCACACTTGTCCAGAATAAACTCAATTTGCCATTTCTGTCTATCTCTCCGAATGTTCTGTAACCTCCTGCAGATTTTAATGAATCAGGGAAACAAGGGTTTGTGGAAAAGGCAGGAAAGTAGAGTTGAACAGTATCAGATCAGCCATGATCTGACTGAAGGGCACAGTATACTCAATGGGCCAAATGGCCTCATTCACCTGCTACATCTCATGGTCTGAGCACAAACTCAGTATGTCCTGCATAATATTATGGGTTTCTGCTCACAAAACTCCTTTACAATGGGATTATTGGATATTTATTCGTACACAGCATTTGATCTACAAATATGATATGATGTTATAGAAAACTATCTCGCATACAATCCAGGATTCTATCCGTTACAGCACTGATACTCACTGCTGTATCAGTCGGCATGGAGATCACACCACTGTCACACACAGGTACTGTACAGCCCTTGCTACAAGTACATTCAGTGTCCTGACTGTAACCACATTGACATTCCCATCACTGGTTGGTGCCTACAATAGAATTCCTGCTAACGGTTGCTGCTTCTTTGCTTATTCTCAGCTCCACTTTTCATATTCAGATCCACATGACTGTCTCATTAATGCATTAACCTCATCCTTCCTTCACAACTTGTTGGCGTTTTGCCTAGTCTGCCTATTGGGACGAGATTAGTTTGGGATATCTGCTCAGCATGGATGGGTTAGACCGAAGGGCCTGTTTCCATGCTGTACATCTCATTGACTCTAATGACTCTATCCCAACAACCCTTCAGTATTCACTTCCCAGTGATGATCAATCATCAGCTACATCTCCGGAATGACAGTTCCATCATATCTGTTCACTGTCATTCCATCTGCCTTATGGCGAATGCAGGGAGTCATTCCGCAGTAGTGGGGGATTGAACAGATGGGTAGAGATTGCAGAGATAGGGAGGCTTACAGGGACTCGAGGATGTTAGTGTTAAACAGAGTTACATCTGGTCAAGAACGTCAGTGGGACAAAGGGTTTGGGGATTGGAGGAATTTACAGAGATACAGGGAGCTGGATTAGATTCTGGAGATAGTGATAGGGATGGAGAAAGGAAGAGGTAGGCAGACTGAGAGGCACAGACAGGGGGCTGTTTCATCTAGGAGAGTATTGTGTATACTAACAGAGATATGGAAGGTTGTCGTGACTGAAGACGTTTATAAATATAAGGTGGCTTCTAGGCTCTGGAGGCTACATAGATCGGAAGGCAATGGGAATGCCAGGTTACTGGGTTGGAGACAGTTACACAGATGGGGAGGGTTGTACAAATTGAAGGAGGTTCCTGTGGTCGCGAGGGGTATGGTGTCGGGAATGAGGGTGAAATTTAACAAGATAAAGATCAAAGAATTAGAGATGGACAAGGAGATTACAATTTTTTCACAGCTAAGGAAGGGTGAGCTGGAGAAGATTACATAGGTAGGGACCGATGGAGAGGTTAAAGATAAATACATTGACATGGAGGATGGTGTTGTTGGAAAGAGCTTACAGGGATAGACAGGACAGTCAGGGTTTACAGGGATGAAGGAATTGAGTATCTACTGCAGAAGTTTAGGAATTAGGATGTTAGGGATTGAAGAACCTGACAGAGACAGAGAGAATGGTGTGGAGATTCCAAACAGAGGAAGGATTATCTGGACTGGAGGATATTACAGAGATCACTAACACAGCATGGACCAGGATTGATGCCTGCTATCCCCTGTGCTGTCGCATTGAGGACCAGTACAGCAGAGGTGAAATCGGGACCCTCACAAGATGGTGGGAATGAAGCCTAGAATGTTGCTGTTCCTTGCCCAGCTCTCTATCTATGTCCTGTCTTCCAGGTCTGAATACAGAAGTCTACCACCTCCACCTTGTGCTGTTTACTGTGAGTGATCTTACCGGCTGCAGGATTGACTGAAGGCTCCAGGTCTCCCTCTCTCTATCTCTCTCTCTCTCTCTGGCTGACCAACCAGCTTCAATGAGGTGATGGATGAGACAGGAGTTAGGAACATCCTGATTACCTGCATGAGACAGAAATAGACAGAATGGAAAATTCGACTGATGTAATGAGGATAACACATGCAGAGTGGTACTGAGTCCAACAGAGATCTCGAGAATCCCAGTCTTCATCCCTTGTCTGTGCTGCTGCGTCTCTCTGGAATGGACAATTCTGTTGACTCAGGATCTCAGAGCATCTGTAAGAGGGAGAAATGCTGCCAGAGGCAGCAAATAGACTGACACAGCGAGGGATACCACATGGAGAGATACTGAGTGATACCACATTATTAGACACTGTATTAACAGGGAATTGTTTTGAATTTGTAACAAAGGCACTGGGATAATTGTGAGGGGATTCAACCTTCCTAACTCTTCATCTCTTTGGCGGTGGCTCACAGATGAGGCTGACTCTCTCCCACTCTCGTGGATGTGGGTGGGGGTGGGGGTCTGCAATTGGCTGTACAGACCGATGTGGCCTTCCACAGACTTTGTACACTTGGGCACAAGGTGGCCATGGGAAGGGGGTGGGTCTGGCGTTGGTGTGACAGTGCCCTTCTTGTGCTGTTTTCTCCTGGATTCCTATTTTCCCCACAGCATGTCTCGTGGTGCTCGAACACCTTCCCATGCTCCTTCCCACTTCGGACAGTCTTGGCCCAGGACTTAACAGATTTGATTAAGAGATGAAAAAAAAAAACGATCAATTCTGAGAAGCCAGCATTTAGAAACTTGGACACATTTGTTAAAGAGATCGCTATGGATTCTCCTAGCAGGAGGAGTGCAGTAGGAAGAGGAAACATTGTCAGATGATAGGAACAGGGAGAATTGAAGGTTCTGGAGGTGGTGAGGGTGTTACAGAGAGAGGCAAAGTCCTGAACAATGTTACAAAGCCAGTACGGATTGCTGCAGCTAGAGCTGTTTGCAGAGTTAGGGATGGAGATATGTATTCTCATTGATTCATTCGCGGCCTGAGGATGTCACCGGATGGACCAGCATACATTACCCCACTGCTAATTGCCTAGAGACAGCTCAGAGTCAGACACATTGCTGTGGGACTGGAGTCACATGTGAGCCAGACCAGGTAAGAATGCTAGATGTCCCTCCCTGAAGGACACACGTGAACAAGTTGATTTTTTTCCAGAAAATCAACAATGCTTATACAGTGACCTCACTAATGTCCTGTACAGACACACCATGACATCCCAACTCCTACTCTCAATGCTCTGCCCAATGAAGGGTAACCATCCCAAACGCCTGCTTCACCAGCCTGTCTACCCATGACGCTACTTTCAAAAGACTGTGTATCTGCGTCCCTGGGTCACTGATTGACAAGGGCCCGAATGTTTACTTTACCAGTCCAGCCTGGTCTGTTTTACCACAATACAACATCTTGCATTTCTCCACCTGTTCTTTCTAACCTCCTGACCCCCAGCAGACTGTTGATCCCTTTGTACTCTTCGATAACCCTCTTCACTGTCCACTTTATCACCATTTCAGTCTCACTCCCAAACTTGGTAACCATGACTCCTGTATTATCATCCAAGCAGTCACACCTACACATAGGTATATAGGAACTGAAGGATTTAAAGAGATTACACAGACCTGGAGTGTTGTATGCAGAGGAGGAGATTAAACTGATAGGGATGGTTTTAGAGACTCAACAATGTTTGGAAATAATAGGGGTTGCCATGGCGATAGCAGGTTTCAACAATTCGGAGGATATAGGTCTGAAGGAGCTTTGTCTGTTAGCGATGGTACAGTAAAGGGAATTGTAGTGGCTTCCCTTTCATAGCAATCCATAAGCACTTACATAGCCTGTTTGACATGTGCATTATCTCTCGACCATTCATCAGACAGCACTGCAAATACTTCACTGCCTCCGCCTACCAGCTTAGACTGAACTAGCATTACCCAAAGACCTCAGGCCACTCTGTCTGTCTGTGCAATTTTTCAAATGAAATAACAGTGTCCTTGACAGTAAAGTCACAGTAGTCAGGGTAGCGAAGAAGGCACTTGGTATGCATTCCTTACTGTCAGAGTATTGAATACAGGAGTTGGGGGTCATGTTGCGGCTGTACAGGACAGTGGTTAGGCCACTTTTGGAAGACTGCATGCAACTCTTTTCTACTTCCTATCGGAAGGATGTTGTGAAAATTGAAAGGGTTCAAAGAAGATTTACAAGGATGTTGCCAGGGTTGAGCTATAGGGAGAGTTGAACAGGGCGATGGTTGTTTTCCCTGGAGAGTCGGAGGCTGAGGGGTGACCTTATTGGGGTTTATAAAATCAAGAGGGACATGGATAAGGTAAATAGACAGTGTTTCCCTGGGGTGTGCGAGTCCAGAATTGTAGGGCAAGGTTTAGGGTGAGAGGAGAAAGATATTAAAAGAGAACTAAGGGGCAACGTTTTCACGCAGAGGATAGGACATGTATGGAATGAGCTTGCAGAGGAAGTGGTGGAGGCTAGTACAACTGCAACAGTTAAAAGGCATCTGGATGGATGTGTGAATAGGAAGGATTTAGAGGGAGATGGGCCGGGTGCTGGCAGGTGGGACTATATTGGGTTGAGATATCTGATCTGCAGGATGGGACCGTGAATGTATTGTGGAACCTGGAGGATGTTATAATTTGAACTACAGGTAATTTTGATTGGATCTTTCAGCCAATCTTACAGATGGTACAATTGCAACATTTAAGAAGTATTTGGATGGATATATGAATAGAAAGAGTTTGGAGGACATCGGCCAGGTACAGGCAGGTGGGACTAGATTGAGTTGGGATATCCTGTCGGCATGGCCGGGTTTGACTGAAGGGTCTGTTTCCACGCTGTACATCTCTATGACTGTAAGATCGGCTGAATGGTCCAATCAAAAATTACCTGCGGTTCAATCATAATATCCTCCAGGTTCCACAAGCCTTCCTCGGTCACATCTGCAGGTTCTATGAATTGCGCAACCTCCTGCAGGTCCCAAGTCCCTTCCTACATTTGTACATCCTCCAGGTTCTGCAGCCCTTCATACCTCGTAACATGGCCCAGACTCTCCAACTCGTCCTTCCTCTGCAATGTTCCCTAGAAGGGCACTGGAGGATGGTGGGGGTTACAGAGATATGGAGGGACATCAGGATGGCAGGATTTTGCAGACATTAGGATATAGGGACTTGAGGAGGTTCACAGTTTATGAGTGTTGTAGGGTCTGGAGGAACTTACAAGGTAGGCATAGTTTTGAGATCGGAGGATTCTGCAGAAAACCTTATGTGGTTAAAGGCAGAATTCTTAGCAGCGTGCAGGAACAAAGGGATCCTGTTTCCCTCAGGTTACCACCCAAGTTGACAGGGTGTTAAGAAGGCATATGGTGTATTGGCTTTCATTAGCAGTGGAATTGAGTTGAAAAGATGCGAGGTTTTGCTGCAGCTCTACAGAACCTCAGTTAGACCACACTTGGAATAATGTGAACAGTTCTGTTTGCTTCATTATAGGAAGGATGTGGAAGCTTTAAAGACAGTGCAGAGGAGATTGAACAGGATGCTGCCTGGACTGGAGGGCATGCCATAGAAGGTAGGTGTAGAAGCTGGGGCTTTTCTGATCAGAGCGAAGGAGGAAAATGGTGACATGATAGAGGTGTACAAGGGAATGAGAGGCATAGATGGAGTGGGATAAAACCAGAGACTATTTCACATGGTGAATGGCGATCACAAGTAGACAAAAGTTTAAGGTAATTGGCGGTACGTTTAGCTTAGATATCAGAGGGATATGGGCCAGGTGCTGGTACAGGTAGGACTAGATGGGGTTAGGGATATCCTGTCGGCATGGACGGGACTGGTATGTTATTGACACAGTGTGGTGGGTGTGTGGAATGGAGACTGCCACCGTGGTAGATTCAGACACATTACACACATCTAAGGCAACTCTTGGATAGGCACATCAATGACAGTAAAATGTAAGATATTGCAGGTTAGATTCGTCTTCAGAGTAGGATTAAAGTCAGCACAATATGAGGGCTGAAGGGACTTGTACCGGAATGTGCTATTCCATGTTCTAAATAGCAAGGGTTATTGATGGCAGCAAGAGTTCCGGGAAGTGGAGAGGATGTGATCTAAATGAAGTGACACAAATAGGAGGCGTTCTAAGGTTGTTATGGGGTTAACAGAGACAGCAATGGTCTGATCTGGAGCAGATGTCCCAGACTGGAGGGGTATGGGGACTGGAGGTGGTTTCACAGAGGGGGGAGGGAGGGGGCAGAGCCACAGGAGGATACAGAAATGTGGAGAGCTGGCGGGCCTACAGAGTTCATGGAGATGGGAGGTTGGGAGGAATGGAGCAGTTTACAGGGATAAGGATAGTGGTATTTTACACAGACATGAATGTTTTCAGCAGGTGAAAGGAGCTGAGTTACAGAGATAAAGTGGGTTGGGTACAGATTGGAAAAACAAATAGATCATATGGAGGGTAGTCGTGACTGAAGATGTTTATAGGATAAAGGAAGGCTTAGGTTCTGCAGGTTATTTAGATAAAGAGTGTGGAATCAGACAGATTCTCCAAGTGACAAGAACAGCAATTTTGTTGGAGGCAGTTTCACAGATTAGGGAGCATTCGTAACCTCCTCCAGTTTAGTCAGAGTGGGAAGGGTTTGTAGGAAGAGAGAGAACGTTTTACACATGTAAGAGCTGGAGAAGATTATGGAAATGAGTAGATAAATGGAGACACTACAGCATGTTCCAT